>NC_064627.1:666313260-666674510 GCF_023864275.1 Schistocerca cancellata | reverse complement strand
GCCTAAGTGTGTGGCCCTCTCCCCAACCTAATATTCTGTTTTAAATGCCAGCACTATGGGCATACTACTCTAGGGTGTAAGGGAGAAGCTACTTTGAGTAAATGTGGTAAGGATGCCCATGAAGGAGTTGGTTGTTCATCTTCTCCGAAGTGTGTAAATTGCTCTGGAGACCACCCTCTGTGGACAAGAGACTTCAGTGTCTACCTAGAAGGAAATAAGATACGATAGATTGAAACAAGAAACACATCCTGTATAGTGAGGCTAAGAATATCTATAAGACCATGCAACCTCTCACATTTATTACATAATTTGTTTCAACCCTTAAAAATCCTATTCTGACAACCAATGCTTGTACACAAATGGAGGTCTTTAGTCTCAGCACTACCGCCACTTACTGGATGGAGCATTACTTGAACGGAAGCCGCCTAAGTGGACAGTTGACAGGGCTAACCACACACTCTTCAGCCAGCTGTTTATGTTTGAACATTGATGCAGCATCAAGGAATGTGTGGAACAAATCACATGAGTGATCCACCATGTACCTTGGTGAGCCACAGAATGACATTCAGCTATCTGCATCAGGCATGTGGCTCTACAGAGATCTAAATGCCGCCTAACAGCAGACAACCTTGCAGCCTTTTGGGACGCAAGAGCCAAGGCTCAACATGTCGTTAAGGAGAGCAATAAAAGTTCGTGCAAGCATTCCTGGACTTTGTAAACAAATCCACTTGTTCTACAAAAGTGTGGGAAGCCGTCATTGTGATTTCTGGTAAACGCAGTCTTTTACTAGTAACAGCACTACTGAAACAGTCATCTGGAGACATCACTTAAATGATGAAGAGCATTTTGTGTTGCCTATTGCTAATTCCATCCAGGATCTGGCATCCTACCACTACCATATGACTGTAGAGATGTGCCAGTTAGACTTCAGACCCAACAAGTCTGAGTCTTACAATTGTTCGTTCTCCATGTGGGAGCTGGATTTGGCACTGTCTGAGGCTCTTGATACTACACCTGGTCACGACCAAATCTGATACTGCATGCTTCAACAATCACAAGCAGCAGCAAAGGAAATCCTCCTTGCATGTTGTAATTTAAAATGGCAGACAGGCCACTTTCCTGACTTGTGGAGAGAGGCCATTCTGATTCCTGTCCTCAAACCAAGAAATAACCAAATGTTTACCAGTAACTACCGAGGCATTGCCTTAATGAACGGTATAGGAAAGACCCTGGAATGAATCTTTAACCATCATATTGTCTGGGTGTTAGCAACTCCTAAGCCACTCACAGTACGGATTCAGGACATTTAGATTCACTGTCAACAACTTGACCCTGCTAGAGGCGGATATTCTGGAGGCTTTTCTATGTACCCATCACTGTATTCTTTGACAGCTGTAAGAGACCTGAAAGCCAGAACCTAGAAGGCACTGAATATCTTAAAGGGCCTGAGCCACAGTCTTGGTAAGCAAATAGGATGCGCCTGCTCCAGTTTTATGGGGTTTTCATGCTATCACAGCTAGACTATGGGGGCACAGTGTATGGATCCGCAAGGCTTCCATATCTCAAAATTATTTACACTCTCTGCTATGAGGGGATTCAGTTGGTTACAGGTGTTTTAGGACAAAACCTATATCCAGTGTGAGGCTGAGGCCAAGGAACCACCACTCCAGTAGTAGCACCTTATGCTCCGAATTCATCTGTACACCATACTCTTGCTCTTCTATCTCTGGAACACCTTTCCTCCAACAGTCCATGAGCAAAAAGGCCATTTGGGATCCACATGCAGCACTTGGCTGGAGTCACTTGGTGTGGGACAAGTACAACCCCAACTCCAGGGTGTTAACCACCTGTCACCCTGGCAAAGGCCCAAAGTAATTTTAGATTTATTGCAGTACAGGAAAGGTACATTATTTTCTGACATTATGTTGAGCACCACAACTCTATAGCTGTATCTATGGATAAATCTAAACAGTGGGATTCCGTTGGTTTCTCTTTTGGTTTCCCCAATCTCATCATCAAGATCTAGCTGCCTCAAGACTTTCCTGGCTTTGATGCAGAATTATATGCAATCTTGTGAGCACTTGAGCAGATGAGAAGTGTTTCACATGGTAAATTCCTGTCTGTTCAGATTACTTGAGTGCCCTTCACTCCCTACAGTGCTTGCACCCAACAAACAAACTAATCCATAATATCCAGAACACCCTCCTCCAGCAACATAGGTCGGGGTGGTGGTGTCTTTATGATGGGTGCCTGGGCTCATGGGTGTTGTGGGGAACGAAAGGGTGAGTGTAGCAGCCGAGGAGGCATGTCGTGATCCTCATTTAGTTCAGTGTGCCACCCCCCTGTTTTAATCCCAGGTATAGCACCTTTCACCCTTTTTTCCATTGTCTTAAGGTTTGAGAGAGAGTATGATTGTGTCCTTTCATAGGTTTACTCCTTACTGTCTGATAAAAGTTATAGACATTTTATCCACATTCGCTTCTTTTAATATTTGTAAGGACACTGATAACCCACCAAAATATAGTTCCATCTTATTTTCTGAAATCCACTCATTCAAGTGCTAATGACTTCCAGGCTTACACTGTCGTTTAACAGAGATCAGCATAATCAACATTATTGTATATAGTATTCATTATGCTACTTATTATTAGGAGACATGCTGTGCAAGGTAAGAGTTTTAAATGATATTTTCACTAAATAAGACAGTTACCTAAATTTCAATAAGGAATGATCAAAAAGTTTCCATTTGAAGGCCTTACAGTTGAGAATTGGTATGCCAGTCAGTCATCCCACTGATGCACCGGGATGAAGACACGCAGTCTGACAGGAATTGTCGACCTTTCAAGACCTTTTTTAAGGGACCAAAGGCACGATATTTGTATGGAGGGAGATCGGTACTACAGGGTGGGTGCTGTGGTGTCTCCCAGTCGAGGTTGGCCTCACAGATTGATCGTCATCTCGTGTCAAATCGCAACTTGACACACCATTCACAACAGCGGTTTTCAACAGACATGCATTCCCATATACTTTCACCATTCTCGGATAAATGTCTATCAGTATTTATCATTGGACAGCCAAGGAAAGAGTAACAGTTCATTGGTCCTGCTTGGATGCATTTGGTAATAACATCACCATAGTTCACATATTCACATTTACCGCATGCACGTCAGAAAGCCGCAAATGCCACATGATCCTTTGCCTATATGGTTGTGCTTATACACCCACAATGGAGTCTCATTGCATTGGACATACACTTCAGCAACACCCTCAAATGAAAACCTTTTGTTTGCTCCTTACACTTTCATGAAATATGTTGAGTCATATTTGGCCGAAATGTCTCCCATTTAAAAAAATCTTTTTGATAGTGGCAATAAGCAAAAATAAATATGTTTTAGGCATAATGTAGTGTTAGAATTCCTTAAATGATTAAATGGAATTATAGATAGGAGTGTTGTTAATTTCCTCTGTATGAAAGGAAAGTTTGTTGTCTACTTGTAATATGAAGTTCTGTAAATATTACAGTGATGGATCAGTATTTAAGAACAACATTAAATTCTAAAAAAAATAATAGATTTTTCATAAATACATAAATGTTGAAGCTTGATGTGAGGCCTTATGACAAAACTTAGTTAGCCACACTTACTGTAGTGGAAGCTGGGAGCTGTAAACGCAGAGAATGTACCATGTATGACCCTTTGATTCTTTAATCTGCAGATATGTTTACACAAAATTGTATTGGCATGAAGGTTGAAATGTAGGTTCGAAGTGTAAGAAACTATAATTACATTTAATATGCATTGATATTAAGATTCACAGCATCATAGGAACACTAGTACTCCACATAGTTTGTTTTTTACTCTTCTCGCATGTAAAGTATTTGTTATTAATATTGCTTGTTTTTTGTATGTTCAAGCTTTCAGAAGTGAAAACTTCCCCTAATTTGGACTGAACTCTCCAGTACAATAGTCATTGATTTCTGTGGTCTTTATTTGTAAAACAGCAGCAGCTGTGGATCCGTGGCGTGCAGTATCGCCGCATCAGATTGGTAGTAGCACTGGAGCTGTTCCAAGACAGGTGGCAAGTGGCATGGCAGTTGGTGCCGTAGCAGGAGGGGCAGCAGCAGCTTCTGTGGCAACCGCTGCTACTGTGCAAGACCCTTGGTCACCTGCTACCAACACCGAACACTCGAGTCCGAGTAGTACAGCTGGAGACCTTGATGAGTTTGACATCATTACAAATCGTGCAAGTGCCAGCACCAATGCCAACATGATCAACAATAACGGTATTTTTGTTATTCATATCACAGCAGAATTTTATTATTATTATTATATATATATATAAGACTGCACTGTAGTTCCTTCTCTAGATTGTTGCACAGATGACAAAATGGTAGATATCGAAATAGATGACAGAGGGATAGAAAAACAATTAAAATCGCTCAAAAGAGGAAAGGCCGCTGGACCTGATGGAATACCAGTTCGATTTTACACAGAGTACGCAAAGGAACTTGCTCCCTTTCTTGCAGCGGTGTACCGTAGGTCTCTAGAAGAGCATAGCTTTCCAAAAGATTGGAAAAGGACACAGGTCATTGCCGTTTTCAAGAAGGGACATCGAACAGATGTGCAGAACTATGGACCTGTATCTCTAATGTCGATCAGTTGTAGAATTTTGGAACACTTATTATGTTAGAATATGATGAGTTTTCTGAAGACTAGAAATCTACTCTGTAGGAATCAGCATGGGTTTTGAAAAAGACGATTGTGTGAAACCCAGCTCGCGCTATTCGTCCTCGAGACTCAGAGGGCCATAGACACTGGTTCCCAGGTAGATGCCGTGTTTCTTGACTTCTGCAAGGTATTTGATACAGTTCCCCACAGTTGTTTAATGAACAAAGTAAGAGCGTATGGACTATCAGACCAATAGTGTGATTGGATTGAAGAGTTCCTAGATAACAGAACGCAGCATGTCATTCTCAGTGGAGAGAAGTCTTCTGAAGTAAGAATAATTTCAGGTGTGCTGCAGGGGATTGTTGTAGGACCATTGCTATTCACAATATACATAAATGACCTTGTGGATGACATCGGAAGTTCACTGAGGCTTTTTGCAGATGATGCTGTGGTGTATCGAGAGGTTGTAACAATGGAAAATTGTACTGAAATGCGGGAGGATCTGCAACGAATTGACGCATGGTGCAGGGAATGGCAATTGAATCTCAATATAGACAAGTGTAATGTGCTGTGAATACATCGAAAGAAAGATACTTTGTCATTTAGCTACAATATAGTAGGTCAGCAACTGGAAGCAGTTAATTCCATAAATCATTTGGGAGTACGCATTAGGAGTGATTTAAAATGGAATGATCATATAAAGTTGATTGTTGGTAAAGCAGATTCTAGACTGAGATTCATTGGAAGAATCCGATGGAAATGCAATCCGAAAACAAAGGAAGTAGGTTACAGTACGCTTGTTCGCCCACTGCTTGAATACTGCTCAGCAGTGTGGGATCCATACCAGATAGGGTTGATAAAAGAGAGAGAGAAGATCCAACGGAGAGCAGCGCACTTTGTTACAGGATCATTTAGTAAACGCGAAAGCGTTACGGAGATGATAGGTAAACTCCAGTGGAAGACTGCAGGAGAGACGCTCAGTAGCTCGGTACGGGCTTTTGTTGAAGTTTCGAGAACATACCTTCACCGAGGAGTCAAGCAGTATATTGCTCCCTCCTACGTATATCTCACAAAGCGACCATGATGATAAAATCAGATAGATTAGAGCCCACACAGAGCATACCGACAATCCTTCTTTCCACGAACAATACGAGCTTGCAATAGAAGGGAGAACCGATAGAGGTACTCAAGGTACCCTCCACCACACACTGTCAGGTGGCTTGCGGAGTATGGATGTAGATGTAGATTATTATTGTTGTTGTTGTTGTTGTTGTTGTATCTGCCCTATTTAGTGATTCTCAGTTGCTTTAGTATCACTACTGACGGAAGAACTTTACCCAATAGCTATTTATTCCATATTATATTATCTCATGGTTAACTTTAATATTTTATGATTATTTTTTAGAGATCAGTATGTTTTTTTAAAATTATTACTGTTGTCATTTCTGCACCAGCATCTCACTATTGTGTTCAGAGATGCAGTGCAGTAGTTGCTGCCCCCCTCCCCCCGCTCCTTATAAATTCCTTGACATGTGCCAGGAATAGCTGTTATAAAAGTAATTCAAATGTTTTTGTTATAGACTTAAAAAATACAGTTGTGACACTCACGCAAATTTTTGTTATACACTGTGATAGCAGTGCACCATATGTATAGTGAGCTACACTGTTGAATACCACATCTGATTAATGAGAACAGCATCACTAATACTGATTTGTAACATGGTTTGTATAGAAGGTAGTGTACGGAGTGCAATAAATTGTAGCAATAATAAAAATAAAACACTGAAGATCCCAAAAGGTATTAAAAGCACATTAAGGGACAGTTTAGTTGCAATTTCCTCATAACCCAGAGACATTTACTGAATAATATTTTCTTTTTAAGAACAAGAAATACATAGTAAACATCAGAATATGTGATGAGTGGCAGAAAGACATCATATGTCTTTGGTTTGTTTACTACGCTGTGAAATAAACCTTTTATGAATTAGTAAAATAAGAGACTGGTGTGGAATGCAGTACCTAAATTATTCACTGTAACAGATAAACCCCCATTACTGGCCAAGCATCACCAAAAGAAAACACTATATGGTGATTTCTTACATAAAGATATGTGAAACTCAGATGTTACATGGAATTCATATTATGTAATGTTGTTCAGTACATAGCATGGTGATTCAGTGGGTGAATCTCAAGACTACCAGTTCAGATGTATGGGGTTCAATCCGCAGTCACAACTATAATTTTTTCTCTCTTTTCACTTCTGCTAAGTTTTTGTTGCCATGAAAAATGCCACCATGGTCCAGAGTCAATGTTAAACTGTAGATACCCATTTAACTGGCTGAACAAGTCTCTTCAGAAGTCAGAGGAAGGCAAGGGCATAATCATCTCAAACATCATGTAATAATGAAAACATAATCTGTATGAAATAAGCTAATTCTTATCAAGTCAGTTGTGCAGATAACAAATGTAACAGAGATAATTGACAATTAACTCTTGTTTTTGTTTTATATAGGTCTGTGAACTGTACATAATACTGTAATAATATAATAATAATAACGGTGGTGGTGGTGATAAAATAAAACATTGAGGTCATACTAGTTCAGTACCTTACTTCAGTTTATATTGTAGGTGGTGGTGGTGATAATGTAATTTGTCATTGTTTAATTCAAAAGTGATTTTTTATAACTGTTCTTCTTCAAATGAATGTGGAACATGCACGTTTGACAGGTCTCTAATTTGTAATTCATATAGAAAAGTTAAAGTTTCTTTCTCAAAAGAAGCCAAGAAATTTCCTCCCCCCCCCCCCCCTCTCCCCCGCCAGTATATGGGGGGGAGAGCATTTACTTAAAAAGTTGCGCCATTAATTGCAGCCTCTTAGACATTTTGTCTATAAAATCTGAGATAAGAATAAAACTATGTTGTTTGCAGTACTTCTGTTAGTGGTATTATGGTGACCATCCTTAATGTTTAGTGTGCCATGAACCAGTCTCACACGGACGAAAGCTTGGTATACATGAACAGAATAAAACATTTGTTCTGAAGGTAGTAATAAATCTCTCAACTTTGAGCCTAATGCTTCAAAAGGCGCAGAGTTCAGAACTGATGTGTCTTATAACAAGCCACCCAGAATAACACAAAATAAACTAAGTGAACTCGTAGAGATTCGGAACTATTAAATGCTCAACTTCTAATATTGCACCTACCAATCTTGTGGCATGTATTAATGTTAGAAGGCTTAATGGAAGCTATTGCAGTTACTTACAATCCTGAAGAATGGTTACTGTTCATCAACTATTCTTAACACAGCTATGCTTTTCCATTTAGGTAAAGAGCCACTTTCAGTGCCTACTGAGTCTGCAGTTCATGTGGGAATTTTCGATGCCCTTACGATTCTTGCACTTCTACCAGGCATGCAATTATGTTACATTTTATGAGACAGCCATTCACTGCCTTGTGTCTATCTCAGTGGGACAAGTGTCTAAACTGCCAAGTTCAATACTTCTAACATACATATACTGGTTTCTGTAATTATGCTTCTGGCTTGTTTCTTTTTGAATGCCTCTTATAACAGTAGTGCAGTTCCCACAAATACATACAGATTTTAATGTACAAAATTAGTCACTTTGATTACAGCAACTGTTTCATGTTAAATACAGGGTTATTACAAATGATTGAAGCGATTTCACAGCTCTACAATAACTTTATTATTTGAGATATTTTCACAATGCTTTGCACACATATACAAAAACTCAAAGTTTTTTTAGGCATTCACAAATGTTTGATATGTGTCCCTTTAGTGATTCGGCAGACATCAAGCCGATAATCAAGTTCCTCCCACACTCGGCGCAGCATGTCCCCATCAATGAGTTCAAAAGCATTGTTGATGCGAGCTCGCAGTTCTGGCACGTTTCTTGGTAGAGGTGGTTTAAACACTGAATCTTTCACATAACCTCACAGAAAGAAATCGCATGGGGTTAAGTCGGGAGAGCGTGGAGGCCATGACATGAATTGCTGATCATGATCTCCACCACGACCGATCCATCGGTTTTCCAATCTCCTGTTTAAGAAATGCCGAACATCATGATGGAAGTGCGGTGGAGCACCATCCTGTTGAAAGATGAAGTCGGCGCTGTCGGTCTCCAGTTGTGGCATGAGCCAATTTTCCTGCATGTCCAGATACACGTGCCCTGTAACGTTTTTTTTTCGCAGAAGAAAAAGGGGCTGTAAACTATAAACCGTGAGATTGCACAAAACACGGTAACTTTTGATGAATTGCGAATTTGCTGCACGAATGCGTGAGGATTCTCTACCGCCCAGATTCGCAAATTGTGTCTGATCACTTCACCATTAAGAAAAAATGTTGCTTCATCACTGAAAACAAGTTTCGCACTGAACGCATCCTCTTCCATGAGCTGTTGCAACCGCGCTGAAAATTCAAAGCATTTGACTATGTCATCGGGTGTCAGGGCTTGTAGCAATTGTAAACGGTAAGGCTTCTGCTTTAGCCTTTTCCGTAAGATTTTCCAAACCGTCGGCTGTGGTACATTTAGCTCCCTGCTTGCTTTATTCGTTGACGTCCGCGGGCTACACGTGAAACTTACCCGCACGCGTTCAACCGTTTCTTCGCTCACTGCAGGCCGACCCGTTGATTTCCCCTTACAGAGGCAGCCAGAAGCTTTAAACTGCGCATACCATCGCCGAATGGAGTTAGCAGTTGGTGGATCTTTGTTGAACTTCGTCCTGACGTGTCGTTGCACTGTTATGACTGACTGATGTGAGTGCATTTCAAGCACGACATACGCTTTCTCGGCTCCTGTCGCCATTTTGTCTCACTGCGCTCTCGAGCGCTCTGGTGGCAGAAACCTGAAGTGCGGCTTCAGCCGAACAAAACTTTATGAGTTTTTCTACGTATTGTAGTGTGTCGTGACCATATGTCAATGAATGGAGCTACAGTGAATTTATGAAATCGCTTCAATCATTTGTAATAGCCCTGTGTATAATGTGGAACAGACTGAAGGTTGTGATCAGCTAGGAATGTGGTTTTTTTGGCAGGTATGTGAAGTAAACTTCTAATACCATAAGCAGTTTGTTCAACCAGAATCAGGTTATTAGAATGACTAGGAATTGGTTAATTTTGAGATCCACACTATTGTAAAAATTAGCACATTAATTTTTAGAGAAGACTATTAATGAATGAATGACTCAAAAGCTGTGTGTAGGCCTGTGAGCAGACTGCATACAATCTTTGACATGCTGTAAGAATAAGAGCATACACTGTAATGTAATACCGTATGAATTGGCTAACACTATGGAAAAAGTATTTTTGCGTGGTATTTTTTTAATTCTGTATAAAACAAAAAAATCTTAGTTTAATTCAGTTGACTGTTACAGATTAATGAAACGTTGTTCTCTCTCTTCAGGAGGAACATTGTCCCCTGATCCATTTGACTTGACTGGTCTAGGGGACTCATTGTCAGAAAACATGCAAACCACAGCCAAGAAAACGCCTCAAAGCTTTCTTGGAGAAAATTCATCCTTGGTAAATCTTGATAACCTTGTAACCATGAATACCAAGCCAGCTGCAGCAGCACCTTCTCCAGGTAAGACTACTATCCTGACAGATGTTTTCAGAAAAAAACATTCTTTCACTTACATTTATATTTGATGTCAACAAATGTATCTCTTTGAGAAGTGATTTTCTTGTTATCGCCAATCTGCATTATATATCCACTCTGCTTCAGCCATTATCAGTTACTGTACTACTTTTAGTGTCATTTCATCAGCATTACCAGATTTGATGTGACGTGATTTGACCGTGGCAGGACGTTACTGATATCCGGCAGTTCTCCCGTGTTTTTATGGAACATTACCAGATTTACTTGAACGATGTTCCATTACCCTTGCTCAACTTTTTGTAGATGTTTTCTTATCTCTTCAACACACTATCCATTCCATTCATCTGCGCTTCCAGGTCCTTTACTGTTTCTTGACAGAATTAAAATGTCATTGGCGAACCACACAGTTATTATTGCTTCTCCCTGATGTTTAATTCCCTTTCGAAATTTTTTCTTGGTTTCCTTTACGGTCTGGCCAGTGTACACATT
Source organism: Schistocerca cancellata (assembly GCF_023864275.1). Taxonomy (NCBI): domain Eukaryota; kingdom Metazoa; phylum Arthropoda; class Insecta; order Orthoptera; family Acrididae; genus Schistocerca; species Schistocerca cancellata. The sequence continues at coordinate 666,663,739 of NC_064627.1, read as the reverse complement.
GAATAACATGGGGGATAGGCTACAATTCTGTCCCACTCCTTTCTCAGCTGTGGCTTTCCTCTCATGTCCTGTGGCTCTGATAACTGCAATTTGGTTTCTGTACAAGTTGTAAATAATCTTTTGTTTCCTGTATTTTATCTCCACTACCTTTAGAAACATTTCTGCTTTTGCAGGTCATTCAGAGCATCTTCCAAAGTTCTCTTTTCTCCCACACACTGCCATTCAACGTCTCCTCCCAATGCAGTTCTCATAAGTTCACATCTTTCTTCATCTGGTCTCTCCATCTTGTTCACAGTCTTCAAGTTGGTCTTCATCCAGGTTCTTTCCATTCTAGGGCTTTTCTTGAAAATCTTTCTGGTCCCATTCCTTCAATGTGGCCAAACCATTGACGCCTATGTCTCTCCGTAGTTTCTTTTAGGGACTTCATGTGTAGGGTGTTCCATATTGTTTCATTCCTTATTCTGTCCCATCTTGTCTTACCCAAGAGCCCTCATAGAAAGCACATCTCTGTTGCTTGTACAGTAAAACTTCATTTATACGTTTTTCACTTACACGTTTTTGAGTCCCAGTGAAATATCTACAGTGTGTACGAGTTATGATGCAGTGTTTCAGAGTGGGTTGCTGGGAAGTAGATTGGTGATGCTGATATTAGACTACAACAACAAGGAACTTTGTCAAAGTTAGGCATTGGTCAAATTTTTTCTTATCATATCTAGTGCATCGCCTTAGATTTGATCAAAGGAAGTGTTCGTCTTATGTTTATTGCATGGAGAAATCAACTGCTTTGAGCGCTAGTAGCATTGCTGCAGCTGTCTGACACACAATGTTTTTCAATATGACTTCCAAATTTACATGGTGCGTCACATACACAGGGTGGTCCATGGATCGTGACTGGGCCAAATATCTCACGAAATAAGCATCAAACGAAAAAACTACAAAGAACGAAACTTGTCTAGCTTGAAAGGGGAAACCAGATGGCGCTATGGTTGGCCCGCTAGATGGAACTGCCATAGGTCAAATGGATATTAGCTGCGTTTTTTATTACATATTTGTGTAGTATGTAAAGAAATATGAATGAATGTTTTAGTTGGACCACTTTTTTCGCCTTGTGATAGATGGTGCTGTAATAGTCACAAACATATGGCTCGCAATTTTAGACGAACAGTTGGTAACAGTTAGGTTTTTTAAATTAAAATACAGAGCATAGGTGCATTTTAACATTTTATTTCGGTTGTTCCAATGTGATACATGTACCTTTGTGAGCTTATCATTTATGAGAACACATGCTGTTACAGCATGATTAACTGTAAATACCACATTAATGCAATCAATGCATTTGGCAATACGTGTAACGACATTCCTCTCAACAGCGAGTAGTTCGCCTTCCGTAATAATGTCTGCACATGCATTGACAATGCACTGACGCATGTTGTCAGGCATTATCGGTGGATCACGATAGCAAATATTCTTCAACTTTCCCCACAGAAAGAAATCTGGGGATGTCAGATCTGGTGAACATGCGGGCCATGGTATGGTGCTTTGATGACCAATCCACTTGGCATGAAACACATTATTCAATACCGCTTCAACCACACGCAAGCTATGTGCCGCACATCCGTCATGTTGGAAGTACATCGCCATTCTGGCATGCAGTGAAACATCTTGTAGTAACATTGGTAGAACATTACGTAGGAAATCAGCATACATTGCACCAGTTAGATTGCCGTCGATAAAATGGGGGACAATTATCCTTCCTCCCATAATGCCGCACCATACATTAACTGTCAAGGTCACTGATGTTCCACTTGTCACAGCCATCATGGATTTTCCGTTGCCCAGTAGTGCATATTATGCCGGTTTACGTTACCACTGTTGGTGAATGACGCTTCGTCGCTAAATAGAATGTGTGAAAGAAATCTGTCATCCTGTAATTTCTCTTGTGCCCAGTGGCAGAACTGTACACGACATTCAAAGTCATCACCATGCAATTCCTGGTGCATAGAAATATGGTACAGGTGCTATCGATGTTGATGTAACATTCTCAACACCGACATTTTTGAGATTCCTGACTCTCGCGCAATTTGTCTGCTACTGATGTGCGGATTAGCCGTGACAGCAGCTAAAACACCTACTTGGGCATCATCATTTGTTGCAGGTTGTGGTTTACATTTCACATGTGGCTGAACACTTCCTGTTTCCTTAAATAATGTAACTATCTGACGAATGGCCTGGACACTTGGATGATCTGATCCAGGATACCGAGCAGCATATATAGCACACGCCCATTGGGAATTGTGATCACAATAGCCATACATCAACACGATAGCGACCTTTTCCGCAATTTGTAAATGGTCCATTTTAGCACGTGCAATGTATCACGAAGCAAATACTGCCCACACTGGCGGAATGTCACTTGATACCGTGTACTTATAAGTCTGTGACTATTACAGTGCCATCTATCACAAAGCAAAAAAAGTGGTCCAACTAAACATACATATTTCTTTACATACTACACGAATATGTAATAAAAAATGGGGTTCCTATTTTAACAAAAACACAGTTGATATCCGTTTGACCTATGGCAGTGCCATCTAGTGGGCCAACCATAGCGCCATCTGGTTTCCCCCTTCAAGCTAGACGAGTTTCGTTCTTTGTAGTGTTTTTGTTTGATACTTATTTTGTGAGATATTTGGTCCAGTCACTATCAATGGACCTCCCTGTATAACAAAACTGCTGAAAATATTCGAGGCATATGAAGTACTGTGTAGCTTAAGCCATCTCGATTACAAAAACAGAATAAGAATTGAGAGCTATAAAAAAATTGCGGATGCTATTAGCCGCGAAGTATGCCCAGGAGATTCCCCTGAGAATGTAAAGGAGAAAATCTACAACTTCTTTGGAAATAAAAATTTTACATGACTGCAGTACGTATTAAATTTATTTGCCTTCATATATTCCTCCTTCAGTGCGTTATAAATACCATGAAACATTTCTAGTATTAATTTTGTCAATGTGCACTGCAGCATTAGAGCGCTATACTGGTAATGTAAACTAGAGTAACTAGAAATCGCATTATTATGGTAAATCTGTCTTTTGCGTATGTAGCATTTCTGATGAGAGTGTTCATAATATGAAGAGCCACTTTCTTGAGCACATATTGAAATGTACTCTTGTCCATTCCCATAGAGATTTTCATGTGACTTTACGTCCTCAACTTGCAGCTCCCATAGCAAATTTTATATTGAATCTCGCTGTGTAGTCAAAGGCATCACTCAAATATGTTTCCTTTTCTTCTGCTTATCTTGCAAATACAATAACATTGCAGTTGCAGTGCACGCAAATGCAGACCAGGTATAATTTTACTTACGGCGTCGGTGGAGTTGTGTGTTGATGTTGGCAACGACCATTCATTGCTGGGAATTCATTTCACCACAAAGTAAATGATTAAATCTGTTCTTGCTCTATGATTGACAGATTGTTGTATGTACCCTTGTGTGCTCAGTAAATTAGTTATAAAATGAACATTTCGTAACAAAACATTTACATTATATGAAGATAGTGTTGCCAGCATCAGCACACTACACTGCTGATGCTGTAAGTAAAATTGAACTGCAGAGAACAGTATTAAGTCGTCGTCGGCCATTATGAAGGAACTTTGATGAAATACCAGGTATGTCCACAAAGAAAGTTCCATTTGGTTTTATAAAAAAATATGTACAGGTGCAGAAAAAATATATATTGTACAAAAATCTACAGCTATTAAACTACTTTTCTACATAGCTTCCGAAATTTTGTAGGCACTTGTCATAGCGTGGCACAAATTTTTGTATGCTTTCATCATAGGCCGCCTGTGTATTCACCAAGTGGTAACATGTTCTTTCAGCTTGTCATCATCGTTGAAGTGTTGACCACCAAGGACAGATTTTAGTTGTAAGAAGAGATGAAAGTCACTAGGAGAGAGGTCCAAGCTGTATGGAGGATGATCAAACGCATCCCAGTGAAATTCCCATAAGAATTTTTTGGTCACATTCACTGTGTGAGGTCAGGCATTATAATCGAAAAAAAAACACCACCTTTCGACACTAATCCTTGGCGTTTGTTCTGTATTGCGCGGTGCAATTTCTGTATGGTCTCACAGTAACCATGTGCATTGATTATGTGGCCTCATGGTAAGAAATCAGTAATTTCCAAGAATGATTGCCTATCGAAGTTGCGGGGTCCAAACGATACTTACCAAACATGCGATAGGGTAAATCGATCATGCGAGTCGCGTGGCGGGCATTATGAGTATGTCTAAGGTGGTCACTACAGCAACAACAAAAGAAAAGCATTACAAAAATACTTGTAATTTCTAAGGATACGTCGTCAGTGTTATCATCATGTGACAGTCCATGTGATGTATGTGCTACAGGGACAATTCCCTTTTTCCCATAGCTAGGATAAACTCTGCCAATATCACGGGCAAGAATATCGGCAGTGTGTCACATGCATTAACTTTCCCCAGCAAACGCAAATTGTGGAAGTGTAAGTACTGAAACAAGTACAGTTCGTCTCTTTGTCGGGGATGCCCTTCTCTTTTTATGGAAGACTTAACAGATTTCCAAAGCCGTTCAGTATTCTGGGTGTGGACACTGGGGTCATCCGAAGACACAAATCCACAGAATGGTTCATGAATTCGTGGTCGAACCCTTCAGCTTTCAGAGTCTTGTAAGACTGAAACCCGTCTGTTATAACTTTATTACCAGGCAGTATGAAGTGTTTCATGAGACCCACTAAAGTGACCTTGTCTTGGGACAATACTCTCACAATGAAACACTTCCGGGACTCTCTTTCTATTCCACCGAATACCCAAATGTGATCTATTTCACTTCGTGAAGATAGTCCTCTCTGGTTCTTTCGTCTAGCTATATGAAATTCGCTCCACCAATTGGTACGCTATCATTTGTCACTACCACATAACAGACTTCTCGGCAAAATCCGAAGTAGTCACAGTTTCTGATGCTGTTGCTTGCAACGTGTAGTCTCGAATCCAGCACGATAAAAGAACTACGCTTGTCCGAATGGATAACTTGGAAGAGTCGAACCACATATTTTTCCTGATACTCGTTCATTTTCTGCACTATCCACAATGAAATTGCAACGGCATTTTAGTGTCGACACTCCTCTTACGAAGTTTTACAGACTCTGCAGCACCACAGTCAACACAGTCCCTCCTTCCCTCGTCTGGCAAAACTCTATATTTTCAGCAGAAAGGAAATGCATGGAATTAAGAGTTTTCCATGTCAGAGAGTCTGGGGAAGAAACTTCAGGAACACCAGACAACACTCGCTATCGACAAAAACCGTCTGGGTTTCCCAATCAAGTCACAAATAATTAGGGCGGAAATGTAATGCAGATGAATTAAAGGAACAACAAAAAACAGATAAAAATGACGATTACAAATAATTAATCATAATGCTCGCCACGAGACTCTCATGATAGATATACTACCTCACTTTCAATATGTATCATTTGGAGCCCACAACTTCGATAGGCAATCATTCTTGTAAATTACCAAAATGAATCAGCAAAATGCCTTTTCTGTCCCCCCCCCCCCCCCCCCCCCCCCAAAAAAAAAAAAAAAACAAAAAAAAAACAGTGCATATGACTTTTCGAGGTGTCAAGAGTTGCTTAGGCTTAACCTTCATTGCGGATGAAGTGTGCCTCCGTTCCATCAGTTGCCATTTTGTTTCAGGGGTGTCGTACGATACCAAAGTTTCATTCCCCGTGACTATCCGAGAAAGAAAACTGTTACTTTCTTCATTGTAGCGTGTCAAAAACTGAAGTGCACTGTCCATCCTCCGTTTTTTGTGTTGTTCAGTAACAATTTTGGGTACCCAATGTGAGCAAAGTTTTCAAAATTTCAGTTTTTCAGTAGCAATTTCATGAATTAGTAATCGTGAGATTTTCGGGACTTCCATAGCAAGGGCGAGTGTAAACTTACGTTTGTGTTTAATCTTCTCTTCAGTTGTGTGAACCAGTTCATCAGTAACCACAGACAGGCATCCACTTCATTCTTCATCGTGCACTTGATCACGTCCTTCATTGAACAGTCTGACCCATCTATAACCGTTAAATCACTCGTAGCATTTTGTCCGTAAACCTTTTCTTTGGTTTAACTTTCTTCGCATTTAGAAAACGAATCACAGACCTGATTTCACATGCAGCGGCATTTTCAATTACGGCTGACTTTATAAAGAAGCATTACAAAGCACACTTCGGCAGCAGTGATCAGAAAATGGCATACATGTCTTCTCCTTGAGTCAGAGTAACTGCCGCGCATGCTCGGAACTGCGATCGTAGTGCTTCCGCGGATAGAAATAGAAACTGAACTTATAACACAATAGTTCCCTAGTAACTGAATTTTTAGTCCTGTCACATTGAAGCCATGTATAACACGCGGGCTGCAAGTTTGCCCAAAGTATAACGGTATGCTCACAGTTTATTATTATCCTCTATCAGGATTTTTGTATTTATTTGATAGTATGTATATCTAGTGGACAGAGGGTATCGAAACATTAATTTTGTATAAGTGGCAATTAATAGAAAACTGAAAGACTTTACTTTGGAGGTAATACTAGCATTGACATTTATACAAATGAATTAATAAACGGTCGCCAGCCTAATTAGGCATCATAATTTGAAACATTATGTTTCAAGAAAATTTAATAAGAGCTACTAAATTGACTTTCATTAATACTCTTTTTAGAATAGTGCAATGAATAAACATGACTACCGGATGAACTGAGTAATGGGTAGCAGTAATTACTATTTACACAAATCAGCAATCATAGGAATTTTAAAAGGTATAGTTACTGTTGCAATCAACAGCTGACTCAGCAATAAGATGTTACTAAAGACCTCAAGAGACTAAAATCAGGCTTGACCAGAGGCTTGATGTAACTAACATGCAGACACAACAAATGAAGTTAAATAACATTACACAGACACTTTTTATACTCACACTTTTATGGAAATGTTTCAGATTTCTTTAGCAAAAGCAGTATTTAGTTTATCTTTCTTGTAATAGAAAAGAATATAGTGGGGGCCCATAAACTGAAACTGTCTTTACAGGCAAATTCTGTGACTATTTCAGAAACACAATGCAATTTGCTAATATTGCTTTCTCTACCCCACTTGAAATAGTTTATATATTCATACTTTAAAGCAACTAATTCAAATATTGAGTTCAATTAACTTCAGAAAATAGTTCATAGTAATAATCAAAGAAAAATTACTATTCATATAGGTTCAGTTTGTGTACCATATCCATTACCTGTGAAGCAGGTATTTTTATGATAACACTGGCACTGAACTTTAGCACATTTAGTACAGAAGCAAATCATTAATTAGTTAGAAACAGGATACTCCGTTTCTGCACATTTACGATGGGACCCTGCATTGGTTCCATGATCAGGACAATTTTAAGGTTCAAACACATGTTAATACCACTGGGATTATTATTGAAAAAGATTCACACAAACATACTGGTCCATACTATGATACATATCTGTGTTCCTGAAGTTGGCTGAGCAGGGGCACAATAGTGGTGGCAAGCAACATGCCGACTATCTGGTATCACACTTTTAATGTTGAATGTTCTTTATAAAGTCTTCTTGGCGATGTATTATCCTCATTTTAGAGCCATTCCATAGTAACTAGAGCACCATATGACAGCCAAAACCACATCCGAGGCAATTTCTATATAAATTGGCTTTCAAATGCCTCACTTGGCCCCTAGATGTTAACCTTGCAACGACAAGCCACTGACTGCGTAGCGTGCTCACCCCGTAGCTGCTCAGATCGACTGCCAAATCCACCTTTTAATGCGTGCCAAGCCACTTCCGTAGTGAAGGGGCACCCTACACCTTTTATACTATACAACACAAGTTCCCTAAGCATGAATCAGCATTCAAAGTACAATTTCTCTTACTGAACATACATATTTTACAAACTTTCATTATTTTTAAACATTATTTTAGTTTTCATAATACATACATTACAAACTTCAACTTTCTCTCTGACTATTCAATGACCTTCATTAGTAAAGAACAAACACTTCTTAGTCACATACACATAATTACACAGTATAAACTACTTACAATCGATATTGGTATTGCAAACTTACTTTGTTGATGACCCTTGTATTTGATGACAGTGTAATACCTCCTTTTGCACCACATTAAAGATCATTGTCAAAGAAAATTTGATAGTATAATATCGGCCTAAGGTCCATCTAGTAACGCGCCACCACGGTTTCCAACTAGAAAATCACTTTCTTGCGAGCATCCGAATCCAACTAACATTTAAGTCTTTGAGAACTGGTAACATGAGTGGAATAAAAAAGAAAAGCATTACTATCACTGAAAAGTTACGAATTTTTTTGAGTTGTGATGGAAAACAGTAATCGAAAGTGAGTGGATATTGCCAAGGAATTAGGGATTTCTGCATCTACTTTTAATTCTATAGTAGCGAAGGCAAAGTAAATTGAAGATAGTGCATGTGTGTTCGGAATTTCTACTAGTAAGCGGATACGTATTCAGGGCAGGAAATATGAAGACGTGGAAGATTGCTTGTTGCAGTGTTTCAGGCAACGTAGAGCAGAAGGTATTCCTGTTAGCTGCCCAATGCTTTGTGAAAAAGCAAATGAATTTGCAGTTTGACTCTGTGTGGAAAATTTCAATGCTTCATCATGTTGACTGCAAAAATTTAAGGTAAGAGGTGGCCTCAGCTGTCAGAATGTATGTGGCGAAACCAAAAGTGTTGATCCCGAGACATTGCAAGATTGGAAGGAAACCCATTTGAAAGAACTGACATCCCAATATTCTCCTAAAAACATTTTCAGTGCGGATGAGACGGGCTTGTTTTACAATGTAAGGCCTGACTGCACAATGGCATTCAAAGGCGAGAACTGCCATGGAGAAAAACAAAGTAAACAACTTGTAACAGTGCTGTTTTGTGCTAACAGTGATTGGAGTGAGAAGCTCCCCTACTTACGATTGAGAAATTTGCCAAGCCCCGTTGTTTTAAGAACATTGTCACGTTTCCCACAAAATAGCTAGTAACAAGAAATCGTGGATTACGACAAAAGTTTTCAAAAGCTGGCTTCGAAGCGCCGATGCAAAAATGGGTGCAGCAGGCTGGAAGACTTTATTGTTCGTAGACAGGTGTGCAGCACATCCTCCCCTTACTTCCTGTTTGAGAAATGTGACCCTGGAATTCTTTCCAGTGAATTGCATGAGTGAGCTCCAGCCACTTGGCCTTGGAGTAATACATAATTTAAAGTTGCATTATCGCAAAATGCTGGTGCAGCATGCCATCAGTTGCTGAAACATTCCCTTTAGTCCCTTGAAAAACGTATGAACGAAATTTTACTGTATTCTGCAAAGATCTCTCTTTGTCCATGTCCAATATTCTGATTGATTGGTCAGATGTGGCAGATAATGATTTGTCTGTCATAATCCTTGCTTTAACAGGTATTTTGCTCTTCCTAATTATACTGATCAGCCAGAATTTTATGACCATTGACCTACTATCAATATAAACCCGTCCAGGCAATAGCATCGTCACCTGGCGAGGAATGACTACTAATCAGACGTATGCACAGTACATGTAGTATCAGTGAATATGCTGTCCATGTGTAGAATGGGGAAGCCGTGTCATATATCTGAGTTTGATCGAGGGCAGATTGTGATGACCTGGAAGCTCAGCATGTGCATTTTGGAAGCTGTTGTCTTCGGATGTTCAAGAAGTGCTGTGATGGGTGTCTTCAGCATATGGCAAAACCCAGCTGAAATCACACCTGGACAACGTGGACTTGGGTGGCCACCCTTCATTACAGATGTCGGGTGTCATAAGCTAGCTAGACTGGTTAAAAAGGATGGGCGGTGAACTGTGGCAGAACTAATAAGAGACTTTAATACTGGGCAGAGTACAAGTTTGTCTGAACGCAAAGTGCACCAAACACTTTCAGTAATGGACCTCCGCAGCCAACAACCCAATCATGTTCCAGTGTTAAAACACCACGACTTGGCAACTACAATGTAAATGGACACATGACATTCGGCACTGGATGTTGGTGCAGAGGCCAAGTGTTGCATGGTCTGGTGAATCCCAGTATCTTCGTCATGATGTCAATGGAAGAGCAAGAATCCAGCATCCTCCTTGGCACCTGCACTGCAGGACGTAGTCAAGCGAATGGCAGCTCCATTATGCTCTGGGGAATATTTATGTGGACATCCATGGGTCCAAGTGGAGCTTGGGCAAGGCTCCATGATGGCCAACGAGTATCGTACACTGGTTGCAGCTGACATACACCCCTTCATGACAACCATGTTTCCTGGCGGAAGTGGCATTTTTCAGCAATACAGTGCGCCATGTTACAAGGCCAGGAGTGTGATCGAGTGATTTGAGGATGTAGTGACGGCTTCCAGGTGACATGCTGCGCCCCCCCCTCCCCCCCCCCCCCTACTCGCCATATCTGAACCTGATCAGGTGCATATGGGATGTGATTGAACATGGCATCAGAGCTCACTGCCCCCCTCCCTCGGAATTTATGGGAATTAAGTGACTTGTGTGTCCAGATATAATGCCAGCTCCCTCCAGCAACCTACCAAGGCTTCATTCCATCCATACCATAACATTTCCCCAGTATTATCCGTGTCAAAGGTGTACATACTAGCTATTAGGTAGGTGGTCATACATTCTGGCTGATCATTGTATGCTCAATATAAATTAATAAAATTTTGAACAATGTTCTGTTCTCTCTGAAATTTCATCCTTGATGTTCCTTTGGTTAATTTACTTCCTAGATACTTGAAAGCATGTACTTCTTTAATAATTTTTATATCGCAACTTAAATCCTTTACATTTCTTACATTTCATTACTTCACTTTTTAAGTAAATTGAAGGAGGGGGGGGGGGGAGAAAAGAAAGAAAAGGGAAAGAACTAATGATATCAACTGCATCAGGACTTTTTGCGGAATCAGTGGCCACAGGAAGGGGCGGGGGAGGCAGTTGTGTTGTTATCTTTGTACCAAGCTTACGGCTGCTTGTGGAATATATGAAGCAAGCAGTACAAGATGCTCTGCAGAAAACTGCTGCTACATTTGGTAGAATACTGAGAGAGACTGTGTAGAAAAGAAAATAAGATCGTTTGTCGCAGCTTGCTTCGAAATGTGAAATAAATACTCAGGACTTGGGGATGAATCTCCCATTGACAAAAAACTAAGAGTAACAGTGTATCTAATTGTAATTGTTTTTTTTTTTTTTTTTTTTTTTTTTTTTTTTTTTTTTTTTTTTTTTTTTTTTTTTTTTTTATAGAAATTGTGATTCCATATTTGCCAGAAACTCAAAATCGTTGCATGTACCAAAGTAAAATTACAGAAACTGGAGCTGTCTTCATATTCAGTTCCCATATGTAACAAGCTTTTCCCACTAGTTGTTCTTCAGTATGTTTTTACTCACCAAAGATGACAACTGTAAGCAAACCAACAATTCAATTTCATACAACTAATAATCTGATTTTATCAACCATTATAGCTACTACACAAAATCTCTATTATAATAGTTTTTAAACCAATAATGAAATGCTTTGATAAGCGCAATCTTATTCTTTAAAGCTGCAAAACAGAGAAATGCTTATGACCATCAGGTCATGTCATGATAAGTAAATAAAAAAGAATGATTACAGTGTTTTTCATTTTGTTAGCATGAACTATACTGTGTTAATAATGCAGCAGCACATATTACAGTTTTGTCGTCTCTTGACATGATGTGGCAGACAATACAAAAAATAATGTTGCAGACAATGTAAATATACTGAGAAATGTTCGTTGCCAGTGTGAACAGAAACAGAGACAAGAAAGAAAGTTGGAAACAGATGTGAAACTCTGCAGGAAATAATTTTTCCGGTGGCAGTGTGGACACGGCTTCTCACTACTTCTTGCAGCAGTGACGTCATTAGTGAGCTTTCAACTATCGAATTTGTGAGTGCTTGTGAATGACCCCAGTGTAAACTGTGTGTACCTCTACTATTCATTTCTCAAACAATGGAAAATCCAAGATGGAATGTATTAGAAAAGGAAAGTTGCCACTCACCATATAGCAGAGTTGCTGAGTTGCAGATAGGCACACCAAAAAGATTGTCACAATATAAGCTTTTGACCAACGAGGCCTTTGTCAAAAGTAGTGGACAGCCGTACACATACACACACAACTGCAGCCCGTGGCAGCTGAAGCCACACTGCGAGCAACAGCAGCAGTTCATGACAGGAGTGGCAACAGGGTGGGGGTAAGGAGGAGGCTGAGGTGGGGAGGGGAGGGATTGCAGGGTAGGGGTGGGAACAGTGAAGTGCTGCCGTGGAACGAGCAAGGACGAGATGGAGAGAGGGGTTTCGGCAGCTAGATGCAGTCGGGAGGTGAGAAGGGGGCCAGGGGAGGGTGGGGTGGGGGGTTATCAGAAAACCGACTCTCCACTGTACATTTTCCTTCACAACTCGGTGCCCTGCTCATCACTGTTGATGCCACCTCCCTAATGCCCATGGCCTTACCACTGTTGAACACTGCCTTTCCCAAGGCCTGATGGGTTCCAAACCAGCCACCTCCTTCCTAGTTGCCATGACCAACTATATTCTCACCCACAATTCCTTCTCCTTTGAAGGCATTACCTACAAACAAATCCTGGGTACAGCTAAGGGCACCCACATGACACCATCCTATGCCAACCTGTTCATGGGCCATCTAGAGGAATCCTTCCCAAACACCCAGAATCCTAAACCCCTCACCTGGTTCAGAGAGGATAAGGACACCCATCCATATTCTTCCAGAATCTCAACAGCTTCTCCGCCATTTCCTTTGCCTGGTCCTACTCAACCCAACAAACCACCTTCCTAGATGTTGACCTCCACCTCAAAGATGGCTACATCAGTACTTCTGTCCATATCAAACCTACTAACCACTAGTAATACCTCCACTTCAACAGGTGCAACCCATCCCATACCAAGAAGGCCCTTCCATACAGCCAGCCACCCATGAGTCACCACATCTGCAGTGCCGAGCAGTCCCTCTCAAAACATACCGAGGGTCTCACTGGGGCCTTCACAGACCATAATTACCCTCCCAACCTTGTACAAAAACAAATCTCCCGTGCCTTATCTTTCCAGTCTCCCACAACCTGCCCAAGTCTCACCATCCGGCTGCAGAGGCGCATTCCCCTCGTAACTCAGTATCACCAAGGAGTGAAGCAGCTGAATTACATTCTATGCCAGTGTTTCAACTACCTCTTGTCGTGCCCTGAAATGAGAAATGTCCTGTCCACTATTCTTCCTACCCCTCCCATAGTGGTATTCCTCTGTCCACCAAACCTACTTAATATCCCCGCATGTCCCTACACAACCCCTGCTCCCAGGGCCTCACCTCATGGCTCATATCCCTGTAATAGACCTAAATGCAAGACCTGTCCCTTACATCCTCCCACCACCACCTATTCCATTCCGGTCACAAACATCATCTGTCCCATCAAAGGTGGGGCAACCTGTGAAAGCAGTGATGTGATGTACAAGCTAAGCTGCAACCACTGTGCTGCATTCTATGTGGACATGCAGGCAATAAGCTGTTTGTCCACCTGAATGGTCACTAACAAACTGTGGCCAAGAAACAAGTGGACCACCTGTTGCTGAGCATACTGGCCAACACAACATCCTTCATCTCGATGATTGCTTCACAGCCTGTGTCATACGGACTCTTCCCACCACACCAGCTATTCTGAACTGGACAGGTGGGAACTGTTCCTGCAATATATCCTACGTTCCCATACCCTCCTGCCCTTAACCTTTGTTAGTCATTTTTCTCACCCATTCAGTCTCTTCCCTGTCCCCATTCCAGTACTACACAGCCCTCATTGTGTGTGTGTTTTTACTTCTCTCTTTTCCGATACCCCCACCCTCTCTCCAGCACTCAGCAGCAACACTTCACTGTCCCCCACCCCTACCCTGCTATCCCTCCCTCTTTCCGCTCCAGCCTCCCCCTAACCCCCACCCAGTTGCCACTCCCATCATGCACTGCTGCTGTTGCTCACAGTGTGGCTTCTGCTGCCAGAGGCTGTAGTCATGTGTGAGTGTTTTCTCTCTCTCTCTCTCTCTCTCTCTCTCTCTCTCTCGCTCTCTCTCTCTCTCTCTCTCTCTCTCTCTGTGTGTGTGTGTGTGTGTGTGTGTGTGTGTGTGTGTGTGTGTGTGTGTGTGTGTTTTGTCTATTTTCGACAAAGGCCTTGTTGGCCAAAAGCTTATATTGTGACAGTCTTTTCGTTGTGCCTATCTGCGACTAAGCATCTCCCCTATCCATATATCTTTCGATTATTCATTTCCTTTGCTGAGTGTGTATGTGCAGAGTATGCCATTTCAAAGCAATGGTGCAATTAAAGTGTATCATAAACACATCACACTTAACATTATATGTCAGTTAATAAAGCATCAATGATGTAAGGCTTCAAGAGATGTTAAGTAATGCACAGTACAAAATTCACACGAGTAATCTGTAGCGTAATAGATAACATCGTGTTTAGCCGAGTTAGAGGTTTGAGGATCGCAACTCGCTGTATGCCAGTAATTTTTTTATCATGTTAGTTTTGATTGTAATACAATACGTTCTACAATTTTGATGTTGTTAAACATTTCTGTCTGGTTAGAGAACGGAGGATGAAATAAATATTTGCCAATTTTTTTCTGAATATGTGATTTCCAAATGTCTAGTTAGGCAGAAACCTAAGAAGACAGCTTGCATTCAAGTGAATGCAAAGATCAGCAATAAAATTCATATTCTTCCTTGTCACAAATATTTTGCATGCTGTGCAACCACAAATATATTCCACTAAAGAGGTCTTGCTGCAACTGAGATTCTCCTGTCACTAACACATCCACAAACATCAACTTGATGCTATAGCAATCGACAGATCGATAGCCTCATTCCTGGTTGCCTTCACAAAGCCACCATGATTATGTCAGTTCCTGCAAAAAGCAGCGTGAAACACACTCGACCCATCATGATTGTGTGGCGAAGGTAAACATTGCAAGTTGTGCTGGCAATGTAGATCGTGGATTACATAGGCATTTCCTCTCTCTCACCTCCCCTCTCTGCAATGACCAAAATATTTTCTTTACTCCATCATGATCCACAGTGCAAACCATCTGACTTTTTTGCCACTTATAAATCGTTCAGTCACATCAGATGTCAGTAGGAAGAAAATGACGGAGCAAAGTCAAGCAAAAGATCTAGTACAAACATAGAATTGAGTAAACCTTATTAGGAAAAAATGTAACAACAAGGAATTTTTAGTGTTGATGCAATGGGGTTTTCACAGGAGCTACAAATTTGTGGTGTAGAATCGAAAAAAATGTAAAATTGGAAAACATAAGAATCGAAGTTCCACTGTAAATGCCATTATTAAAAATAACATAAATTCAGTCTATCATCAACTTTCCAGGAGAATAGTGTGCCAAAAAGTTTGACACATTACAATATTCAGTGGAATAGTTTTGTCGTGTCTGGCTCTCCCAAGGATCTTTGACTCTGATAGGAATGTCAACTACTTGAGAGCCTACGTTTTGACTTGAGTCTTTGCAGTGTCCTATCTCATTCTGCTGTTCAGCTAATATTGCCTTAAAATTCATTTTCCTGGAATAGACAAGCTATATATTGCTTCCACCTTTCATCATTCATTTCCTGTTGCAAAGAAAATGCGCCATTTACAACAACAAAACACAGTGCACACTTGCTGTTTTTATTTATTTTTTTTTTTTTTTTTTCATTCACCATCTAAATTTTTAAGATGGGCCTTTATTTTGTCTCTTGGCCACTGTGATGGGGTGTGAGGTCCAAAGGAATCTTATAGAACACCTCGCACCCCCTCTCCCTCCCACCCATGTCCCACCTCTTGGAGGTGGGCTTTTCATTTATTCTTATTACTTTTGTTTTGTAATGTTTTTATCTTTTTTCTTTTGTTTTAGTTTTTGTATTATTTTCATTTGTTTCTTTGTATTTTGTCCTGCAGAAATGGAGAAAATTTTTCGAATTAACAATGTTTGGAAAAAGAAATATTGCCATTGTGTTGTTTAGAAGAAAAAAATAGAAAGATGATAGAAAGAGAAGTGTCCCTTCACTTATTGTGTGTGGCAGTGTGTGTCTTGGAATTTTACTTCAAGCCGCTGACCATCATTTACATATCTATAATTCATCACTGATGCTATTTACTGTGAAATTGCTAACTAGTACCTAAAACTCTTTACAATATTTCATGACACTAATATCAGTGGTAGATCTTGTTGTGACAAAGTTGTTCTTATATGCTTAGGTTCTATTGATTATTTATAAAACTTATACTACGTTGGAAGCTGTATCTGACAAGTTTCCAGCCATGTCATGATCATTGGTTTCCCTATTTGAGTCTGGATTTAACCTGCAGACATCAGCCTGTCATCACACAATGGCTTGTTGTCTATGTTGTCTATCTCTGATATACAGTAAAACCCCTTTTTAACGAATCTCAGGGGACCAAAAAATTCATTCATTAAAAGAGAATTTTCCTTAAATAAGGGTTTAGATCAGAATGCACTAAAAAAATGTTCCAGAATCAAAATTAAAACCTAGGCTATTTAGGCCATATAAATACTCCATAATCACAAACTCAACCTTGTGCTGCATACAAAAATACAGTGAACATTAATATGTTTCTTTGCAAATTTAAAACTACTTGATATATTTATAATACTTTTTTTTAATTTCAAGTTATTTTGGATGTTAGGTCACATCAAAAGTCGTCAACTGGTATCTTGATTTAAAAAGAGTGTAAGTTTCTGTTTGCTGACAGCAAAAGTGTCAAAGATTACACAATACTTCCTAACAACGGACTGCTTTTGGTGGTTACTGCTTTTGATGAATTCATTTCGATGAGTGTGATGTCACAACTGTTTACATTTCTGATAGGTGAATTGTGGTTTGAGAAGCATTACTTTCAAAGTAAGTTTTGTTTTACGCAAGATGATGTACGTTGCATGCGGGAATGTACAATGAATTTCTTAAAACACAGAGTATTAGAAACTCATTCAAGACTTATCTCTGAGGACCAGGCAATTAGAAAAATGTTGGCCCAGAAGACCAGCCATTTATGCCATAACTTAAAATTTTACCGACACATTTGTGTTTGATATATCTTAAAAGGTAGCACACACTAAAAAAGATCAGGTTTCAAGATTAATTCTTCACATTTATTTTAACTTTCTCATAGATTAAAAATCAGGCTGTAGCAATGGCAAAAGTGCAAAGTGAGTTCCTGAGCAGTTTTACACATAATTGGCTTTTCTATCAGAAAGTAAGTGCTTGACAGTATACGTATTCATCCATGAAAAAGTGTATTTTTAACCAAGAAATCCAGGAATTTTTTTTCCTACGTATACGCCCTGGACTCACAACCGAACATCTGCCTAGATTGAAAACAGCAACCCAACAGGGTGTTTTCAAACACAACACCTTGTTGCAATCTTTTTGACCAGCATAAGGCCTATGACACTGCTTGACGTCATCACATTTTACTCACCCTCCATGACTGGGGCTTTTGAGTCCCCCCTACTGATTTTTGTCAGTTTCTATCCCCGTGATTGTTATGGGTTAAAGTCAGCACTTCACTCAACTGTCTATAGGTCCAAGAGAGCAGCATCCCTCAGGGTTCTGTGTTGAGTGTCACTCTCTTCCTTATCACCATCAATGGGCTAGTGACCTCTGTTGGACCGCTAGTCATCCCTGAATTGTGTATAGATGAGTTTTGCATTTTATACTGCTCCCACTCGGTAGCCTCTGGTGAATGCTAGCTCCAAGGTGTCATCCAGCAGGCCACTGCGTGAGCTGTTTCCCCTGGTTTCCATTGCTCTCGTACAAAAATGCATACGTATCATTTCTGCCATCATAGTACCAGAATGCTACATAGGTATCCAGCATTTGGACACTGTAGCAAAGTTCCATTTCGTGGACCTACTTGTTTTTTTATAGCCTACTAGGCTGCCCCACATTTGTCACCTGAAGACTAGCTGCATGCAGAAGCTTAATGCTCTTTGCTTCCTTGGCCACACATCTTTGGTTGTGGATTGTGCTACTCTTATCTGTATTTACTGGGCCCTACTTACTGGATTACAGTTGCCAGGTTTATGGCTCAGTAGCTCCTTCTTTTTTGAAACTGTTAGACTCAGTCCACCATTGTGGCAGGTGTCTGGCTGCTGGTGCCTTTTGGAATAATCCCATAAGCAATCTCCTTGCTGAAGCAGGAACTTTCCCTCCTTAGATTGGATGGTACCAAGTCGTGGTCTCTGTTGTGACTTGGAAAGACAGCCAAGCCAGTATGATTGGTAGCCGAAAAGCACGCGTTAAGCTCACGCAGGCTGGCGTGAGGTCTGAAACATTTAAGGAAGTTGAGTCTAGTAAAAATAATACGTAGCTGCTGGAATACTTAACTTTAATACATAATTAGTGAACATTGGTCTGACGGTACATGCATCACAAGATAAATAGCAAATGATAATGGCGCCTTGCTAGGTCGTAGCAAATGACGTAGCTGAAGGCTATGCTAACTATTGTCTCGGCAAATGAGAGTGTAATTTGTCAGTGAACCATCTCTAGCAAAGTCGGCTGTACAACTGGGGCGAGTGCTAGGAAGTCTCTCTAGACCTGCCGTGTGGCGGCGCTCGGTCTGCAATCACTGACAGTGGCGACACGCGGGTCCGACGTATACTAACGGACCACGGCCGATTTAAAGGCTACCACCTAGCAAGTGTGGTGTCTGGCGGTGACACCACAGTCTCCTACACAATTTCCATTCAACAATTCCGTGATCATCCCACATATCCCAGTCTTTTTACTTGTTAAGGGTGTCGTCGTCATTGTCGTCCTGATTTCCGCCCTCGGGTGAGGTTACCAGTTGGCTTGCACCTAACTTCCCTGTGCCAAGATCTCCATCTCCCCTCCCTGGACTGTGCTCCCTGCGTTTTCTCATGCAATCCTCCTTGGATAGTGCCCAGGCCACAAATTAGGACCAATCTCTTCCAAGGTCCTAAAGTTTCAATTGCCCCATGACCTTTCAGCATCTGTTTTCATCAACTTCTCTAAGTGTTCCAGAGTGCTACCATCTTTTACACCGACAGCTCTAAAACTGTGGATCAGATGGGGTATGCTTTTGCATCACCTGCCAGTATGGAATGCCATTCACTGTGGGGAACGTGTAGTGTGTTTACAGCAGAGCTATCAGCTGTTAGCAAATCTGTCTTTTT
This sequence comes from Schistocerca cancellata, assembly GCF_023864275.1. Lineage (NCBI taxonomy): Eukaryota > Metazoa > Arthropoda > Insecta > Orthoptera > Acrididae > Schistocerca > Schistocerca cancellata. The sequence continues at coordinate 666,644,393 of NC_064627.1, read as the reverse complement.
TTTTTAACTGGCCTTCCTTGACTGTGTTTTAATGTGCACCGACTCAGTGAGCAGTCTCCAGGCTATTGACCAATGCTGTTCTAGCTAACCTTTTGTCTCCGCTATTCATTACCTTCTTGGAGACCTTCATTGTGCTTCCTGCTCAGTTGTCTTTCTTTGGGCTCCAAGTTGTGTGGGTGTCCCAGGGAATGAACTGCCAGACTGTTTGGCTAGAGGAGCACTTAATAGCTCCCGTTCACTTTGCAGACTCCAGGTGCAGATTTGTGGGTGCAAGTGAGATTTCTGCTCACTCCAAAATGGGACAATATCTGGTGGGCTGCTGCCTCATCTAATAAACTCCACACGATCAAGGAGACTACAGCAGCATGGTGTTCTTCCTTCTGGTTCTCCCAGAAAGAATCCACAGCCCTATGTCGTCGCTGCATTGCTCATAACAGATTAAACCATTGTTTTCTTTTGTGTAATCAACAGTCTTGAAATTGTGGTCATGGAACCTTACAGACAGAGGCTCATAACTTGGTGGAAAGTCCATTCTTTTTGCTGTCCATGCTAAATACGGACTTTGGGATTCGTTTTTTCTAATATTTGCAGAAAATTCATAGATGGTTGAACTGGCTCTCATTTTTTTCCGTGAAAGGGTTTTTTATTCCTATTTAAATGGTTTTAATTTACCAGGACAGAGTAGTTGGGGGTGGTTTGTCTCCCATTGTATGCTAGATCAGTGGGATCACCAACCCTACCTGCTTGACCAGGCTAGTCTTTCACACCTTTTTTACTCTGTTTTAATCACTTTTAGGTTCATTTTGCCTCCTTTCGGTCACACCATGTTTTCTGTTTTGATTGTTGCACTTTGTTAAATAGTGGGCACTCTTGACTACAGAGGATCACTGATGGAACAGCTGTGGGTGGAACATTTTCTATTGCATGCAGAACCCCCGGGGATGGCCACCTGCTGACTTCCATATTTCCTTCATCCTGCTGTATCATTCACAGTACAAAAGGTGTCCATTATGTTTGTAGCCTTCTTGCTTTTACTGTTATGACTAGTGCTCGGATTTATATGCAGTGAAAATTATGAATATATGCATGCATCTATGCATTAAAAATCTGATAAATATGCTCAAAAACTTTAAAATACGCATAATAAATAAAATTCATTATTTCAACTTTCTCACATCTTTTAATCCTCCTAAAGTAATCTGATTATACAGTTATTCTTAAAACATTAATTAACAAAGTTAATATTTATTACTGTCTGTCTGTCTCTTTCTCTGAGCCTATTTTAGCATCAGTTGCTTTTACTGCAATAAACAATTAAAAATTTTCACAGTTTTCTGGAAGAAATGATTTCCTTCTGTCACTTAAAATGTTTTTATACGAAGAGAAAACACTCTACATCACACGAAGTCACAGGACGGTACCGAAAAGAGGCTATGTCACTTAGAGAATAACCATTAAGCTGTTATTCAGATTCTCCTTGTAACACCTTATTCACAACCCGAAGGAACATTAAACCTGGATTCCTTGCTTCAGTTTTCTCAATTCTGTTGCGAAGACACTTTACTATTTCTTCTGGTATGTCTACAACAACAACTGTTTCATAGACCTCAAGGGCAGAAAATAGAGGCATTACTTTTTCATCCAAACATGTGATTGTGGCTGGGAGTTTACTGAAATAGGTCCTAATAAACACTAATTTACTCTGGATACTCTCCTCATTGCAAGCACTAATTGCAGCTGGGATACTTGCTGCTTCGTTTCTGTCCATCATGTCCAGCACCATTTTCACGTCTTCTAAATGCTCACTGTAATATGGAGCTGCTTCTATCCATGGTCCCCACCCCGTGATGATCGGCTGTGGGGGTAAACGAATACCTGGCATCATTTCAGTAAATAATTTTACTCTTGATGGCGCCTTCCCAAACACTTTCTTCACAGAGAAAATTAAGGCATTTACTTCTGGAAAATACGCTCGAATTTCTTCAACCAGTCGGTGAAGAGCATGTGCTAAACAAGTTATGTGAACTGCCTTAGGATAAAAAAACCTGCAAAGCTTTAGCAGCCTTAATCATATATGCTGCTGCATTTGTAACTATCGCCAGGAATTTTTCCTTGTTTTCTTTAGCGGGCCACAAAATGCGTAATGTATCACGAACAACCCTAGCAATAGTAGAATGGTTTGTTTTTTCCAGTACTCTGAAGACAATGAGATGAGGTTTCCTGGTTCAGATTCAGCCATTTTTCGATGACAATGTTGGCAATATATCTCCCACGTGAGTCTGTCGTTTCATCTACAGATAACCACACGTTTGAATCCTCAGTATCATCTCTGATCTCTTGTATTACCGGAAAAGAATTATTTTATTGAAAATTTGTAAAGAACAGCCATAGTAATATGGGTCTCACTTTTTTTTTGGGGGGGGGGGGGGGGGGGGAAGAGAGATAAGTATAACAAAATATATTAAAAATGTTTCTTGATCGTAAACTTGTTGACACTACACGCCATACAAAATTTTGTTTCGATTTTAAAATATTTTTGAGTAATAGATTTAAAATTCTTAAAAAAAATTGAAAAGTTTTCATGAAACTTAAATGGAGGGTGGGGGATACGAGGGTAGCTGACATGCAAACTAATTTCATTAAATAAATGTTTAAACTTACCTCTTTGTATACTTTGCCTAGATAGTTTTTTCCTTATTGTTGATTCATCATGAACTTTTCGTTTGGTATATTTTTTGAGAAACCCTCGAAATTCTACATTATTTAATTTATTGAAAGGGATTAGGCTGAAACTAAAGCTTTGCAGAGACTTTGTAAAAATTATCATTGCCATCATTTACATTTCTGCTTGCAGAAGATGCTGCTGGTAAAGTTGTCTGGATGTTGGAGATATTTTTATTACATCTACATCTACATCCATACTCCGCAAGCCACCTGACAGTGTGTGGCGGAGGGTACCTTGAGTACCTCTATTGGTTCTCCCTTCTATTTCAGTCTCGTATTGTTCTTGGAAAGAAGGATTGTCAGTATGCTTCTGTGTGGACTGTAATCTCTCTGATTTTATCCTCATGGTCTCTTCGCGAGATATACGTAGGAGGGAGCAATATACTGCTTGACTCTTCGGTGAAAGTATGTTCTCGAAACTTTAACAAAAGCCCATACCAAGCTACTGAGTGTCTCTCCTGCAGAGTCTTCCACTGGAGTTTATCTATCATCTCCGTAACGCTTTCGCGATTACTAAGTGATCCTGTAACGAAGCGCACTGCTCTCTGTTGGATCTTCTCTATCTCTTCTATCATCCCTATCTGGTATGGATCCCACATTGGTGAGCAGTATTCAAGCAGTGGGCAAACAAGTGTACTGTAACCTACTTCCTTTGTTTTCGGATTGCATTTCCTTACGATTCTTCCAATGAATCTGTCTGGCATCTGCTTTACCGACGATCAACTTTATATGATCATTCCATTTTAAATCGCTCCTAATGCGTACTCCCAAATAATTTATGGAATTAACTGCTTCCAGTTGCTGACCTGCTATTTTGTAGCTAAATGATGAGGGATCTATCTTTCTGTGTATTCGCAGCACATTACACTTGTCTACATTGAGATTCACTTGCCATTCCCTGCACCATGCATCAATTCGCTGCAGATCCTCCTGCATTTCACTACAATATTCCATTGTTACAACCTTTTGATACACCACAGCATCATCTGCAAAAAGCCTCAGTGAACTTCCGATGTTATCCACAAGGTCATTTATGTATATTGTGAATAGCAACGGTCCTATGACACTCCCCTGCGGCACACCTGAAATCACTCTTACTTCGGAAGACTTCTCTCCATTTAGAATGACATGCTGCGTTCTGTTATCTAGGAACTTGTCAATCCAATCACACAATTGGTCTGATAGTTCATATGCTCTTACTTTGTTCATTAAACGACTGTGGGAAACTGTGTCGAACGCCTTGCGGAAGTCAAGAAACACGGCATCTACCTGTGAACCCGTGTCTATGGCCCTCTGAGTCTCGTGGACGAATAGCGCGAGCTGGGTTTCACACGACCGTCTTTTTCAAAACGCATGCTGATTCCTACAGAGTAGATATCTAGTCTCCAGAAAAGTCATTATACTCGAACATAATACGTGTTCAAAAATTCTACAACTGATCGACGTTAGAGATATAGGTCTATAGTTCTGCACATCTTTTCGACGTCCCTTCTTGAAAACTGGGATGACCTGTGCCCTTTTCCAATCCTTTGGAACGCTACGCTCTTCTAGAGACCTACGGTACACTGCTGCAAGAAGGGGGGGCAAGTTCCTTTGCGTACTCTGTGTAAAATTGAACTGGTATCCCATCAGGTCCAGTGGCCTTTCCTCTTTTGAGCGATTTTAATTGTTCCTCTATCCCTCTGTCGTCTATTTCGATATCTACCATTTTGTCATCTGTGCGACAATCTAGAGAAGGAACTACAGTGCAGTCTTCCTCTGTGAAACAGCTTTGGAAAAAGACATTTAGTATTTCGGCCTTTAGTCTGCCATCCTCTGTTTCAGTACCATTTTGGTCCCAGAGTGTCTGGACATTTTGTATTGATCCACCTACCGCTTTGACATAAGACCAAAATTTCTTAGGATTTTCTGCGAAGTCAGTACATAGAACTTTACTTTCGAATTCATTGAATGCCTCTCGCATAGCCCCCCTCACACTACATTTCGCTTCGTGTAAGTTTTGTTTGTCTGCAAGGCTTTGGCTTTGGCTATGTTTATGTTTGCTGTGAAGTTCTCTTTGCTTCCGCAGAAGTTTTCTAACTCGGTTGTTGTACCACAGTGGCTCTTTTTCATCTGTTAGCAGCCTTTCTATGAGCAGCTGTTTGTAAATGTTGTGTAATCTGGAATTTCTCATAGGGCACCTATAACAATAGTATAAAAATAAAGTGAGTTTATTTTCATTAAGTAAAAAACCACCTCTAAAATCACATAAATTTTTAACTTTGAGAAAGCAAAAATAGAACTTAAGCGCTTCTCACACGATTGGCACAATACTACATTTCCATCTGTTGTTAGAGCAGGATTTCCATCAATCCACTGTCGAAGTAAATAAGCTTTACTGTTCTTCTCCTTCGGCATTGTGGTAATATGGTCTCCTCCTGTGCACATAGCACACTAGTTACTGATTTATAGGTAGCTGACAATGGAACTTTTTCATTCTTGGAAATGTCATTGTTGCCGGCAGCGGCTTCGTTTGTTACACAATACAAACCGTACTGACTTTTATGACGTGATGGCCAACCGAACTTTAAAGGTTTGCCGCATGATTGTTGATCGCTATTTATTTTTTGTTAAGCTGTCGAGAGACATATTTTTTATAGTACAGGAACCACTCATTGCTGATTACTATGTTCGCCTCATTTTTAGGTGCTCTTTTATGGATTTGTAACTATGACAGAGAAGTAATTCTACACAAACAAAGCAATAAAAGAGAAATTTGCTCAGGTCTTACTCTTCTTCTTAAACTATTGTGGTGAAATACTTGTATTGCTGCAAAAGTAAAATACGTGCATAAGTATGCAAAAGTTATTTATATATGCAATAACCCCTTAAATATGCATTACCATGCAAATATGCAAAAATCCTAGCTCTAGTTATGACTATCCCTATTATATCAGTAAATTTTCTTGGCGAATGTCTCAATACCCAGAGACACCATCTTCCAACCAACCAAAATCTGTTGTTTTGAAATCTGTGTTTTACTCTTATGTAAATTATTTGAAACATTCGTCGGTCCAGACCTCTTCCATACATGACACTCTTATCATGATTCTTAAACCTAGTGTTAGAAATTATCAAATTGTGGTCTGTGCAACATTCTAGCAGGTGTGTTCCTGTCCCTCTGTCCATTTTCTTCATCTATCTAATTCCAGTGTCCCATCACAATTGAATTTTCATCTCCCAACTTATACTGTTGTGTTGGTGTTGGCTTTATATATGTCTTGGCTGCAATAATATGTCCACTGTGCTGTTCATAGTAGCTCACACACATTCCTATTTTCTTATTCATTATAAATCCTTATCTATTACTTGAATTTGATTTGTAGTTTCTCCTTCCGTACATTCGTTCACAGTATGAACATATCAAGACCTCACTGGATAATGTTACAAGGCCAGAGTGTTCTGTCATCTAGAGCAGGTGTTTGCGGATGGTGGTTTGCAAGAGCAATTCATGTGTTACGCAAATAAACTAACCAAAACATGTACTGATATAAGTAAAATTATTCTCTTATGTTAATTTATTTCTAAAGTAAAATGATAGAAAACTGATTGATAAAAGTAGCATCTGTATAATATTAAAGGAAATTGATTTATCTCATACTGTTTGTTTCTGACTGCAGCACACTGGGACATTGGATTGTACCCTTCCCATCCCTCCCTTTATTAGTCATTGCTGCCCTCACCGAGAACGATTCGCCTTATTTTGATTGAGTCTTGTTGATGGTTACTGCAAAGTTCTTGTGCTGCTTTGCAGCTGCTGCCAACTTGGTCATTGTGAAGTGAGCGTTTTATTGTTGTTATTGTCGCTTTGTTGGGCATTATGTTAAATGACGTCATGATATGAAGAAAGGTTGCCTCTGGAACCCGAGTGTGCATATTAGAATTAGCTGATTCTTGACTAGTATAATTGTGATGCAAAATGTTTGATTGTGTGACATATATGTGATTGTGTTTTAAACTAACCACGAAGCGATTTTTAGACTAGGAATCTCCTTCTACCTGCAAGGATGCACTTAAAAAGAGCCTAAATCAATACCTAACTGCAAGTGTGATTAAAGCTACTTAAAATTTGGCTGTACAGTAAAGGTCGGTACAGAAACTAGTAACAACTCAATTCCGCAATCCATTGCATGCTTAGAAATGCTTTCAAATCAAAGCATGAAGCATTTATTGAAACACCATGGAAGTTGTAAAAACTTTTGAGTTATTTGGTAAACCTTTTGACTTTTTCCAAAAGAAATCTGTGTTTTCTAAAACATAGTCCAAATGCATGGCAAATTTTACTAACTTGATAAAAGCCTCACTAGGTTTAAAATTGCGAAGGAAGTGAAACCTCACACAATTGGTGAGTCTCTCTTAATGCCCACTGGTAGAGACATAGTACAAGCGGTTTTGGGGTAAAAGTGGCCAAAGAAATACAGCACACCTATTTCTCTTTTCAAATAGATGAATGTACAGATGTCACAAGTGTGACGCAGTTACTCATTTCTGTACATTTTGACTATCAAGAAAATACAAGGGTAGAGCTAGTATTTCACAGACTGATTGAGTAAAATGCTATGACAGGAAACATTTTCAGTATGATTGGCCTTTATTTCTAAAAATCAGATATTCTTTGGCAAAAAAAAAAAAATGCATTGCTATTTGTCCATATAGGGCACCTGATTGTCAAAGCACACATTCTATAACACACCAATAAGCATTATCTTCTAAGGATATGCCTGAAACTCTCCATATTGTTTTGACTGAAGGTGTAAAGTTTATAAACTTAATCAAGGCAATGGCGCTAAACTGACAACTATTCATGCTATTGTGTGAAGATATGAGAGGTAAACTTATAAGTTTACTTCTTCTTTCTGAAGTAAGATGGCTGTCTTTTGGGTAAGATTTTAAACTGAATATTTTAACTGAGGTCAGAGGCTTCTCTCTCTCTCTCTCTCTCTCTCTCTCTCTCTCTCTCTCTCTGTGTGATTATCAAGAGTGGTGTATTTAGGCGATATCTTTGACAGGCTTTATGTTTTGAATATGGGCCTACAGGGACAACACACAACAGATTTCTTAGCAGGTAACAACATATTGTATTACGAAAGAAAGTTGACGCTTGTTAGTTCACAAATACTGATAAATAATTTTCTCACAATTCCGTCTCTTAATATCATTTTTGGAAACAGTGAGCTGCCTCCCATGGAAGATTTACCTCTAGACGTTATTACTCTTTTAAGGGTCCTTTAAGAAAGTTTTTTGAAGTTCTTTCCCAAAGATTACACAAAATATGACTAAATAAGAAACCTATTTTGGAAAAGTACTGGAAGGAGTAATTGTGGAAGAAACTTTCAGCGACATGACTAGTGATAGTTCAGTGTAAGGTGCTTTCAAAAAGAAAACTCTGCTCTCGTTTTGGTGAGAACAAAAACAGGGTACCCTTCTCTTTTCAAACAAGCAATCCGATTTTTGGTGCCATTTTTACATCTTACGTATGTGTAAGTGGCTTTTCTCAGCTGTTGTATGTTAAAAACAAGTAGAGAAACAGACGGTGTGGAAGTAGTCTTCTGAAATAAGATCAGCACAATGTAGCCATAGTTTGAAGCCCTGCTTAAAGATAAGCAGCAAAAGGCTTTCAGCTGAAACATTTAGATGTTCGTTCATCAGAGTCTAAATTTGAAAACTGATTAATAACTGAATTTGAAGTCCAATTTAGTGTCAAAAGTTTGTTTGGTTCTGAATTTTTTTATCATACTCAGTGTGCAGTTTATTACTCTCTCGCACAACTGGTCTGTATTATTTATGATGTAAAATTTTAATAAGTATTTTAAATGTCATTCCTCTCTTAGTCATTGAACATTTGTATCAGCACCAGTGTAATTTAATATTATTTGCTGCAAATAAGTACCCCATGTGAACATGAACAACTCTGTAGAAGAGTGCTTCCACAAAACCTTATTGCTTGTGTGTGCCACATTTCTAGTGTACATAGTAATTTATTGGCATGATGCAAAAACCATGTGTGTGTTGTCAGCATTGAGCAAGATAGCAAAAATAATTCCCCTCCCAATACCTCCTCATTCTTCAACTTTCCCATACACTCCTCCTCCTCCTCCTCCTCCTCCTCCTCCTCCTCCTCCTCCTCCCCCCCCCCCCTCCCCCACCATAGGATTAATTAAAAAGTGAACAGGCTAGATTGTTACACCCAAATTTCTAGAAATGTGAGGGGGTATGCAGTGCCAAAAAGTCTAGGAACTCCTGATCTAGACTGTTGCCCAGTAATGAAAAGGCTCCAGCATCTCATCAGGAAACATATGTTAGCCCAAACTCTTTACAGATACCCTTGAGCACTCTTAATATTTAGTATCCCAGTATCAAATATGATACTCACTCTTCACTTGATAAAATTCTGCTTGTGACGTAGTTTAAAACTTGCCATGTTTATACTACCTTTTCTCAAACAAAACAAACCATTTCCCCAGCAGAAACATATTTACTATGACATCATCTGAAGGTAGCACTAGATTATAGTACAGTAAAACACTGAATTAATGACCCCATTGTTAAGGAGATCCCAGTTTTAACGAATATTTCCTTTGGTCCCAGCGAAACTCCCATAAGAACGAGTTATTTCTCCCCAATTTTAAAAAATGCCACTTTAAGGAAAAGTCTGCTTTTAGGGAATAACCTGTGAACATTTTACAAATAGAAATTCAGTTTTTACCTAATTCCTAACATTTTAGAGTGATTGGACAAATTTCGGGCTTGCAGCAGACTGTCGTTTAATTCCTAGCATGACATGCTAGTCTTCTTCAGGTGAACCATTGAAAACTGATGAATACTTGCTCCATTCCACAATACACAGTGCACTGCAAGTATTCTCTCTCTCTCTCTCTCTCTCTCTCTCTCTCTCTCTCTCTGTGTGTGTGTGTGTGTGTGTGTGTGTGTGTGTGTGTGTGTGTGTGTGTGTGTGTGTGTGTCAAAATAAAGTTGACAGATGAACCACAGTTTACGGCATCAGCACCCTTGCTGGTGGAACCATAAAATGCAACTGTCTTCTGCATTACTGCTCACTGCACTGTTGATGCTCACTGTCATCTTTGATTAGAACAAATTGCAGAGATGATGGGGTTCCATGCACGGTCCAACTGGTAGCAGTTTTCACAGTTAATCAGATTTTCCGCCAGGTGTACTTACATGGATTTTTTAATAATTGAGTCCCAAAATGATGTTGCTCTGGTCAGAATTGTTGTTCTGTCATACTCCATTGAATGTCCTCCAATGGAAATACAGTGTTTGGCAAACGAAAGTTAGTCGCTTGGCTGCAAAAGGCAAGTGCAGCTTTTTTTCACAGTGCACGTGGTCTTTCCTATGTAAGCCATGCCACATAGACAAGATATTTTGCAAATTCTGGCCTTCTGCAACAAGAAGTCATCATTCACAGATCCCAAAAGGTCTGCAATCTTAGTTGGTGGCTGGAAAATCCATTTCAAATGAAATTTACAGAGGATTCTTGCTATGTTAAACAAAATGTTGCCCACAAAAGGTGGTGTCCTTTTTATCCACTCGCTAAGTCTTGGTTTGAAATGACAGTGCTTTGTTAATCTGCTGGGTGGAATATCCATTTTTTCTGAATATTGTCTTTAGGTGGGTGAGCTCTTCAGGCAAACTGTCATGCTATAAGTGTAAAGGTTTTAAGCTCACTCATAGTTTGTGACAGGTGATGACAGCTTGATGCTCACAAATACAAAGCAGTATGAGTGGGCATATGATAAACTGAATGCCCCAGAGAACCACCATTCCTTCGTTTAACCAAGACATCCAAGAAAGGCAAAGAACCATATTTCTCTATATCCATAGTGAACTAAATGATTTTATGAATGGAGTTGAGGTGGTGGTGAAACTCCATCAATGAAAGTATTGCCCACATACCTCCAAAAATACGGGCAGCTGATAAAAGTGCTCTTTCCTTGAAATCCTCCATAAAAAGGTTGCCCACTAAAGGAGCTAGAGGGCTGCCCATGGTGATGCTGTCACTCTTTTCAAAATGTTCTTGGTTGTACCCAGAATATGTTGAGGATAGTACATCCCAAAACAAAGCAGTGGTGTCCACCTAAAACTTTTTGCCAATTAATGCCAAAGACTCTGTGAGAGAGGGACCTCTGTAAAAAGTGATACCACATCAAAGCTAACCTTTGGTCAGAACTGCCTAGACAGAGAGCCTCCAGTCTATTGATCCAGTCTATGGATGTGATGTGAGCCTTTGCCCATCAACGGTCTCAGTAAAGACGCAAGATGTTTAGCTAAATCATAAGTAGGAGTTCCAATGCTGCTCATTATTGGATGTAATGGAACACATTCTGTGTAAAGTTTGGAAGGCCATACAGTCTTGGTGGAACACAACCATAAAAGGTGCGACAATAAAGTAATGAGACTGATGTGAAAAGAAATGTTGCTTACCGTTTTAGTCAAGTTTAGTGTTGTCTCCTTCAGAGTAGTTCCCTTCTGATTGCACACACTTTTTCCAGTGCTTCTGCCATTGATATTAACATTTCTGGAATTCATCTTCTGTAATATCCTCCAAGACCCTCGTCACAGCTTTTTGGACATCTTGTGTTGTTTAAAAATGGCGTCCCTTGATCGCTGTTTTGACTCTTGGAAATATAAAAAAAGTCGCACGGAGCGATATTTGGTGAATAAAGGTGGCTGTGGTGGTGCTGAAATTTGTTGAGAGGTTAAAAATCGCTGTACTGACAGAGCAGTATGGGATGGCGCATTATCGTGATGCAGGATCCAGATACAAGATCTTCAGTTATTTTCGACGAACCGTTTCTCGATTGATGTTCAGTTCTTCTGCAATCATTTTCATGGATAACCTTCGATCAGATTGTACAAGTTCACGCACCCTGGCCAAGTTGACATCCGTCCATGAGGTTGATGGTCATCCACTGCGGTCTTCATTTTCATCATTCGTTCAGTCTTCCCTAATCATTTTATGTCAATAAAAAACGTGAGCTCATGACATAACCTCCTCTCCAAAAGCCTTCTGAAGCTTACCGTAAGTTGTCACATTTTCACCCAATTTAACACAAAAAGAAATTGCATAGCGTTGCGCGTATTACGCGATTCCATTTCCGTGACGAGAGACCCAAAAACACGTGTTAACTTATTATGGCACAACTCACAACTGAGCAGTTGCATCGATGTGCCACTTGGGCTAGAAGCAGCTTATAGACCAAGGTCAAAGATATTGTGCCTACGTATGTGTGCAGGGTTGCCACCTCTTGCAACGAAAATCAGTCTCATTACTTTATTGTCACACCTCGTATGTTCTTAATGTCTTAATGGTCTCTGGAGGTAACAAGGAGGAATTCAGTAGTGGAGAAGTCTTTGTTGCACACATTGTGTATGGTTGTGACCAATCTTCCTATAGGTAATTCACTTAGCAGACCATACATCTTATCGTACCCTACAGGACATGTGCAGTGGGAAACTTCCGTACTACTGAATTCCTCTTCATTACCTCCAGAGACTATTAAGAGGGTAAGAACCACATGATTGTGTTCCACCAAGACTGTATGGTCTGCATTTAAATTTGTCACAAATGATCTCAGTAATTTTGCAGTTAAAAAGCACTTATCACCTAAATATGCTTGAATTGTGACTGGGTCATTCTTTCCATGTACTCTGGCAAAACCCTCATTTAAGAAAAAAATGTTTGGGTTCCCAAAGATTCATTAAGGCTTGCAGGAGATAACATTTTCATGCATCAATTTCAAATTTTCCATTATTATGTTTTAAGGACACTTAAACAAGTTTTTTATGGATTTTTAATGATGCTTAAAACATTTATTGTCTTACGTAAATATACTATAGAAACCACCAAATATTGGATTTGCCAATCATGGGAGAAATAAATGCCAGTTATTAGTAACCATTGAAAAAACTAATATCCAAAAAATATTAGTTACTTTCTGACCTCTTAGTTCACTGGGAGCCCTCATACATTGACCTTTTTTTTACTTGATTTAGCTGTATAATACAAATGAACTACATACAGCCACTTCATGTCAGCAAAATTTAATATTTTTATCACAAAGTTTACTAGTTTAATTGGAAAACACTGTTTAAAAGAAGATTGAATTCGGAAACACTCCCAATAGTTCATCTGTCGGTGTTGTCATTAGCTTCAGTCCAAAGACAGATTTGATACTACCCTATCTTTTGCCGCACCACCTTTTGCCGCACCACCTTTTGCCGCACCTGTATTCCCAACAGGGGGGAAAGGGATACAATAGGAAACAAATGGGTTGCCTTGAGAAGCACCAGAGAGTCAAATAGGTAAAAAGACAAGATCTAGTAGAAATCCTTGGATAGCACATGAGATATTGAATTTAATTGGTGAAATAAGAAAATCAAATGAAGCAGACGAAAGGAATACAAACATCTGAAAAATGAGATTGACAGAAATGCAGACTGACTAAACAGAAATGGCTAGAGGCCAAGTGTAAGGATTTAGAAGCGTATTTCACAAAGGAAAAGGTAGATACTGCCTACCACAAAGCTAAAGAGGCCTTTGGAGAAGAGAGAAGCAGCTGTATAAATATCAAGAACTCAAATGGAAAGCCAGTCCTAAGCAAAGAAGGGAAATGTGGAAGGTGTATAAAGAGGGTCTACACAAAGGAGATGAACTTAAGTGCACTACTGTAGAAATGGAAGCGGACATAGATAAAGGTGAGATCAAAGATTTAGTTCTGTGAGAAGAGTTTGACAGAGCACTAAAAGACCTAAGTCAAAACAAAGCCCCAGGAGTAGACAGTATTCCAGCAGAACTACTAATAGTCTAGAGAGAGCAAGCCATGATAAATCTGATCCATCTGGTGTGCAAGATGTATGAAACAGGTGAAACTGTTCATCTACAGCCATATTATTCCGGGATTACATAATTTTTGAATTAGTACCACCCATTTCTCCCAAATACCAAGAACTGAAGTTGGTTTGTCAGTGTGTTGGCTTGATCACGTAGTTGATTCCTATTCAATTGCACAGTACATGATAATTTACTCAACATTTCTAGTGACATTATTATCGGGAATACATCCTTGCAGGTTTCCTTGTACCACAAGCTTTTTGTAGACTCGTCACCCAATCCATAAGCACCGTTAAGAAACAGTAATATATTATATACTTCAGTGTGGGCACTGTCAGTATTTATCCTTTTTAGCCATATACCCATACACACTCAAAATATATTTAACTAGTTTTATTTTTGATTGTCATAAAAAAGATTGCTTCAAATGAATTTTTTTTATGTCGGTTATTCTGGTGGCTGCATACCTTGCAATTTCAGATAAGATTTTGAAGATTAGGCTATAGAAAGACCACTGTGTTTCAGAAGCAAGCATAGCTGTCATTCTTTAGCATGATTTTGTGAAGAAACAGTGTATGTATTGCTGATAGAATATTAACTATAGGAATTGTCAGACTCCTCACTTCAAGAACTGTTACTCGTATGAAGTTCATTACCACAAGCATTTACTATCACTTCTATCTCAGCATCAATTAGTTAGTGATTTATCTATTATGGTGATTTTAGTTACCACCACCACCACCACCACCACCTCCTCCTCCTCCTCCTCCTCGTCCTCCTCTTCCTACTCTTACCTCATTGTATTACGTCACTTAAACTTCACAAGTCTCACTTATGTTCATCTTGGGTCTGAAGTAAGGACATCTTCATCACAAGAAATACAGTCCAGGAATGTCAGATTTTTAGGAACATCTGTGATTCTACTCCATACTACTTCTGACATGGTTGCCTTGAACAGTGACTGATGTGCCACTGTGCCACTTCCAGATTTCATAAAGCAATTTAATACAATGTGTTATGTTGCACAGTTCCAGGCAGCAGCGAACAAATGCGTAACCTGTAGAATGTTGAGTTGTCGTGTCCGTTTTAGTAGTGGACATAACCAGAGCAACAATGAATTGTGCTCTAGTTCTTCTGTAACATCATGAGAAGTTACAGGCAGTAGAAGTCTTCTTCAGTAACGTAGGACAGGTGAATGAAATGGAGATGATTATCACACTGGGGAGTATCTTGAATGTCAAACAGGTAATATTCAAGTTGTTAAACACTTTATTTCACATATATTCCTTACAGGTAGAAATGTGTTACGGTACCTGTACTTTTTTGTCTCACTGGCCTAACTCTTTCAAGAGACAGGTGCGTTATAGCATACTGTTACAATTACTCTAACAGTGTCGGTGCAAATATTGGTCCTCAATATGTGTCGAGTTTGTTATGCTTGTGGCTTCCAAATTGAGGTTACCACAACCCCAGAAAGTCGCTACTGGTCAAGCATCTTCCTGGCCCAAAATTCCCTAAGTCATTAACACATTTTTTTTTTTTTATCTACTGTGAACTATTACATTTTAAAATTGAAAACTTATCATTGTACATATTAGATTCTTATAATGACAATCACTCTCCGTTACTGCTGCAACAGCTACTGCTGATCTTCCTGTAATGACAAAAGATCGGTCATTTAAGCCTGCACCGAATGTTACTGCTTACAGTAACTACATGCTAATATTACACCGTTCTGTGGGTCTACTCTTTCCTGAAAGCTCTTGTGTTATGATAAATTGTGTGTTCATTCAGGTACTTTACAAACTGTCATTCAACAAATTGTCCCAGACTAAATTGGTTTGCTGTGAACAGTTAATAAAAGGAGGATTCATATGATGGAATGTGTGTACATTACAGATGAGCTGTTCTCTGTATTCTGTTCAGATTATGAATACATCCGTAGCTCAGGAAATCTGTAACTGAAGAAAGTAAGATGGCAGACTCCAAATACAAATACTCCAAACCTTCCCCTTACCCTAAGCAACCCTTCTACAAGTGTAGTGAATTCCAGTGGCATGAGGGTAGAGGTTATTGTTCTTACTACAAGAATAAAATTAATGGGATTCTTCACTGTTGCAGCTTTCCAATGCCTTGCTATTGCAAACTACATCTTATAGTGGCATTGCTTTTAGCTGCTTTCAAAAATGTGCTGATCAGTTACTTAAATCTGAAAATACCTTCTTCTGAATCCCTCCAACACATCAGGAATTGCTTTTTTGTTCCCTAAGAAACGCATTACTTCTTTATGCACACACTTTAAATAACCCCAGACACTATGTTAACTATTGGGAAAAACAAACAATACATGTACTATAACAGTACTCTTTCCCTCTAAATGTATTCTGTGAAGAACCTACAAAATACTAAAGTTGCTCACAGATTTAGCCTGAAAACTGCCTGTAGCAGTGTGGTCAGTTTATGTGCCTAGTATTGAATTCTTTAATTATCTTTGTTATTGGATCTTGTGTAACACCCTGACCCTTGGATGCATCACTCTCAAAATATATAAAGGACCATCACACGGAAGGAATAACTTTGTATGAAAGGTAAAACACTAACTCGCAAATACTAAACAAGTGTTCTGGAGAACTCTTGGAAAGACGTATAAGGGGAACATTGTAGTAGAGTTGGTGTAACGATCCTGGACAGCTGGTATTGCTGTTGTCAGCTTTAAACTGTGAAGCACAAATGGTTGCAGGCAGAAACAGTAGCTTTCTATAGAGCTCTGGCAACACTTAGGAGTTGTCATAAAGACATATACAAAATCATGATAAGTGATTGGTTGAGGTTGGGGCACGAAGTTGACACGTACAGCCGCCTGCAACTCTGAGGTATCGTCTTATGCCGACTTGTCTATAGGACTTTTCATAAACATGCATTGCCTAGTCCTTTCATAAACATGCATTGCCTATACTTCTTTTTATATTCAAAGTGTAAATTGTTGGGATATCTAACATGTTCAGCAGGTTTGATATGATCGGATTTCAACTTCTTTCAGTCTCTAATGAAATTTTTCAAAAGGAATCAGTTTGAGTCAAAGTGGTTACGGCAACTACTGATTGCAAAAATGTTGACCAAATAAGCATTTTTTTTTTTTCAAAATAGTATGATCTTTCACTGCCATGATGAGAACTTGTCACATTGCCATCACACATGTGTAATTCCATTATTTCTATTCCTCAAAAAACAGATTGTGTCAGATGTAAACAACTTTAAGGCACTATGTTTCATATGTAAGTCACTGATTAAAATATCTGTAGATGGTTTACTTACATTAACCACAGTTTCAGAAAGCATCCACAAAACATTAACTTTTCAACTCATTAAACTTAATTGACTTTTATTCACAAAAGTACTGTCTTTATGAGAGCTTTACTGCATACAAAATGAATCTGAAAATTGAATATATGTGCTTCAGCCAATGTCTTGCTGCACTGAAGTTTAGCTTCCATTATTCAGCTATTGTTTTGGAAAGAGATTAAGTTATTTCTGCATTTACCATAGTTATGAACTCGTGTAAAATAGCTTATCAAGGCATTATTCACTTATGGACAGCTTGTGAACTAAATAATATGAAGCAATGTAATGACATAGATGTGTGTGCGAGTAACACTTCAGTTAAGTGGTTATTCGGTTGACCGATGTTCGCATAAACAAAGCTGTGCTGTATTGAAATTTTACATAAAGTAGCTGAAGAATGTTCACTTGCTTGCACAGTATTTTGTCTTCTGAGTGTTAGTTATCAAATCTTTATTCATTTTTTTAAAAATCTAATGTTTTGATAGCTGTGATTATCACTTTGGATAGTTGTTTCTTGTTGTCTGAAAATGAGGTACTGGTTACAGACATGAACAGTGCAGTATAATGATTGTACTTTGCAATTACTCACAGCATCATGGAGCACAAATTTAAAAAAATTATAAAATTTTTTGTGCATTAACCATCCTTGTGACAGCATTTGCTGCTTTGTTGTTGACAATGGTTTCTGTCTCCTTGTTACAGTGTCTTCTGCTTCACTGGCAACTGCGAATCCATTCTCCGGAGTGCCACCTCAGCCACAGGCTGGCCTGTACCCACAAAGTACTTCACCAGCACTACGGCCAGTGATTAACCAGAGTCATCAGCCGGCAGCCAGCCCCTGGGGTGCTCCTACTGTGCTGCAGAGCCCTCTTGTGCCATCTGCACAGCCTAATCCTTTCCTATCCTAATGCAACATTGATGTCAGATAGGCAGGATGTACTGGAACTTGTTTTGTTATGTATGGGAAACACACAGTGCAACAACAAAAACTTAACAGTCTGAAGTAATTGTTGGCAGTGAATCAGATAGTGGCAGCTTAGCCACTTACTTTGCTAATGGCATTCATTCTTAATAGTTAACAGAATAAAAGAAAATGAGCTCACTGTATAGCAGAGAAGTTCCTATATTCTGCAAAATATTTTGTACATTAAACATTAAAGGCAGAAGCATTTTTGTAGTTCATGTACAGGTACGTTTTTGCACCAGTTTGCTAATATGTGCAGTTTTGCACTGCTAAAATAATTGACAACTTGGAAACTCGTTATAAATGAAGTCTTGTATATGTACATATTGAGAAAAGCAGGTCACACTGTTTTGTGGTTATTAAAATTCCAGTGCTGGAGCTTGAATGAGCTGCTATCAATTTTAGATTTGACTGCTGCATAGTAAATGACAGAGCTGTGTAAAAAAAAAATATTTTTACACCATTATTTCTACATTAAAAGTTTGACTGTAATTTTTCAGTGGATTTACCAGGAGGTAAATTTTACTCATAATACAATTGAAATAAAATAACACAGTTTAAGTGTATTTTATCTAGTGAGTTTTACTTTGTAATTACATCATATTTTGTTAAGTTGCAACATTTTATAAAATATCTCAAAGAAACTTAGTGTGATGATTGTATTTACTGGTAAGTGACACTGAAAACCGTATTTCTATTGCCTTATCTTTCACGCCTCGTATTTGAGCTGTATGTTGAAAAAACTTTTTGATAGTTCTAGCACAATTATTTGACTGCTGGTACTTTATGTATTGCCATAAATGATTGTTGTATATTGAAGTATTTTATGTTAGTTTTTTCTCATCTTATCTGAATCATTGTTTGTAGATTCATTTTCATGAATGTGACAGATATTTTAAGTTGTGGAGTATTATCAGATCTAAGACAAGCTTATAATGTGTTAAGAATTGTAATTTATCCATGTACTGTTAATGAATTTTGGTTTGGAGTGTCGGATTATATAAGGCTACGTTATATACCTCTGCATTAAGGATGTGGTGGAGTGTCAGTTCAGTTACTCAATTATATATGTTGTTGGTATGGAAAATTATGTAAATGCATATTTTTGTGATTAGATTCTTTTACAGTATTTGTGTCATAAAACATACACATTTAATATATTATGTTTTACTTTTCATGTCATAATAATCCTTTATGCTTTAAGTTGCTCGGTCCTTTGCTGCATGCATAATACTGGTAGATGCTTATGGAATGTCTGCTTCAGAGTTGAAAGTGATTATTTCCATGCCGTACCAGACAGAGAGGTAGCATTAAACAATGAAGTGTTGTTGCAAAACATATATCAGTATAGCTGTAACTGGCGTGCATTCAGGTATTGGAAAATTTATTTGTAATACTTTGTTCTTCTCAACAATAATTTTTCCGTGTTTTCTTATATAAACTTACTCAGATCAGTTGCTTCTGTTTGATATTTCCTTACATGACCGACATGTTATTCTTTTGCAAGTTGCTATCTTGTTTTATATTGCAGTTCCCTGACAGTCTTTCACAATTTGTCCACCCCACCCGTCTAGTGGAAAAACTTTACAGACCATGAGTGAGGAATATGGACGGGTGGACCGAGCGAGGTGGCGCAGTGGT
Source organism: Schistocerca cancellata (assembly GCF_023864275.1). Taxonomy (NCBI): domain Eukaryota; kingdom Metazoa; phylum Arthropoda; class Insecta; order Orthoptera; family Acrididae; genus Schistocerca; species Schistocerca cancellata. The sequence goes on along the minus strand of NC_064627.1, from coordinate 666,624,831 downwards.
TAGCACACTGGACTCGCATTCGGGAGGACGACGGTTCAATCCCGTCTCCAGCCATCCTGATTTAGGTTTTCCGTGATTTCCCTAAATCGTTTCAGGCAAATGCCGGGATGGTTCCTTTGAAAGGGCACGGCCGATTTCCTCCCCAATCCTTTCCTAACCCGAGCTTGCGCTCCGTCTCTAATGACCTCGTTGTCGACGGGACGTTAAACACTAACCACTAACTAACTATGGACGGGTGGTCAGAGTTAAATTTGACATATCTTGCTGAAATGTGTGGCTGTATATTAACTGAACTTTACAAAAGGAGCTGCAGACATAAAATTTAGATGTCATGAAAGAAACGAACAGCTCACTAAATTTTATGCGGTTGTCTTCCATCAAATAGTGTTTCGCAACATGGTAACAAAATGCAAAATATTATAATATAGTGATAGGCATTTTCCCTTTGTTAGTATCTTACACTTTACGTACCATCTCTTCTCGCTTGCACAAAAATTAATGACATTTTCTTGGTGGGCACAGGTTGATGGGGGGGGGGGGGTTGTTGTTGCTTGATTCAGAGAGCATCCAACATATTCATGTTCATCATTTTTCTGTGTACAGTTTAACAACTGTTTGTTTGCACACACAGCAACAAGCAACTGTGTGTTGGCAGCATTATTACTCTGAAGCCGTGGAATGTGAACCAAGCAAGGTGTCACAGTCACACAGAGGTGTCCTGAAAAGTAATGGCTCCAAGTTTTTTATATGAAAATTCTTAAACATTTTTAAATAAAATGAACATTATTAACAGTGTATATCTTTATTCTTCATGTCTACATATTTATTTCTCAGCAGTTACCCTGGCAATGGATACATTTCTCCCAATGAGAGACCAGTTTGTTGATACCATAACTGTTGAAAGCTGGACTTTGTTGATGGAGCCTCAACCTCGCCTCTGCTTGTGTCGCCTCATGACAATCAAAGTGAAGTTCTTGAAGGCATACTTTAAATTTTGGGAACAGATGCAACTCGAATGGGCCCAAATTGGGACCCTATGGAGGATGATTGACACTCGTGTGGTGTGGTACTGTCATGACAATTGAAGGAGAGGGTGCTCCATGTGTGGACAAACTTTTCGAATTCAAAACTCAATTGAACTACGCTGTTTCTCATGCACCTATGTAGTTACTTTACATATCACCGTGTCACACACTAGAATTTGGAGCCCTCTAGTGGCAGAGGGCTGGAAATATGTAGACATGAAAAATAAAGACTTAGAATGTTAATAATGCTTGTTTTTTTTAAAAAAGCTTTAAGAATTTTCACTTAAAAATTCACAGGCAATACTTTTCAGCATGCTGTCATGTGATACTAGGTTGGAATTCGGTAGTTGTCGGTTCCAGTCTTTGCCTGATCATCCAGATTTAAGCTTTCTATAATTTTCCTAAATTGCTTCAGGCAAACTCTGAGATGGTCCATTTGAAAACTGACAAGGCCATGCTCCCTTTTTAATGACATGATTATCAATGTGATATCAAACCATAAACTCGTGTTTCTTCTTCCATTGATTGTAAGTAACTAGCAGAAAAGAGCACATGAGGTGTTTTCCTTGTTACATCAAAGATATTCAAAGTAAATCAAAGACGGCCTGAAAACAGCTGTCTATAATAATGATACTTACTCTTTAAATGCTGAGGTCATTACTATTTAAATCTGACTGGAACTGTTGTATACCAATTGCTGCACACAATTGATTTTGGAGTGTTCTCACTGTATTTTTGAAGTTCAGATTTATCTCTGGCATTGAATATTAAATATTAATTGATTTGTCTTCAGTTGTGTAGTTGACCTTGGCAATCTTATACTTCATTTGCTTTCACAAGGGAAGCTATAAGATGAAGCAATAAAACAGTGTCTGCCTTTCTTGACTAAATATGCAACCCTTCTCTAATATATGTACCATGTATTATTTAAAACTGTTTCAGTAATCTTCATACAACACTTTGTTCTTCATTTAAAAGTCAAAAACTCTGCTAACCATATCAGGATTCAGGAGGAGAGTTGATGGCTGCAAATGGAGGTTCAGTATGACTGACTGACTGACTCATTTAGTACATTCATTTTTCTGTTCATCTTCTTCCATTCCTGGGGTGATATCTTACTCCAGCAATTCATGGACTGTACAAATTGCACCCCTGCAGATACTTCCTCTCGTGAAGTTACTGTGATTGCCTTTGCATCTCAGACATGCTGTGTCCCTTGGACAATTAATAAATTTGCTTAGAAGTTGCGCACTCCTATATAATAATTTGTTTTATCCAGGTGCAGGTTCTCCTCCCTTCATACACCTGCCCTATTTCTTACTGTACTATACATATTGGAGTGCAGCACACTGTTTAAATAAAAAAGAAGTCATATTCCTTTTTCCAATATACATCTGTTGTTTTGAGGTAACCTTACTCCTACTTGAACAATAAAACACCTGGTTGGATGGCTTTACTTTCTTCTAAGGACCCATGTACATCACATCACCTTGACAATAATCCCTGATGGACTTAACAGTATCCTAAATTATACTCAGTTACCCAGTGATGTTAATATTGTTGTTATGAAGCACGTAATTATATTTTAAAACATTCTTACTGAGTCATAAATGATGTGCCCAGTCAAGTGCCTTACCTAATCTTCCATCATTGTGATATTACTAACATCCTGGAATCAAAATTTTATATTTGGGAACTACCGTATTTACTCGAATCTAAGCCGCTCTCGAATCTAAGCCACACCTGAAAAATGAGACTCGAAATAAAGGAAAAAAAAATTTCCCGAATCTAAGCCGCACCTGAAATTTGAGACTCGAAATTCAAGGGGAGAGAAAAGTTTTAGGCCGCATCTCCAAATCGAAACAAAGTTGGTCCATTGTAATATGATAGACAATTTAGGTCGAATGAATGACGATACAGCTACAGTAGTTTGGTTCGAGTTGTAAGCTTAGCATTAAGCTTTACCACGTAGCCATTGCTATGCGTCAGGTGCTCCGTCCGTATTTATACGGATACCCTTCCTTTTTCACGTGCTTCGTCTGGTTTGAATCGATTGCTTATTTTGCTTTGATCTGATAAATGCCGTTTTCTTTGTTATAGGTGTTTGCGTCACTCTTAAGCTGAAAATGCATTACTGCACTGTGTCATGCATTGTTTGTCGCATTCTGATAGTGCGTGTTTACGGCCAGTCGCGGCTCGCGCCATGGCTTGCTTTTGTGCGCGCTATTGCCGCGTACAATTAAAAAAAAAAAAAAAAAAAAAAAAAAAAGAGAGAGAGTATGATAGAACATGTTCTGAACGCCCGGCCGGTTCTTTATTACATCAAATTCTGCACAGAAATTACAGTCATCTTAGATTTAAAAATCTAGTCACTTGCCGTGCTTCATTTCTGACTGTATCACTATTAGACATAAGAATAATACGAATATAAACATGACATGATATGTATATTCTTCCACGTTTGCTGTTGTCTCACTCTATAGTTTCGTAGTTTATTAGGCGCAGACAGGATTTAAATGAGATAGCAGCAAACACGAAAGAATACATGGCAAAATGTTTATATTCGTATTATTCTTATGGTGAAGAGAATACTGTATGTGATTCAAATTTCATCAGGTTCCTATTAGCAACCATCTCTTCTCACAGATAGGAAAAAATTCAGAATGTAGAGTTGGCCACATTGACAAACATCCCAAACAGTCTTGCCAGTCAGATTTTCGTAGTACACTGAAATTGTGCTACATTCGAAGATGAACAATACGGAATTTGTATTTACTTCGTTGGATAATGTATGAAAATGCAGTGGTCGAAACTCGCGGCGGAGAAAAAAAAATCTCGTCTTACACTTTTTTTAAAAAAAATTATTTACTGACGCAGAGGTTTTGGTGCCAGTATTTATCTTTGTGCCTACAAAGTATGCTTGCGTAGCGCTACATGTATTCGCCGGCAGAAGTTAGTTGTGGCGGCACGTACGAACATTTTTCATAACTTCCGCTAGCTTTGCACTCGATTCTAAGCCGCAGGCGGTTTTTTGGATTACGAAAACCGGAAAAAAAGTGCGGCTTAGATTCGAGTAAATACGGTAAAATTGTAAAACAAAAGAAAAAGTCTCACACTGAAGACTATTGAAAGTGGAAAGAGAGGATGATAGAACTGATACCAAAAAAAGAAGAAAAAGGCAAGGAATATTGAGACTGAAGAAGGAAAGTAGACAGCTCCAAAGACAGGTGCCCTTCCCACCCCTCCTACCCAAGGATCCCTCCCTGAGGGATATGTAATGGAGGACAGGGATGGTCATCGATCCCACTAGAGAGAGACCACCAGCTTGTGCCCCAAAGGGCTCAAAAAGATGTCTCAACAACCTGCTATTTCAGTCCAATATGGAGTCGTCATTCTCAAGTGGATCCACATGGTGCCTTTTTTCTGTTCAACTTTGCACAAGAGCTTATGCTTCCAACAGCACTAGTACATGCATAAAAGCGCATTACTTCCCATCTTTGGTGGGAATCTCTTGCACTTTTTAGCTTATGATGGGTACTTCTGATCAATTTTCTGTGCATTTGTCATTGATTTTGTGCTAGAGACGACATGTCGTTTGGAAGTGGAGTCTATTGACACAAAAGAGTGGACCCTCAAATTTATTGAAGATTACAGGGAGAGAATAGTATTATGGAACTCATCAATAGATCATAGATTTATTCAAATAATCTTTGAGGTCTGATGCTCTACAGCAGGGCTGGCCACTTCATGCCAAACTCCACACTGGACTGATTGTGCAGGCAGGCCAAAGCGCTGCCTGTATCACCTTTGCTCATTTGTTTCCAGAAGCACTCAATACAGTGCAATATTACATTTAACGATGTGGTGTGGCGTTTTTCAGTCGCCCCAACGCTCTTCAGTTCGGAAGAATCATGGTGTTGGTGCCATTTACCCTTTGCTATTTGTTCATGGTCTGAAGGATGTGCACAGGTCCAGTGGGTGTTTGCAGAGAAAGGAGCAGTGTACCGATGTATTGCCACAAGCCTTTAAAGATGATTAGGAATGACAGAAGAGAGGGATAATAATTCTCAATACATATTATGCTGTCGCATAAGCAACGGGTACTGCAAATTTGCTTGGAAACAGTATTACAATACCATGCAGAAAGAATTTAAAGATTTAGTTGGTAATGAAAGGGCAAAGAATTTCAATCAACAGATGGTATTTATTGTTCAGTATATCAAGAAGAAATTTGTACAAAATTCGCAGGCATGCATTGATGGTATGAGTAATAAAATTCCTGATTTCATGCATTATTTTCAGTGTAATTGAACCAAGAGTATGGAGACATTGTACATAATTTCAAAGTATGTTGGTGAAATCAAGGCGCAAGCCTGGAACGATTTTTAGATTTAAAACTTGCTATTGTTGAATTTATGAAGGAAAAAAGCAACACAGGAATGAAAAATTAGAACATGAGGAATGGATTACAGACCTTGCATTTCAAGTAGACTTACACTGCCCACAGTAAGACAGTGGAAAGAAAGGAACAATTTCTGATTTGTTGAGGATGCGCTTAAAAGGAAAATCTCTGTATGCAAGGGGGACATTTTGACACGCACAGCCCAGTTCACTCAGCTCATTGCCATTAAAGAAACTGCAAGGTTTGAAGAATTCATTGTGGGCCGTAAAGAATTGAGAGGATAGTTTCCTAAACTTTTTGAGGACACTGTCACTCTTAAATCTATTTTCGACACCATTCACATTTTTATTTGAAAATGCCCCTGCACATTTGCAGGTGTAACTGATTGACCTGCAAGGGAGTTCCCATTTTAATGACAAATGTTCAAACTGTCAATGATGTTTACATTGCTTTCCGTGGGTAGAGTATCCACATCTCCCTAATGAAGTTGCAAAAGTGCTACAATATTTCGATCGAAGTATTTGTGTGTGTGAAAGACCTTTTTTTTTATTATGAAACTAAATAAATGATGGTTACATGGCAACTTTAATATGAAAATCCGTGAAATTGCCTGTGCATGTCAGTATGCCAAGCATTATATAGTCTTCATCAAGAAGAAAAAAAATTAAATAATACTGAAAATTTCGTTTGTTTGTGATCAGTGTTACTGAGAAATGTGAAATATAAAACAAAGTTGTATGCTATGGCACTACACTGCCATTTAAAATGTGACATGTTCACAGTTGGCCCTCTTTCCCTTCCTCGCATTTAAATAGCATGGCATGGTGATGGGGAAAATGTGCCAGCCAGACTGAGCACTAAGGCACTGGTGCCAGGGCATGGTCAACAAGCTGTAATCTTCAAAAGATCCCAAAATGGGAGACTGGGTTGCAGTAACAAAGTCTAAAAAGCTTCCTTCAAAATTTGACTCTACCTTTCTTATAGTGCTTTCACAGAAATAGAATATGATTTACATCACCAATTATGACATCATCACATCGACAAGAAGATGGCTGCAATATGCTGATTATGTTTATGTAAGTGGATGGGGAGAGATCCATGATTGAGACGCATTCTCCCTATGGGTGATTCCTTGAGTGTTTGGACCTGACAAACCATGGCTGTCTTGCTATAAATGACTATCTTTACCTGCATGGCTTTTACCCCTTGGTGGTAGTAGTAGTGGTGGTGTGGTTTTTTTTTCCAGAAAAGAAATATTTGTTTTATATTCACTGGTTAATATGTGTATGGAAGTTTTACGTCTATAGGTCTTCTTATGCTAGTCATTCCTCTTGCTAACAGATCTACTTTGTTTTTGTATTGGATGCTGGTTGAGATTTAATCCAATTGAATTCTGTAATGTGACCTGTCTTTTTTGCTTGTCAATAAGGTACTAGGTCAAGGGTATATGTACCAACTGCTTTGTTCCAATTCCAGTAGCTCATAGATTTCAGAACAATTTACAAGTGAGGGAGTATTATTGCTTTGGCAATTCTGGGAGAAATTTTGTGTTGTACTGGCTGTAGAACAGTGAGTGTTTCAGCAAGAAATATGGAAGCATTGCCTGGTAGTTGAAACCTTTTCTTCTGCAGTTTGTGGGCTGAAGAAAGCTAATACTATATGAGGTTCCATATCCACTTTGAGCCATCTGTATAAATTTGAGTATATCCTGCCCACTTTTCTACCATGTGCAACTTAGGTGAAAGTTGTCGTGTCCTTTTCCATTGCTGGAACACTTAATATATGTTACAGGAATAAACTGAGGAGAGCCATGATAGTCATATAGGAACATTATAAGGATGTAAGTTTGCTGAATTTTAGTATGCAGATACTTGCAATGTTTGTAGCGAAGAAATTGTGTTATTCCTCAGATTTATGTTATTCCTAGTATGAGAGGTGGTTTCACACTTCTTGATCAATGGATGGGAAGTATTTGCCATTCATCATAAAATGTAATGAACACTTAGCATTGTCCTGTGAAGTTCTAAAAGCATTTCTGTTGCTTCCAGAAGAAGGGTGTTATTGGGGAAGGAAAGGTATATGCTTAGGCTTTGATACTGTAGTTTGTCCAGCAGTGCTATGTACTTTTTAGCAGCATTGTAATAGACCATGCATCAAATGTATCAATGCACACGATAAAGTAAGCAGAATGTTGGAATGAGCCTCCCACCATTCTCTTGTCACTGTTCTGAAAAGGTTCAGTGCCTTGTCACATGTACCAACACCAGTTTGAATAGAGGGTTCCCAACTATTTCTGGGAACAGAGATAACACCAAGAGATTTTATGAGTAGTGTGTCGGGCACTGTCCAAACAGTCTGGTATTGTTCATTTTGTGAGAGAATTGATTACTAATTTTTTCAGAGAAATCTGCAACTCATAGCTGTGTAATGTTTGATCCACTATGCCCATTGCCTTTGTGAGCTCGCAAACTGCCTGTACCAGACTTGCTCACAAATATCATCTGCATAATGGAGAATTTTTTACTGGACAAGAGTGTGGGGGCTGAGGATTACTCCTTGTGGGGGGAGATCTGTTGTAAAAAGTAGTAGTCCCATTAATTTATTCCAGAAGCCAACCCATATGGATATTTGGCGAGGAAAGTGCTAAATCCATGATTCAGTTGTGGCAGGACTCCAGTGGTTTCTAACTTCCACGGCAATACAGATACACTGATGAGTCAAATCATTATGACCACTGCGACATTGGATGCTGCCTGGTGGCATTGTGGGCACATGTCACAGTAACATAAGTATATAAGTGGAGCAGACGTAGACGGGGGACCACCCTAGTGAAGATATGGACTTCAAATTGGGAAATCCATTGAGATAAATGACTTTGACAAAGGGCAGATTATAATTACGGAGAGCCTGGGACCAAGTATCTCGAAAGCTGTGAAGCTGGTCGAATGTTCACATGCTACTGTCGTGAGCATCTGTAGAAGAAGGTGGAAAGACAGTAAAACTACCGTAAGGCACTGAATGGTTGGACACCCATGACACTTGACAGAGTGTGGGGCTTGGAGGCTCGTCTACTGTGTAAAGTAGAATAGAAGGTGATCTGTGGCATCTCTGCTGGAAGAGCACAATGCTAGTGCATGCACAGGTGTTTTGGGCATACTGTTCATTTTACATTGTTGAACATGGAGCTTCGCAGAAGACCACCTCTATGTTTTCACATGTTGACCCAATTACGACTTCAGTGGGTGTGGGACCACCAAGATTTGAACATCAATCAATGGAAACTTGTTGGTTCTTCAGGTGAATCACATGTTTGCTGCACTAGGTCTCTGGTTATCTCCACAAACACCGTCATCAAGTTGAAAGGTGGCTCGAAACGTGCAGTGTGCTATGGTCACAGGCTGCCAGTGTTATGCTGTGGGAGACATTCTCCTGCTCTTGCATGGGACCTTTGGCATTACCACAGACACAATGACAACGGCGAACAAACCACCTGCATCCCTTCATGGTTGATATCTTCCGCAACAGCGACGTCATCTTTCAGTAGTATAATTGTCCATGCCTCAGAGTCAGAACCTTGCTACACAGTTTGAGGAGCATTATAGTGAACTCCCTTTGCATACTCAGCAACCAAATGTGCCTCATTCGTTCGTTCATTTCCTTGTCCGGTCAGCATTCCCAGAAGGTAGCAACTCCGATGGCCTTGTTGTTTCCCTCGATGAGGTCCTGTGTTGTACAGGGTTGTTCAGGTTGAGGACAAATTAGCACGTGGACCAGGTCTTGTGTTGTTCCACATTCACAGGATGTATCTCCATCAGCTGGAAGAATGCTCCATTTTTGCATGTTGGTCTTGCAAAGAGGAACGCCCAGCCTAAGACGATATAGCGATCTCCAAATAGGGTAGAGCAAGTCATTTCCTGGAGCTAGCTCTTCCTTTACAGTGATATCAGGTGGTAGCTTGGTCTTCCACCTGGTGATGTGGTTAGACTCTGGTGTTCCCTCTAGTGGCTGAGTCCTGGCGATGAAAATCTTTCAGTCGACGGACTACAGCCTTATGATCATGCAATGGATGTCGGGGGTCATAAGTTTGCGTAGCCCTCTCTACGTCAGCAGCAACAGTCTTTCTAATAGTGGGGGGAGCTACTCCAACAATTGGCTAGATTTTATCGACTGCAGTTGGCTTCATACATCCCAACAAGATGTGGACTGTCTCATTGATTGCAATATCAACCTTTTTGGTGTGAGTGGATGCATTCCACACAGGTGAAACATATTCTGCAGCAGACACACACAAAGCAAGACCCGAAATTCTCAGGACCGGAGGACTTGCTCCCCAGGAGGATGTGAGCTTCCTCAAGATGTTATTCTGTGAACTAACTTTCAGCCTGGTGTTATGGCAATGTCTCTTGAAGGACAAAGTTCGGTCAAGGGTAACACTCAGATATACTGGTGTTGAACAATGCTCCAGTCATTTGCCTTGCCATGTAATGTCCAATTCCCACCGAGCTTCTATATTCTTCAAGTGAAATGCGCACACCTGAGTCTTGTTGGGATTTAGCTTTAGATGATTGGCTCTGAGCACTACGGGACTTGACTTCTGGCTTTAGATGATTGGCTTTGTAGCGGGAGCCAAGTGTATCTAGTGCAGAAGTCAACTTTTCCTCTACTTCTTGAAATGTCTTTCCTTGAGGAGCCACTGCAGTATCGTCAGCATAGACGAAAATCCTGGAATTTTCTGTTATGGGCTGGTCATTAGTGTAAACATTGAAGAGCACAGGGGCGAGCATACTGCCTTGAGGTAAGCCATTCTTTTGTATGTGCCATCTGCTCTTCTTACCATGGAGAGAGACTTGGAATCTTCTGTTCTGCAGAGAGTACCAATAAGGGATGTTAGTTGGTAATCCTTGGTTAGTTGGTAAATTTTCCTCAGCAACTTCCTGTGGTTGATAGTGTCATATGCAGTTGTTAGGTCAACAAAGGCATCTCCTGTTATCTTACCCTGTTCAAAGCCATCTTTGATGTGTTGAGTGAGGGTCAGTATCTGACTGCAGCATGACTTTCCAGGTCGAAAGCCAGCTTGTTGAGGGATGGACTTTTTTTCGAGGATGCCTCTAATTCGTAAGGGTAAGACACTCGAAGATCTTGAAACAGTGGCATAACAGTGATACTGGGAAAAGTTTTTAGGGTCATTTGGTTCCTTACCAGGCTTAAGTAGTGGAACCACACGAGCTTTCCTCCAGAGCTTGGGAATATATAACCTTGATACACATTCTTTAAACATTCTAAGCAGTCATTGCAGAGTGGTACGGCTGAACTTCTTGATCTGTTCTACTTTTGATGTCATCGATGCCAGCAGCTTAGTTCAATTTCAAGGTGGAGATGGCAGAGTCTAGTTCATCCAAGGTGAATGGTTCTCGAAGGTTACGGTTCTCGCATCCAGTAGCTCCCGTGTACTCCGACCTTAGTCTTCCCGTTCATTAATAACAGTGTTGCAATCTGGTCTGCTGTTATTTCGGTGACGTTTCTAGGTTTCCTTGGGTCACAGCTCCGGTTTTTGGAGATTCCAAGCCCGCCTACTATTTAATTTCATGTCAAGGTTCTCTACCAACGAGGTCCACTTAGCTTTGCGATTTGCTGAGATAGTTTGCAGCAATTCCTCACCAACCTCAATAGTGTCATCAGCAAATGGGGTCTGCCTTGAAAAGGTCTTTGTAGCGCTTCATTAGCTGTTTGCTGTCAGTCCTGGTATGTAACTTGTTCTACAGCCTCTTGGGATGGTCCTTCTTGAAACTGTCAGGACGCATTTGACAAATGCATCGTACATCTCGGGTTGCTGTGGAATTTTGGCAATCTCTGTGTCGAGGTTGTTGGTGAATCTTTCCCAGCCAGCCTTCTGAAAATTAAATTTAAGTATGAAAGGCACCGCCTCTGGCATTACCATGGCATTCACTTTGCAAATTACAGGTCTATGTTGTGTGGATGGGATGGGCGTACCCATCATCTTGACACAGCTCCCAGCAACTTTTGATGACCCGAATATATTATCGGGGTTGTAGCCTGTCCTCCACCGACAACTGTTGAAGGATGCTGGCAGCTTTGGATCATGAATTAGCTGAAGATCATGACTCTCTGCCCGTGTTTCTAGTTTTTCATCATTGGTATCTGAATTTGGGTATCGCCATGATGTGCTTTGGCAGTTGTAGTCACCAAGGATGAACTTTACGTCCTGGTAGTTAAAGCTGATAGGTGCTTCAAACATGAAGTCGACACTGGGAGGCTTGTATATAGAAGTAGCGCAGAAGTGTGGCGTACATACTGAAAGAATCTTGATGTCATCACTCTCGGACAGTGAAGTTGAAGCTGATGTGATACTTAGGTTTGGTCTGCTGAAAATGGCACAACCATATTTATCATAGGGCCGTTCCAGAACAAGTTCCATTCCTGCAATTTTGGGCCGATGGCTATTGTAGCCTCAGTGAATCTCTTGTACTAAAAGGATGTCACATTTATATTCCGTACATAAATCAGCCAGTAAGGTCTCTTTGGTACATGAAAATCTCTCAATATTTATCGAGATCATAACAAGTGGCCTAAAGAAAGACTCTTTAGGAAGATTACTACTTCTGTGGTGGAAGAATCAGTCGCTGCTAATGTGCAACCTTGCCTGATTTCAATTCTATGGAACCCATCTGGGTTGCTATTGGGTGTCATAATTGCATACACAAATCAGCAGCTAATTATTTACACAAATTACATGACCTGTGCATACACCTCTCATGTTGCATACCTCCACAAACCTATCAACAAACTGTAGGATCCTCCAAAGACTAACAAACACGCTATTAAGCAGGTTGTCATAATTTTTTGACTCATCAGTACATGTGAACATGATCATAAGCTCCAACAACATGAAGTAAGCTGTAACATTCTCTTTTATTTTAGCTGCTTCATAGATATCAGAGGTTAAGATATTTAAATTATCAATTGTTCTTTTGGCTTTTATAAACTCATATTGACTAAACAGATGGATATGGTTTGATTCCCACTAATTTTTAACCAGGCACTCTTTAAAGTTTTGCCATTGTGGGAAGAAAGAGAAAGTATGGATATAGTGTGGCCTGCTCCTTATCTTTGTGGTCTCGGTACAGATGTCACTACTTGAGTTGTCCAGTCGTCCATTAAGTGTTTAGTTCGTCCAAATTTGTTTATGTCTGGGACATTTTTTGTCATCTGGTAGTGGATGCTGTCCTTCATTGGTGAGTAATTTGCGCCTCTTTAAAACTCTTTTAAGTGAAAAGTGTACCATGAGAGGATGATTGTAATCTCTTTGGTGGGGGGTGGGGAGGGGGGGGGGGACGAAACAGCTGCTCGAATTTCACAAGCTGCAACATCGTTGCGAAAAACACAGTGACCCATATACGTAATAAGTTTACATCTACATTTACACTCCGCAAGCCACCCAACAGTGTGTGGCGGAGGGCACTTTACGTGCCGCTGTCATTACCTCCCTTTTCTGTTCCAGTCGCGGGAAGAACGACTGTCTGAGAGCCTCCATGCGTGTTTCTTTAATTTACGTATATGGTCACAATCTCTTTTTGTTTAACAGATTACCAGTTTCGGTCTTTAATGACCATCATCAGATCTGTTTCATAAAAACAAAGTCCTAATGTACTGCAGCTAGTTTTACTGACAACATGACTTGTGCATGTGATGTGATTTATACGTATTTGACGATGCTGGTGCTGATTCCGCATTTAACATTTGGCGATGCCACTATGGTAATAATTTTAACAATTTTTGTATGCAAAAAATCAACCTAAATTGAACGTACACACCTTTTACAAATATCAACCTCCAATGGCGTCTTTCTCGATCAAAGGACAAACGAAGGCTACCTAAGCATTCAAGCGAGCGTCACAGGCTCTTACAACTTTTAACGTCCACTATTTATAGGCAATTTAATATGCATCTTTGTTATCTCTTTGAATTATCATTGTTTGCTTCACTACATACGTTCGCCGACCACAGATGTTATTTGTGAAATAGAAATACATAAATACTGCACAAACATAAAAATGAAAAATTGTTATTTCTTTTTATACATAATCTACAACCATTCATACAATAATAAAATAATAATAATAATACAGCTAAATGTTTATTTTAATTATTTTTTTATGTATTCTAATGATTTTATAAATGTCTTGCCAGGAGATGTCACCACTATATCACTTGGTGTTTTGAACAAGTTCAGTTTGTTCACTATGTTCACACGGCAGTTTGTTCACACTGTCCAATACTTTCTCGAGGAACATATGTCACTCCTCCACTTTGCGAGCTGACGGTATACCTAGACCCAGGGTCATTACAGTTTTGGCTCTCCCATCTGGGCTGTGTGCATTCAGAAAACCTGGGAAAACTGCACCGGAGCCATGGTCATCTCGCTCGCTTTGCAGTTTAACATAGTTCTCTCAGTTCACAAATGAAGTATGACACTTGTCAAGTGTTCACAATTGAAGCACAAAACACAAGAATTATTTGTCAAAAAATGTTGCCACTTGGTCCTTTTCGACACTGTAAGTTTGTGGAATTCCACACCCGTGGAAATGCTCAAGTTTATGTTTTGGTGAAAGTACAGTATTGTACATTAAATAATGCAAAGTAGTGTTATGACTCTGCCACTTAATTGTTCATTATAGACGTCCTACAGGGGCAATTTACTCACGTCAATTTATATTGCTAATATGAAGAAAACATCTAACATATGGTGTCTAATAGGTTCATAGTTTGAGTTCATTACTGGAACATATTAAAGTGTTCATCACTTGATGTAAGTTCGTACTACAAAAATCATTTTGATGTTTAGTTCATCAATATTGGAGTTCATGTTCAACGAAATGTTCACGATGATGTTGGACGGTGCATGCGGTGGAGTGAGGTCAATATTGTGTCCTGAAGCATCGGCTGGAACATGATGTCTCAGTGACCATCGGCATCGACGCTGCATACTCGCAGAAGCAGCAACGGTATGGCAGTAGGTGGCGCCTGTGCAGTCGCGAGCTGAGCCAGCCTGTTCCGCTGTCGTGGCGTACAGCATACATTGCACTTTTCTTGACATTATTACAATGCATAAATGACTTTTTTGCAATTACATGAAGGTGTGTGTACATTTGTTTTTTCTGTGTAGCTTGCCAAGTTATCACTCATCTAGTGAACAGATCTTATCATGTGCATATCAGCTGGACTTGGGCATATTGTTCAATAAATACTTTATTTTTGGCGACAAAATTTGCATGAATAATCTGACCTACGGGACTAGAGTGTAGTTTCCGCATAGAATGAGTCAATTCACATAACCCACAGTCGATGTTCAAAGACATGTATGAAATATACTGGTTTCAGTTGAAGCACTGGTATGTACAAAGTGTACGTCATATAAAATGGGTTCGGTTTAGGCTGACCTTATTAAAGTGTCACTCTTATATCACTATTGGTAGTAATAGTGTATACCTAATCATCCTAAGAATCAAAGTTACTTTCATTTAATTAAATATCCTCTCAAGGCATTACATTAACCTAATACTATTAAATCTGTTATATTACTACATGCAAATTAATCACCAATTATTTATACACACAGTAATGAAAAATGACTCAAGAAATTGTTCACTGCATGAAGAGCATGAAATATTTTTTACTGACAGTAATGTGTTTGTAGGAAAGTCTTTATCTAGCGCATTATCACACTTTCTTGTGAGCCTCGTTCACACCAAAACATTCTTTACTGTCTTGATATTCAGAACTGAATATACGCAAATTCATACTTAAAACTAAACACACTTATATTCTAAGACACAAATATGAAATTTTCTTACAGCTACTATTTACAATCTTTCTCCACTGCTTCCCTCCTCCACCAGGGATAGCGTAAGATGCTCGACAATAAGTTTTGTGGGTCATAACCCATAATTACTTCTTGTCGTTCAGAAAATACCATCATATATTTTGACAGCAGCTGCATTAGCTGTTGGTTTTGCATATTATTTAAACTTTCAGATTCTTGGGCTTTATTCTGGAATGCATCTACATTTACTTCAAAATCATTACTTTCTTTATTTGGATAGTAAAGATCTGTCGTTTTTGAATTATTTTCTAAGTGCAGTACACACGGGTTCCTACCCTTGATGTTTATTCTGTTACAAAATAGCACAAGTACCTTTTTCGATCGCATCATTGAAAATTCAACCCTTCTGCCTTTATTAAGTATGCTTAGTTTTCCTGTGGAGAGGTCGATCATTGCGTCCCTCCCATGAAGAAAATCTACCCCCAGAATGCAGGCCACCCTTAACCCCTTCACAACAAGGAACGAGCTCACTATGGCTACGCCCTCTTTACAAATTTCTGCCTGCACCTGGCACTTAATTAACTGGTTCTGTGCGCTTATGACTCCACACACCTTGCAGTTATTCAATGGGAAAGTCGGTATATTTCGTCCCTTCCCAAGTGCTTTATACAATTCTGCACTCATCAGACTGACTGAGGCACCTCAGTCAGTGATTATGTTTACAGTAATATCGTAGATTCTGTGCGCTTATGACTCCACACACCTTGCAGTTATTCAATGGGAAAGTCGGTATATTTCGTCCCTTCCCAAGTGCTTTATACAATTCTGCACTCATCAGACTGACTGAGGCACCTCAGTCAGTGATTATGTTTACAGTAATATCGTAGATTTTTGCTGCTAGGATTGCTTGTATGTTTTCATTATTATTCTTTGCTCATTCGTGCGGTTCTGTTAGGAGGTCGTGCTTCATACTTATTCCGTCATTATAATAAGAATTATCCTTACAACACATTCACCACTTCCATATTATCCTGACCTCAGCCTATGGTAACTTACTGTCCCCATACTGACCACCCAACAGTTTACACCCCCTCTGTCTTATCACCTCCTCCCAATTCGTGTCCCCACACCCACAATGTGCGCCACTCTCTGCCAGTGTACCCACCAGTCTTTTCTTCTTCTCTGCCCCTCTCCTCTTATGCTCCTCATTCATCCCCACTCTTTCCCCCCACAGTTTCCTGATGCTGCACCTGGCAACCTTGTTCTGCCACCATCTTGTCGTAATATGCTCCACCAGTCAGTGCTGACCTCTCTCCTCCCACCCATACCCTGCTACGCCTCGCCCTTCCCCACCCAAATCCAGATGCTGCTTTAGTTCACCACAATAATTGCATTCTGGCCAGAGCAGCAGGAGATAGCCCTCGCATGTGTGTGTCTGTGTGTGTGTGTGTGTGTGTGTGTGTGTGTGTGTGTGTGTGTGAGGTGTGCTTGCTTATGTCAATGAGTGTTTCTTTTTTTTTTTTTTTTTTCCTGAAGATGGATTTGTGCAAAGGTTCAAAGCGTAACAGGTTTTTTGTTGTGCCTGTATGCAACTAAACGTCACATCTGTCCTTTTCATTATGTTGTTTACATACATTCTGGAGTTAGTCAACAACTGCCAATTATCAGCCAACTCATCTACATACTGGCAAAACGAAAGTCATAAATATTTAACATCTTTATCTTGCTTGCAAGAAGATGTATGCTTCCACATTCACATTTTCTACAATACATGTACTCACATGAACTTGGGTTCATAATGGGAACTGACGGACTTTGAACGCAGAATGGTAGTTGGAGCTAGACACATGGGACATTTCATTTCGGAAGTCGTTATGAAAACCAATATTCCGAGATCCTCAACGTCTAAGTGCGTGCCGAGAATACCAAATTTCAGGCATTACCTCTCACCATGGACAACACAGCGGCTAGTAGCCTTCATCTAACGGCTAGTAGCCTTCATCCAACAACCAAGAACAGTGGCGTTTGCATAGAGTTGTCAGTTCTAACAAACAAGTAACTCTGCGTGAAATAAGCACGGAAATCAATCTAGGATGTACAACAAATGTATCCGTTAGGACAGGGCAGCGAAATTTAACGTTAGTGGGTTATGGTAGCAGATGACCAGTGTGAGTGCTTTTGCTAACAGCACAATGTCGCCTCTCCTGGACTCGTGACCATATCGGTTGGACCCTAGACTACTGGAAAACTGTGGCCTGGTCAGATCAGTCTTCATTTCGGTGTCTTAAGAGCTGATAGTTGGTTTCGGGTATGGCGCAGACCCCAACAAGCCAAGGACCCAAGTTGTCAGCAAGACACTGTGCACTGGCTCGATAATAGCGTGGGTTTTTGAAAGACGTGCATATCATTCTCATCCATTACGCACGCCTTTCCTAATTCATTCTTTTTGCAACTCTTTCACCATTTTATAATGCAGTGGGATGCCTACATGACTATACTATTTTCTATGGCACTATTACGCTTGTCAGTGAGAGAGGATAGGCGCAGGATATTTTTCGTTATTTTGTGAATCGAATTTGGCAGTCTCCCTGGAGTGGCAATGATAGCTTCCCCTTTCCCTCGCTGATCGCTGCTGTAGGGAGCATGTCGGACAAGTTCGAATGTTATGTCTGGCCAAAGTTGTCCCCCAACCTAGCCTCACAAAGTGTGGTACCAATCCTGAAGCTTAACTTCTCACTCCCTTTTAACGTTGCTAAGTAGCCTCCTTGACGAAACTCTGACCGTCTTCTGACGAATCATGAGCCATTTTCCGGTGTCCGGATAGCTAGCCATAAAGGCATCGTGTTTCGCGACAATCTCGTTGCCTGCGATTGGCCGGTTAGGAGCACGCTAAATCTCGTGACCCATCGCTCCCAGCTATCCTTTGGAGACGTGGAACCTCGGTCAGTTCTGTCCTATTTCTGTTCGCTGGCGGAGGCCAGAGGTCGCGATGCTGATATCGGTAAGCATGTGTGTACTCAATGAAAGCCAACTTAGTTCGTTATAATGCACTGAGAACACTAGGGATTCGTTAGTGAGAGAGCACCATATTCTTTTCGTTCCTCATAAATTTTGTCTCGTAAATTCGATAATTCGTGAGTACTGCTGGACTTGGCGTCTGACCTATGTCCGTTACGAGCGCGAGGTCAGCTATGGACCATATGAGGGTAAGGATTCTAATCCTCAAAGTTGTAGTATCGCCTTCAGCATGTGTTCTTTATGTTGGTATTACACTATCAAATTTCTTTGTCAAAGATTTGATCAAAGATATGATGAAATATTCGTCAGATTTATTTGACAAAGATCTTTGACATGGCACTAAAAAAGGATATTACACTGTCATCATATTTTTCGTCAAAGTTCAAGATGGCTGACAACAATTTGTTATTAACTGCAGCAGTTGCATGTACCACAACTGCACTTTTTGAACATGTGGAAGAGAAGCAGGGGGAAAAAAGGAAACGTAGCTGGGTGCAGCCGTGGGTTTTACACTGAGATGATAAAAGAATTCAACGAAACTTGCTATGTGAGCTTGTAGTGGAGGACGTCAAGTCGTACATAAATTACTTAAGAATGGATGAGCATGCATTTCAGTATTTGCTCAGTGAAGTGTATCCTCATATCACAAAGCACAATACTCATTTAACACCTGTTGTATCTGCAGAAGACAGGCTCATTGTAACAATCCGATTCCTTGCTACAGGAGAGGGTTAGGTTAGGTTAGGTCTCCAATCTTCTTAATCTATTTTTGTATTCAGGGTGCCTCACGGTGTAAAGCACCTCATCAGCTTCATACATCTCTATTAATTTTGTAGTTGTCGGTACACACCAATTGTATTTACTGGCCATGTTTATAAACACACTACAGGTATCAGAATGCTGCAGCGATGCTAGCGCTCCATGTGGTAACATATCACATTGCAGTGATCAGAAGGCAAGCGACTTTTACGATCAAATCAATAGCGAGGCCCTAGATTTGATCAAATTTATTTGACAACAGACGAGATTTGACAAAGTACCCTAATACACCATCAGACTTATTTGACATATCAACTTTGACAAAGAAATTTGATAGTATAATACCGGCCTTAGTCTTCTTCTTGTGATACACGAGTGGATCTATAGATTGTAACTTGACAAAAGGGTACTCATGGTCCTTTGTGCAAGAACATGTGGCATGTGACAGATCTTATGTACTGCTCATGCCGTAGCAACTTCTTGGCCTTGCAGTGATTTTATTTTCTTCGCTTAAATGAGTGTTGCCATGATGGATGGAGTTACCTGGTTTTCAGTGGGGAGGCCACTTTGGCACTTTCTTATTCTGGTATTTATCCCTTGCTCTATTTAACCTATGGTAGTGGCGAGTGTATGATGGTAATTCCACTCTCTTGTAAAAATGGCAGCATATTATCTTAGTCACGACGATCAGAACCCTTATTCCTCTTCCCGCCACTCCCCTTTCTTCGCAGTTGTGGAGAGGGTGGACTGCTGAACCAATCTTTCCTTCCTACCACAAAATTATGTTCAATAGCATCTGTATGAGCGGAAATAATGACATTATTTTCTTTGTATTTGCGCAAGTCCTCGTTTACATCCTGTTTGTAATAAAGGTGTCATACGGATGTCTATCGGCGTTCATCAATTCAATGAAACTTCCCTCCCACATAAGAGCAGCTTGCAACCCCCCATTAACCCCTACGATCAGCAAATTAACTAATCAATAAATACTTTACTTAGTCGGCATCCATAAGGTCATGCAGATCTGGCGTTTTTCTTTGTTGGGGCCGAATTTGTTCTCGCACCCCCGTTGTGACCATTGCACTTATGGAACCGCTGATAGCTAAGTCAAATTCTTCCCTTCTGTATAAGGGAAAAGTCATGGGTCACTGCGAGTCATGAACAAAGTTCCACTTGATGTGATGAAAATTGGTTGCCTTATCCTGAATAAGTCATAGAGAGTTGGAATTTGACTGTCACCTATTGAATCTTTCCACAATTCCCATAGAAAAGTATTTAAAACAAACAAGGCACTGCTTGTATAGTACACTCCTGGAAATTGAAATAAGAACACCGTGAATTCGTAGTCCCAGGAAGGGGAAAATTCATTGACACATTCCTGGGGTCAGATACATCACATGATCACACTGACAGAACCACAGGCACATAGACACAGGCAACAGAGCATGCACAATGTCGGCACTAGTACAGTGTATATCCACCTTTCGCAGCAATGCAGGCTGCTATTCTCCCATGGAGACGATCGTAGAGATGCTGGATGTAGTCCTGTGGAACGGCTTGCCATGCCATTTCCACCTGGCGCCTCAGTTGGACCAGCTTTCGTGCTGGACGTGCAGACCACGTGAGACGACGCTTCATCCAGTCCCAAACATGCTCAATGGGGGACAGATCCGGAGATCTTGCTGGCCAGGGTAGTTGACTTACACCTTCTACAGCACGTTGGGTGGCACGGGATACATGCGGACGTGCATTGTCCTGTTGGAACAGCAAGTTCCCTTGCCGGTCTAGGAATGGTAGAACGATGGGTTCGATGACGGTTTGGATGTACCGTGCACTATTCAGTGTCCCCTCGACGATCACCAGTGGTGTACGGCCAGTGTAGGAGATCGCTCCCCACACCATGATGCCGGGTGTTGGCCCTGTGTGCCTCGGTCGTATGCAGTCCTGATTGTGGCGCTCACCTGCATGGCGCCAAACACGCATATGACCATCATTGGCACCAAGGCAGAAGCGACTCTCATCGCTGAAGACGACACGTCTCCATTCGTCCCTCCATTCACGCGTGTCGCGACACCACTGGAGGCGGGCTGCACGATGTTGGGACGTGAGTGGAAGATGGCCTAACGGTGTGCGGGACCGTAGCCCAGCTTCATGGAGATGGTTGCGAATGGTCCTCGCCGATACCCCAGGAGCAACAGTGTCCCTAATTTGCTGGGACGTGGCGGTGCGGTCCCCTACGGTACTGCGTAGGATCCTACGGTCTTGGCGTGCATCCGTGCGTCGCTGCGGTCCGGTGCCAGGTCGACGGGCACGTGCACCTTCCGCCGACCACTGGCGACAACATCGATGTACTGTGGAGACCTCACGCCCCACGTGTTGAGCAATTCGGCGGTACGTCCACCCGGCCTCCCGCATGCCCACTATACGCCCTCGCTCAAAGTCCGTCAACTGCACATACGGTTCACGTCCACGCTGTCGCGGCATGCTACCAGTGTTAAAGACTGCGATGGAGCTCCGTATGCCACGGCAAACTGGCTGACACTGACGGCGGCGGTGCACAAATGCTGCGCAGCTAGCGCCATTCGACGGCCAACACCGCGGTTCCTGGTGTGTCTGCTGTGCCGTGCGTGTGATCATTGCTTGTACAGCCCTCTCGCAGTGTCCGGAGCAAGTATGGTGGGTCTGACACACCGGTGTCAATGTGTTCTTTTTTCCATTTCCAGGAGTGTAGATCAGGAACAATAGAGGGCCTATAATACTTCCTTGGGGAACGCCAGGTATTACTTCTGTTTTACTCGATGACTTTACGTCTATTACTACGAACTGTGACCTTTCTGACAGGAAATCACGAATCCAGTCGCACAACTGAAGCGATACTCCTTAGGCATGCAGTTTGGTTAGAAGACGCTTGTGAGGAACGGTGTCGTAACCCTTCTGGAAATCTAAAAATATGGAATCAATTTGATATCCCCTGTCGATAGCACTTACTACATCATGAGTATAAAGAACTAGTTGTGTTTCACAAGAACGATATTTTCTGAATCCTTGCTGACTAAATGTCAATAAATCGTTTTCTTCAAGGTACTTCATAATGTTCGAATGCAATATATGTTCAAAAACCCTACTGGAAATCGACTTTAGTGATATAGGCCTGTAATTCAGCGGATTACGCCTACTTCCCTTTTTGGGTATTGGTGTGACTTGAGCAATTTTCCAGTCTTTAGGTACGGACCTTTCGAGCGAGTGGTTGTATATAACTGCAAAATATGGAGCTATTTTATCAGCAGACTCTGAGAGGAACCTGACTGGTAAACAATCTGGACCAGAGGCCTTGCCTTTATTAAGTGATTTAAGCTGCTTTGTTACACCGAGGATATCTACTTCTATGTTTCTCATCTTGGCAGTTGTTCTTGATTGGAATTGAGGAATATTTACTTCGTCTTCTTTAGTGAATTAGTTTCGGAAAACCGTGTTTAATAACTCTGCTTTAGTGGCACTGTCATCAGTGACTTCACCGTTGTTATCGCGCAGTGAAGGTATTGATTGTGTCTTGCCACAGGTGTGCTTTATGTATGACCAGAATCTCTTTGGGTTTTCTGCCAGATTTCGAGACAGCGTTTCATTGTGAAAATTATTAAAAGCATCTCGCATTGAAGTACGCACTATATTTCGAACTTCTGTAAACCTTTGCCAATCTTGGGGATTATGCGTTCTTTTAAATTTGGCATGCTTTTTTCGTTGCTTCTGCAACAACGATCTAACCCGTTTTCTGTACCATGGGGTATCAGTAACATCACTTATTAATTTATGTGGCATATATCTCTCAATTGCTGTTGATACTATTTCTTTGAAAACATTCCACAACTTTTCTACACTTAAATGATCAGATCGGAAGGAGTGAAAACTGTCTCTTAAAAAGGTGTTAAGAGCATTTTTAGCAGCTTTTTTAAATGTAAATACTTTGCATTTCTTTTTGATGGTTGTAGGTGTTACAGTATTCAGCCTAGCAGCAACTGCCTTGTGGTCTACAACACTCACTATTTGTCCAGGATTATTTGTTCCTAAAAGGTCAAGTATGCATTTGCAACCATTTACGCTTCGAGTGGGCTCATGAACTAATTGTTCAAAATAATTTTCTGAGAAAGCTTTCAATACAATTTCGGATGATGTTTTATGCCTGCCGCCAGCTTTAAATGTATAATTTTTCCAGCATATTGAAGGTATATTGAAGTCACCACCGACTATAATTGTATGAGTGGGGTACTTATTTGAAATGAGACTCAAATTTTCTTTGAACTGTTCATCAACTATGTCTTCTGGGTCGGGGGGTCGGTAAAACGATCCAATTAATAATTTAGTCCGATTGTCGGGTATAATCTCTACCCATACTATTTCACATGAACTATCTACTTCAATTTCGCTACAAGGCAAACTACCTATGACAGCAAGAAATACTCCACCACCAACTGTATTTAATATATCCTTTCTGAACACCGTTAGGTCATTTGCAAAAAATTAGGTTGAAATTATTTCCGGCTTTAGCCAGCTCTCTGTATCTACAACTATTTGAGTTTCAGTGCTTTCTATTAGGGCTTGGAGCTCTGGTTCTTTCCCAACACAGTTACGGCAATTTACAACTACAATACCAATCGTTTCTACAACTACCTTTCTGTGTTTTACCTGCCCACTTTTAGACGGACGCCCCTTCTGTGGTTCGCTGAGACCCTCTAACCTAAAAAACCGCCCAGTCCCTTCCCCTCAGCCCCCACTACCCGTGTAGCCGCCTCCTGTGTGTAGTGGACTCCTGACCTATTAAGCGGAACCCGGAAACCCACCACCCGATGGCGCAGGTCAAGTAATATGCAGCCTACACGGCCATAGAACCGCCTGAGCCTCTGATTCAGACCCTCCACTCGGATATGCACCAAAGGACCACAGTCGGTTCTATCGACGATGCTGCAGATGGTGAGCTCCGCCTTAATCTCAGAAGCAAGACTGGCAGTCTTTACCATTTCCGCTAGCCGCCCAAAACCAGACAGAATCTGCTCAGATCTAAAGCGACACACGTCATTAGTACCGTCATGAGCCACCACCTGCAGTTGGCTGCACCCTGTACTCTTCATGGCATCTGGAAGCGCCCTTTCCACATCCGGAATGACTCCCCCCCCCCCTTGGAATGCACACGGAGTGCACACTGGCTTCCTTCCCCTCCTTGGCAGCCATGTTCATAAGGTGCCCCAATACACGCCTAACGTTGGAGTTCCCAACTACCAGCAAGCCCACCCTCTGTGAATGTCCAGACCTTGTGGGCCGAGAAGCTTCTTCTGGAACAGGGTGGACGACTGCATATGGCTCAGAGACATCGTCAGCCACAGATAACGCCCGAAACCTGTTCGTCAAACGAACCGGGGAGGCTCTACGATTGGCCCCTCGGAAAATTTTTCACTGCCTGCCAGACTTTGGAATGATCTCCCACTCGACCATGGGTGAGGGGTCAACCTCAGTGCAAGCAGTACTGGGGGAGGTCACAGCAGTGAACTGATTGGAGGACACGTGGGACGTGTTCAACATCCCTCGCATCCCTGCATCCGATCCCCCACGGTGACGCCCCTTGGCAGCAGCCTCAAGCTGTGTGACGGAAGTCAATGCAGCCTGAAGCTGTGAGCGAAGGGTCACCAGCTCAGTTCACATCTGTACACAACAATCACAGTTCCTATCCATTACTGCAGTTTCTCCTGTTTGAAGCTCTTAAAAATATGTAACAAGCGAACGGTGTACTCGCCTTATAAATAGCAGGAACTAGCGGTGCGCTCTCGCTGACGGTCTAACTGACACTGGATGTACTGGGACACTCAAGACGATCTCTGCAGTTGTAATTTCTCTCGCAAGCCAGGACTGGCCATGCAAAACAAGGCTGATCCTTTCTATTTTCGGCATTAATGCATGCCCTCTTATTAGCTACATCCTTAGGGAGCTTGATATAGCTGGATCCTCCATTTAATGGATCATAGACAAGTATATGGACGTCCAGGTGCAGTATTCAGCTGAGTGCTTTAGCTGACCCTCTCATTTCCATCTCAGAAAACCAGTCCATTATAGCACTCAAGATGGACTTACGAATCCACTCGGCGATTAACGTGCTTAGTGCTATGACGCAGTTTCCTCCCAGAAGATAATCAAGACTTGTCTCTTCAGTGCCAGAGTGCAGTGAGATAGTTTGACGCAGAGCACCACACTGCATTTAATGGCGGGATACCGTGGATCATTGACTACTTTGAGGAGCTCTGTTTCCAAGACAGGAAGGTATGCCCTTAGAAACCCCTACAGAAACGCAGTACCCTCTGCCAGATTCTCGATCCTTGTGAACTAGATTCGCTCCTCAAAAGCCTCTGCAGTCACTGATTATTCTAACTACATTATGGTGTCACTGACCTATTGTCCTTCACTAAATGGATGGGAGACACAATTGCCGCTAGCCACAGGATCTTCTCTATTACTAATAATACTACTACTGCAGAGTGATGCTGTCCATCCTGTTGATGATGGAGTCGGCGACGTGCCCAGGGCTATGCACCGAGGCACTCTCCCATTGCTGGTGAGGGCGACAAGTAAGAGTCGGAGTAGGATGAGGTGGTGGCAGTGAGGGCCAGTGAGAACAACCTGGTTGCGGCGACGATGTCTGCTGCTGCTGTTGCTGCATGTTGGGGCCTTCACCACCTGGGGGGTGGGGGGGGGGGACGTGGGAGATCGTTGCTCCTCTTCTTCTTCTTCCGACTGAACCATACTTGGATCCCAAGGGGGACGCGATGGTGTGGCAGCAGGTGCTGCAGCGGCAACAGCTGATGCTGCCGCCTCCCATGCAGCCACCTGCAGCGCTCTGCATGGCAGTACATGCCGCCGGGCACGCGTTTCATTCCTGGACCCGTAACCACCGTTCTAGACACTTGTGAGACAGCTAGCTGTTGTAGTGCTGGTGGCGACAGTGGTAACATATGAATGACGAAATAACATTAAGTACAATGCTCAAGATTAAAAAAAAAACATATATGCTGTAAACAAATAACAACATTTCAGCATAATAATTATTATTATTATATGCTGTCATGACGATGGTTGCATTATAATCACTTTTTCCACTCTGGATCCAAGGATTGAGCAGTCAGTGAGGTTTTCCATTAGCTCTCCCACCCAACCCAGTATTTCCCCATCCTCCCTCGAAAGGGCAAGATGGCGCTACCTTTCATCTCCTTCTGCAGCAGCCGCCATCTCTTGTACCAACTCTGGTATTTCACCCTCGCCTTGGGGCCATTTATGTTGCTCACTGACACTACCTACAACAATAAGATATTGAACGTAATTATTTCTTGTAAACGTTAGAGACATACACACAAAAAATCGTACTGGAAATATTTTCTCATCAACTCACAGAAATATAAGCAGAAAATGGTATTTTCTAGTTCGCTGAAATTACTTATATATGAAACACACTGAATTTGAAATTGGTACTCTGCTACTTACAAGACTGAGTCTGTTGCGCCTGGCTTGCAGCCTCAACACGTACCCCCATGTCTCCTTCCTCATCCATAGGAACACCTAAAAAAGCAAAGAATATGTCTCAGACAACTGAATGCATCATGTTACGAAAAAATAAATGTATATACATTCCCCAGCTCTCATGACTGGAACCACTATACATTACGTGAACAAGCAGAAAATGTTTTATCTAACGGCCACATATTAAAAAAAAAAATTTTTTTTTAATGCACTTACATTCTGACTGCACCCACTCGGTTCATATTGCTGGAGGCTATTGCTGCAAAAGCCTCTCACCCTCCAGCTGCTGATCTAGATCGGCCAACATCTCAAGGATGAAGGCTACAATGACAAGGAAAAAAAGAAGGGCTGTAATACCAGATACGGAATAAAAATTCGTCACACGCTAAAATTACAGGAAAGAGCCTTTCAAAAGCTCGGTAGTATGAACTACGACCTAAACTAGTGCTGTCATAGGTACTAAAATTATGGGGCATATGCAGGTACATTGAATGATTAGAACAACCAATTTACATAGTAGACTGTCCTGACGATGGCGTTTGCTACTATCGCTGCTTATGCTGTCACTGGCTGAACGTTTCATCCTGTAACGAAAATGAGTATCACACAAGCGAACAAAGGAAGACTGAGAATGTTGATAAGTACACAATCAACTACACAGGTGAACTGACTCATACAAGCTCTATCTCCTCTACCCACCACTTTACCCAGGGAGCCAATAGGAGTGCGGCAGTCTAATCCACTTGCAGCTGAATGCTGGTCTGAGCACGCAGGACAATTTGCTGCAGGCCTGGCTGGCCACGGTTTTGGCGCGCTCGTGGATCCAGTGGACAACTCTGCTTCCAGTCGGCTCTTCACTCTGTGGCGAGCTACGGCCTCTGATGGTCGCGCCACCGCTTTGTGGGTCCCCAGTTACGACTGTGCCTTGTGTAGCAGACTACTGTGATATAGCATCAATTTTTTTTAAATGATGCAAGATAGTCATCAGAGTTTCTACATAGTGTATTTGCACTCATTTATTTTAGTCACAATTTAGAAACAATATTCCCGCGGGATGTATTTTTCGAGTGTATTTTGCCTTAATGTAATTCCTTTCCACATGGACCTGGGAAGACAATGCAGTGTTATGTGTGCGAGTTTGTTTGAAAGAAACTGCAAACATTTGCAACATTTGCAAATGTATTGAGGCATTAAACACTTTACCTAATTTGTTTATGCGCACAAATATTGCAGATTAGTAGAGGAATACCGAGAGGTTTCACAAGCGTGCCTCAATTTTTCTAGAGTCTGTGTTCAAATGTGGTGAAATGTGCTGCAAAACTGAAGCAAACTACCGCGCAGCGATCTTTTTGAACGTGTATTCAGAGGCATATTCAGTCGAATTTAGTAACTCCTGAAGCAAATCATGCTTAAAGAAAAGGGATTTCCCACAAAAGTGCGTGAGGTGTCTCAGGGCGGGTTTCACTAGTATACTGCGATAATTTTTTAAGTCCATGATCAAGTGTCTTGGAGGTGGTATTGCTCAGAATAAAATGTGCAATTACATTGAAAATTGTTTAAATATCCTTGCATCATCTGCAAAGCCCTCTCTCTCTCTCTCTCTCTCTCTCTCTCTCTCTCTCTCTGCAGTGGCACATTTAGTTGCTGTGACATTTTCAGATTATATATCTGACAATATTTCGCACATTGCATGTACACCAGATGTAATAACACCCAAAGCAGTTCATGTTCAATGACAAAGGGTACCCATGCACCAGGGATGGGAAGGAGGAAGGCTGACCATACCGTGAGCCACTGCGTGGCCTCTGGGGGCAGGGAACACACACACCACAATGAGTGTCTTGTCTCTTGCACTTCTGAAGACAGACTGGTCTTTTATCAAATGATCTACAGTTGCAGCACACACATTTATCAGCATGATTTGCAAAATGTAACTTAGCCCTATCCTGCTGCATCTTCATTATTTGATGAAGCATGTTCGTCTTCACCAAATATCATTGCTATTGACACAGTCCTCAGAGGCATGATTAGATCTAATATACCCATTAAACTCCTCCTCCTCCAGCACAGACATCTCATCCATTGAACACAATAAACAATTAAGTCCATTCTCCCAATCCAAAACCAGACACAGACTCAGTTCTTTTCCCACCAATTTTCCTCAGACTGCGATCTTGGATTACGTCATGGGAGGGGAGAGGGGATGGACTGATGCCGCCCTCTGGTGGCAGTGATGTGAGCTAGGTCAACTGAACTCCAAATCTCATGGTGAAAATACTGGATGGAGCTACTATCTATGACAACTAAAAATGGTTTAAATAAACAATGCTTACAAAATAAAGACTTACATCCATCCTATTAGGCAACACAGCACAGACTGAGTGCTTTTCTCACCAATTTCCAGATGGGGGAGGTGAGGGAGGGGGAGGGCGAGAGGGGGAAAGATGTTAAGTTAGTGGAGGTAGACCAATTTATCTATTTTCCCGACAAAATTTGAGCTTCCCACCATGACATCACTGCAACATTGCCATATACACTCCTGGAAATGGAAAAAAGAATACATTGACACCGGTGTGTCAGACCCACCATACTTGCTCCGGACACTGCGAGAGGGCTGTACAAGCAATGATCACACGCACGGCACAGCGGACACACCAGGAACCGCGGTGTTGGCCGTCGAATGGCGCTAGCTGCGCAGCATTTGTGAACCGCCGCCGTCAGTGTCAGCCAGTTTGCCGTGGCATACGGAGCTCCATCGCAGTCTTTAACACTGGTAGCATGCCGCGACAGCGTGGACGTGAACCGTATGTGCAGTTGACGGACTTTGAGCGAGGGCGTATAGTGGGCATGCGGGAGGCCGGGTGGACGTACCGCCGAATTGCTCAATACGTGGGGCGTGAGGTCTCCACAGTACATCGATGTTGTCGCCAATGGTCGGCGGAAGGTGCACGTGCCCGTCGACCTGGCACCGGACCGCAGCGACGCACGGATGCACGCCAAGACCGTAGGATCCTACGCAGTGCCGTAGGGGACCGCACCGCCACGTCCCAGCAAATTAGGGACACTGTTGCTCCTGGGGTATCGGCGAGGACCATTTGCAACCGTCTCCATGAAGCTGGGCTACGGTCCCGCACACCGTTAGGCCGTCTTCCGCTCACGCGCCAACATCGTGCAGCCCGCCTCCAGTGGTGTCGCGACAGGCGTGAATGGAGGGACGAATGGAGACGTGTCGTCTTCAGCGATGAGAGTCGCTTCTGCCTTGGTGCCAATGATGGTCATATGCGTGTTTGGCGCCATGCAGGTGAGCGCCACAATCAGGACTGCATACGACCGAGGCACACAGGGCCAACACCCGGCATCATGGTGTGGGGAGCGATCTCCTACACTGGCCGTACACCACTGTTGATCGTCGAGGGGACACTGAATAGTGCACGGTACATCCAAACCGTCATCGAACCCATCGTTCTACCATCCCTAGACCGGCAAGGGAACTTGCTGTTCCAACTGCACAATGCACGTCCGCATGTATCCCGTGCCACCCAACGTGCTGTAGAAGGTGTAAGTCAACTACCCTGGCCAGCAAGATCTCCGGATCTGTCCCCCATTGAGCATGTTTGGGACTGGACGAAGCGTCGTCTCACGCGGTCTGCACGTCCAGCACGAACGCTGGTCCAGCTGAGGCGCCAGGTGGAAATGGCATGGCAAGCCGTTCCACAGGACTACATCCAGCATCTCTACGATCATCTCCATGGGAGAATAGCAGCCTGCATTGCTGCGAAAGGTGGATATACACTGTACTAGTGCCGACATTGTGCATGCTCTGTTGCCTGTGTCTATGTGCCTGTGGTTCTGTCAGTGTGATCATGTGATGTATCTGACCCCAGGAATGTGTCAATAAAGTTTCCCCTTCCTGGGACAATGAATTCACGGTGTTCTTATTTCAATTTCCAGGAGTGTATATTAACAACATAGGAGACAATCTGAGTAGCCGTCTTAGATTGTTTGCAGATGATGCTGTCATTTACCGTCTTGTAAAGTCATCAGATGGTCAAAACGACTTGCAAAATGATTTAGATAAGATATCTATATGGTGCGAAAAGTGGAAATTGACCATGAATAAAGAAAAGTGTGAAGTTATTCACGTGAGTACCAAAAGAAATAAGCTAAATTTCGCTCGAAGAGCCCATGGGTATACTGCCGGTTCATAGCGTCCAACGGGCACAATATGTCGGCGATCAGACATGTCACCACCGTCAGGTGCGCTGACGAACTGAGCTGCTGAGG
Source organism: Schistocerca cancellata (assembly GCF_023864275.1). NCBI lineage: Eukaryota > Metazoa > Arthropoda > Insecta > Orthoptera > Acrididae > Schistocerca > Schistocerca cancellata. Next base: position 666,593,948 of record NC_064627.1, on the reverse strand, counting down.
GCGGGCGGCCGATCTAAATCCACTCCTCCCGCGGGCCGCTCTCTTCGGTGTCCGCGCCCGCGCGCCGGCGGTCGCGAAGACGTGGGCGTCGGAATCTGTCGTACCGTCGATGTGCTTGCTACGTCTGCCCTGGTCGCCAGTTCGTACTTCTTGCTGAGAGTCTTCTTAATTACGTTCAGTGCCGGGTCCAAGCCTTGCTGAGATTGTAGCCGCAATCTCGGTTGATAAGATCTTCCCTGGTGCGAATTTCGATAGCCTCCCTTATAACGCTGTCCCAATATTTAGAGGTCTGAGCCAGGATCTTGGTACGCTCAAAATCGATCTCGTATTTCTCGGACAAACAGTGCTCTGCTACCGCCGACTTATTTGGATATATCAGTCGAGTGTGCCTTTGATGTTCTCGGTAACGATCTTCGATGGTGCGTACTGTTTGTCCGATATCAGTCTTCCCACACTCACAGTATATGCCGGCCTTCCTCAAACCGAGGTCATCTTTCACACTTCCCAGTAATGCCCATGTTTTATTGGGCGGGCAAAAGACGGTTTTAACTCGGCGTTTCTTTAATATACGGCCGATTTTCCCCGATAGTGCGCCATTGTTCGGAATAAAGGCAGTGGCTACCTCTTCTTCCGTGACTTCATTCGTCTCCACAGGTTGTAAGCGTTGGGTTGGGGTTGGGTTGTTATGGGGAAGGAGACTACACAGCAAGGTCATCGGTCTCATCAGATTACGGAAGGACGGGGAAGGAAGTCTGCCGTCCCCTTTGAAAGGAACCATCCCGGCATTGCCTGGAGCGATTTAGGGAAACCACGGTAAACCTAAATCAGGATGGCCGGACGCGGGATTGAACCCTCGTCCTCCCGAATGCGACTCCAGTGTCTAACTCCAGAGGTTGTGCTGTGGTGGTGGGACGGAGAGCGCGTCTAATCTGCCATTCCGAGTACCCGTTTTTTCGGAACACGGTTTTGAGGTGTTCCAATTCCTGGGGCAGATTCTCTGCCTCTGAGATGCTGCGCGCCCTGTGCACTAGGGTTTTTAGTACTCCATTCCTCTGAGAAGGGTGGTGGCAGCTGTCTGCATGCCGGTACACGTCAGTGTGCGTTTTCTTCTTGTACACACCGTGGCTCAGGGTACCATCAGCTCTTCTCTTGACCATGACGTCCAGGGATGGTATTCTTCCTTCTGCTTCGGTCTCCATAGTGAATTTGATGTTTGGATGTATGGAGTTTGGGTGTGTAAGGAAATCCAGTTGCTTGTCCCTACCATGGGGCCAGATGACGAACGTATCATCGACATAACGGAAGAAACAAGTAGGTTTCCAATTGGATGACGCCAAGGCTTCCTCCTCGAAGTACTCCATGTACAAATTCGCGACCACCGGCGACAGTGGGCTGCCCATTGCGACTCCATCCGTTTGCTCATAGTATTCCCCATTAAACAGAAAATACCAAGACATGCCTAAAGAGTTCTGCCCAATAAGCTCGACTGACTCTCGTTGAGGCACCCCGGTGAATAGTGAAACTGGCCAATCAGTTTAATTCGTGGACCTACCACTCGCTGTTGAGAGGAATGTCGTTACACATATTGCCAAATGCATTGAGGTTGACAGACATCATTTTGAGCATTTATTGCATTAATGTGGTATTTACAGGTAATCACACTGTAACAGCATGCGTTCTCAGAAATGATAAGTTAATAAAGGTACATGTATCACATTGAAACAACCGAAATAAAATGTTCAAATGTACCTACGTTCTGTATTTTAATTTAAAAATCTACCTGTTACCAACTGTTCGTCTAAAATTGTGAGCCATATGTTTGTGACTGTTATAGCGCCATCAGTTACAAAGCGAAAAAAGTGGTCCAACTAAAACAATCATATTTCTTTACGTACTACACCAATATGTAATAAAAATGGGTGTTCCTATTTTAAAAAACGCAGTTGATATCCGTTTGATCTATGGCAGCGCTATCTAGTGGGCCAACCATAGCACCATCTGGTTTCCCCCTTCAAGGTAGACGAATTTCGTTCTTTGTATTTTTTTTTTTTTGTTTGATGCTTATTTCATGAGATATTTGGCCCAGTGACTATCAATGGACCACCCTGTATATGCAAACCATGTGTATGGAAAATAGTTTTAAAAAATAAACGAAAAGTATAATATATTTCTTTTAAAAAAGCATAAACACAAAAATATTTGTATATTTATTCATATTCAATGTATGTGTATCCTGTAAATATGTATATGTCTCTGCACAACATGTGCATCTTGCGGATAGAATAGTTTATAAGTATTCACCTGGTGCTAGTCATCCACATCATATTAGTTTTTAAGTGTGTATATCTATATAGCTCACTGTCCAACAGAATTATTATTGTAAAAAACCTTAGCTATTGGGCCTGTGTAAATTAGTTTCTAAGAGGCACAGTCCATCAGAATTATTGTAAAATATGTAATTGGGACTGTGGAAATTCGTTGTAGTAGTAGTAAAAAAAATCTCTGAAATAGTTTTTAATGCACATTTATATATCTGGAAAAATTATAAACATTCTCATCCAGTGCTACTGAGAAAAAAAAATTCTCAACCAGTGTTACTGTCACAGCGTGTAAGTTAAAAGTATCTCTACATTGGAATAACAGAGTCTAACTGTACCTCAAGAACTATATTGTATCTCAAGATCTGAACTGTAACCTCAAGAACTGAATTGTATTTGTGTGAACTGAATAGACGAAAAAATTCGATACCATACATCTTTGTTGTTGTTATTTACAAAAAAACCTGTCCCGTATTGCAGTATGTTTATATCTATATAGGGCGTACATTATACAAATCACATTAGTTTTTCTGAAGGTGAGTGGTGTTAAGGATGTGAAGTTTAAGGCAGGAATAACAAAATATATGGAATGGTTGCATGGAATTTCGTTTATCATGCACCATGAATTGGGTTATGCAGGAGGCATGTGACTCTGTCTGCTTACAAAGACATATAGCAAACATGTCTAAAACTATATCCCCTGTGTTTGAAGAAGTCCACAGACATAGTATCTGGTCGATACAGTAACAGGGTGAAGAGAAATCATACACACAGTATGAGGTAAAAATTCATTTATTTCTCATACAACTTAAAAGTAATTTTACATTTTCATAAGCAGACACAGCAACACTATTTTAACACATCTTCTTCTTCTTGAGTCAAAGGAGACCAAGACACCCGTAGAATTCCAACTCTTGAATTGCAGCAAACATGAAGATTCGTTGCATCCATCAGATCTCTTCCTTCCCCTTCATGTAGATGATGATATTCGTGTGATCGAATAATCGAAGTGACGTCACCATATTTTTATGGGGTATGCCAGGATCATCCCAGTAAATTCCATGGTAGATATGTGTTAACCAATTTTGCAATCTTCCATCTTTTAGTGCACTTCACATTCTTGAAACACCTGGGTGACATCTTGTTTGCTGAACATTTCTCCATTATTTCAGCATCTACTGTGTGTGCTATGATACAACATCTTTAAATATGAACTGTCTACACTCATGATCATAGAAACCCCGAGCGTTCATGTTCACACCCTCAGATGCCATTGTGGACTGCTATGGGTAAGGTACAGCACCTGTTCATTTATACAGCTCGTTGCACAGCAGCGGTGAGTGGGCACTAGATAATCACATGGTCATGTAGAACTAGAGCATATGTTGCAACGTGTTCTTTGAAATCTGTTGAAGATTCATATTCACTTCATAGATCTATAGGTCCAAACTTAACTGTCTTGTGATGTTCTCCAGTGACTCCATTACGCAGTTTGGTGCAAAAGTCCAGACATATGGACAGCAAAAAACTGGAAACTGCATCACCACAACGCCCCCGCACATTCATCCCACTTGATCCAAAATTCCTTGACCAAACATGGAATTACAGCCGTTCGCCAACCTCCCTCTTCTCCAGACATGACTCCTTGCGACTTCTTGTTATTTCCAAAATTGAAGACGCCACTGAAAGGATCCCATTTTGAAAGTAGAGAAGGGACAATGCGGAACACGACGATGGAGCTGAACACCATTCCAAAAGAAGACTTCCAGAGTAGTTTTCGGCAGTGGAAGGATTGGGGGCTAAGTGTGTGCTAGCACAAGGCGCCTACTTTGAAGGGGATTAGGGTCCCAACCCCATCTGGTATTCGAAATATTTTTTCTGGCCAAAGGTCAGATACTTTTTAGACAGGCCTCATATACGAGGGCAGTTCAATAAGTAATGCAACACTTTTTTTTTCTCGGCCAATTTTGGTTGAAAAAACCGGAAATTTCTTGTGGAATATTTTCAAACATTCCCGCTTCGTTTCGTATAGTTTCATTGACTTCCGACAGGTGGCAGAGCTGTACGGAGCTGTTAAAATGGCGTCTGTACCGGATGTGCGTTTCAAACAACGGGCAGTGATCGAGTTTCTTTTGGCGGAAAACCAGGGCATCTCAGATATTCATAGGCGCTTGCAGAATGTCTACGGTGATCTGGCAGTGGACAAAAGCACAGTGAGTCGTTGGGCAAAGCGTGTGTCATTATCGCCACAAGGTCAAGCAAGACTGTCTGATCTCCCGCGTGCGGGCCGGCCATGGACAGCTGTGACTCCTGCAATGGCGGAGCGTGCGAACACACTTGTTCAAGATGATCGACAGATCACCATCAAACAACTCAGTGCTCAACTTGACATCTCGGTTGGTAGTGCTGTCACAATTGTTCACCAGTTGGGATATTCAAAGGTTTGTTCCCGCTGGGTCCCTCGTTGTCTAACCGAACACCATAAAGAGCAAAGGAGAACCATCTGTGCGGAATTGCTTGCTCGTCATGTGGCTGAGGGTGACAATTTCTTGTCAAAGATTGTTACAGGCGATGAAACATGGGTTCATCACTTCGAACCTGAAACAAAACGCCACACTCACTCCCCTACCAAGAAAAAGTTTAAAGCCATACCCTCAGCCGGTAAAGTCATGGTTACAGTCTTCTGGGACGCTGAAGGGGTTATTCTGTTCGATGTCCTTCCCCATGGCAAACGATGTTCTCCAGTGACTCCGTTACGCAATTTGATGCAAAAGTCCAGACATGTGGACAGCAAAAAACTGGAAACTGCATCACCACAACGCCCCCACATATTCATCCCACTTGATCCAAAATTCCTTGACCAAACATGGAATTACAGCCGTTCGCCAACCTCCCTCTTCTCCAGACATGACTCCTTGCGACTTCTTGTTATTTCCAAAATTGAAGACGCCACTGAAAGGATCCCATTTTGAAAGTAGAGAAGGGACAATGCGGAACACGACGATGGAGCTGAACACCATTCCAAAAGAAGACTTCCAGAGTAGTTTTCGGCAGTGGAAGGATTGGGGGCTAAGTGTGTGCTAGCACAAGGCGCCTACTTTGAAGGGGATTAGGGTCCCAACCCCATCTGGTATTCGAAATATTTTTTCTGGCCAAAGGTCAGATACTTTTTAGACAGGCCTCATATACGAGGGCAGTTCAATAAGTAATGCAACACTTTTTTTTTCTCGGCCAATTTTGGTTGAAAAAACCGGAAATTTCTTGTGGAATATTTTCAAACATTCCCGCTTCGTTTCGTATAGTTTCATTGACTTCCGACAGGTGGCAGAGCTGTACGGAGCTGTTAAAATGGCGTCTGTACCGGATGTGCGTTTCAAACAACGGGCAGTGATCGAGTTTCTTTTGGCGGAAAACCAGGGCATCTCAGATATTCATAGGCGCTTGCAGAATGTCTACGGTGATCTGGCAGTGGACAAAAGCACAGTGAGTCGTTGGGCAAAGCGTGTGTCATTATCGCCACAAGGTCAAGCAAGACTGTCTGATCTCCCGCGTGCGGGCCGGCCATGGACAGCTGTGACTCCTGCAATGGCGGAGCGTGCGAACACACTCGTTCAAGATGATCGACAGATCACCATCAAACAACTCAGTGCTCAACTTGACATCTCGGTTGGTAGTGCTATCACAATTGTTCACCAGTTGGGATATTCAAAGGTTTGTTCCCGCTGGGTCCCTCGTTGTCTAACCGAACACCATAAAGAGCAAAGGAGAACCATCTGTGCGGAATTGCTTGCTCGTCATGTGGCTGAGGGTGACAATTTCTTGTCAAAGATTGTTACAGGCGATGAAACATGGGTTCATCACTTCGAACCTGAAACAAAACGCCACACCCACTCCCCTACCAAGAAAAAGTTTAAAGCCATACCCTCAGCCGGTAAAGTCATGGTTACAGTCTTCTGGGACGCTGAAGGGGTTATTCTGTTCAATGTCCTTCCCCATGGTCAAACGATCAACTCTGAAGTGTATTGTGCTACTCTTCAGAAATTGAAGAAACGACTTCAGCGTGTTCGTAGGCACAAAAATCTCAACGAACTTCTCCTTCTTCATGACAACGCAAGACCTCACACAAGTCTTTGCACCCGAGAGGAGCTCACAAAACTTCAGTGGTCTGTTCTTCCTCATGCACCCTACAGCCCCGATCTCGCACCGTCGGATTTCCATATGTTTGGCCCAATGAAGGACGCAATCCGTGGGAGGCACTACGCGGATGATGAAGAAGTTATTGATGCAGTACGACGTTGGCTCCGACATCGACCAGTGGAATGGTACCGTGCAGGCATTCAGGTCCTCATTTCAAGGTGGCGTAAGGCCGTAGCATTGAATGGAGATTACGTTGAAAAATAGTGTTGTGCAGCTAAAAGATTGGGGAATAACCTGGTGTATTTCAATGCTGAATAAAACAACCCCTGTTTCAGAAAAAAAATGTGTTGCATTACTTATTGAACTGCCCTCGTACCTGTTAAACTCCTCCTACAGCACAGACATCTCATGCATTGAACACAGTAAACAATTACATCCATCCTCCCACTCCAGCAGCTAGACATAGACTGAGTCCCTTTCCCACCATTTTCCCCAGACCGCCATCTTGAATTACGTTACAGGAGGGGAGAGGAGGAGGGCTGACAGCGCCCTCCAGTGGCAGTGTTGTGAAGTAGATCAGTTGGACTCTAGACCTCATGGTGAACACACTGCATGGAGCTACTGTCCATGACAACTCAAATTGTTTAAATAAACAATTCTTACAAAATACTTACATCCATCCTATTTGGCAGCACATACTGAATCCTTTTCCCATCAATTTCCAGATGGGCAGGGGAGGGGGCTTAGGTTAGTGGAGGTACCCAATTGACCTATTTTCCCAACAAAATTTGAGCTTCTCTTCATGACATCACTTAGATGTTGCCACATCTAGAGCCACCATCTTGGATCCATCATCTTGAATAAATTTGGCAGCAATGCCCAGCGGGGTGACACTGATGTTGCCCCACTACTTCCATGAGCCCAAACAACGATGGAATTTTTATGGATGACAGTACGCCATGTCACTGGGATACAATCATTTGCGATCGGTTTAAAGAACATTCTGGACAATTCGAGTGTATGATGCGTCCACCAAGATCGCCCAACATGAATCCCATCGGACATTAATGGGACATAAGCGAGAGGTCAGTTCATGCATAAAATCCTGCACTGGCAACATTTTCTCAATTACGGACGGTTATAAAGGCAGCATGGCTCAATATTCCTACAGGGGACTTTCAACGACGTGATGAGTCTTTGGCACATGGTGTTGCTGCACTATCCTGGATAAAAGGAAGTCCAAAACGATATCAGGAGGTATTCCATGACTTTTGTTACTTCAGTGTACGTTTCCTTTTGTTTACGACTGCCAGCAATGTCAGCAATCTAGAAGGATGGCGTCGTTTTCGTGTTGTGTGTGTCAGTAAGGAATAAATAACATAAGGAGTGTTTGAAGATGAAAGTCCGTCTGATATGCTTTCACAAAATATTGATTCTTCCGTGTCATGATTTATGTTGTAGCTTCCGATCAACTGCGTGCATGGTGCACACATGGCTGAAGAAGTATCACACGGAGTAAGTTCCTGTGCAAGTTTGCTAGATGGCATGCATGGCTGCCGGCGAGCAGTTGGGAGTGACGGCTACATCACATGCTGATTCTCTCACACATTGTTTGGTTCTGCGCAAAAGCTAGCTGGCAGGCTTCACTTCGTGAACAGCACTGGCCAAACTGCAACCTTTCTCAAACGATTGTAAAGAAGCTGTACAGTAAAAAATTTTATTCTTACTCATCTTATAGCTTCTTTCGTCAGCTCCATGATGGACTGCCTATTTTTTCGTTAATAGTCAAATTTATTGTGATAATTTAGGATTAAGTAAACTAACGCAAGAATTTCGTAAAGTTTGCTGTGAAAAATAGAGGTTGCTATGAATGTGATTTTGTTGCATGTTAGGTCATATGTTGCTGTGTATGACATGTAGCTAAGATATTTAATTTTTCTTTAAACTTGAAGGGTACTGCTGTCTATAACAAATACCGAGAAAACAGATCATACACAAAGTGCTTCGTCCCGAACTTGTGCGCCAGCGAAAAAGCCAGAATAAAATATTTACAAAATTCCTCGTATTGCTTAAACGGTTTCAGATTTCGAAACAAGATTTTCGAAAATGACAGTATGCAAAGACTACGATAGTCAAGCAACTAAATATTTTTTCAGTGGAATGATGTACTATTTAAGTGCCATCGATAGCTTGTGAAATGAGAATTACTGTGGGTTTGGGGCAACATGTGAGGAAATTTCACTTTATACTGAAAATGCGCATTTTCATAAACCATTGACTTGTCCTTCCGTCAGTTCCTGTTTTATGATTCTGTGGCAATTTCAACTGCATTAGAATGTTGGTGAAATAAATATTTACAAACTCTGCTTTGTTTTGGCGAAAGAAGCAGATTTGAACGTGGCAACAAGGGAACTTAATGTACCACTCGAAACTCGCTACTGATAACGACCCTCTGAAGAAAATTAAAGGGAATAAGAAGTCGGGCGAAAATAAATCGATACTACAGTTGAAATTTTAATTGAATCCTATACCACAATGTGTGTTTAACAATGAATGATGTGGGTTGACACTAACCAATGAATTTAACTTCCATATGTCAGTGACCTGAGAAATATGAAACAATTTAAATTTGCAAAATCCAGTCAGTTACATATCAAGGTGTAAGCAGGTTACCAATATCTTTGACAAACTAAAAGATGTTGGTGGTGATAAAGTACAATCCCTCATTCTATATAGGGACAGGGAAGAAAAGCTGGCATGATATGTGTTGTTAATTGTTTTCATATTTCTTAGATTATTGAGATATACACTGAAGAACCAAAGAAACTGGTAAACCTGACTGATATCGCATAGAGCCCCTATGATAACGCAGAAGTGCCACAACACATGGACTCGACTAATGTCTGAAGTAGAGCTAGTGGGAAATGACACCATGAATCCTGCAGGGCTGTCTATAAATCCGCCAGAGTACGAGGCAGCGGAGATCTCTTCAACCAGCCCATTGCAAGGCATCCCAGATATGCTCAGTAATGGTCATGTCTGGGGAGTTTGATGGCCAGCAGAAGTGTTTAACTCAGAAGAGTGTTCCTGGAACCATACTGTAGCATTTCTGGACATGTGGGGTGTCGCACTGTCCTGCTGGAATTTCCTAAGTCTGCCAGCATGCACAATAGTAGTGAATGGATGCAGGTGATCAGACAGGATGCTTATATGTGTATCATCTGTCAGAGTGGTATCCGGTAGTATCAGGGGTCCCATATCACTCCAACTGCACACGACCCACACCATTACACCACACCCACAAGCTTCATGGATTCATGAGGTTGTGTCTATACCCGTACACATCCATCCACTCGATACAATTTGAAATGAGGCTCGTCTGACCAGGCAACATGTTTCCAATCATTAACAGTCCAATGTCGGCGTTGATGGGCCTAGGCGAGGTGTAACGCTTTGTGTTGTGCAGTCATCAAGGGTAATGAGAGGGCCTTCAGCTCCAAAAGCCCATATCGAAGATGTTTCATTGAATGGTACACACAATGACCCTTTTTGATGGCCCGGCATTGAAATCTGCAGCAATTTGCGGAAGGATTTCACTTCTGTCTCGTTGAACGATTCTCTTCAGTCGTCATTGGACCTAGTCTTGCAGGATCGTTTTCCGGCTGCAGGAACGTTGGAGACTTGATGTTTTACCGGATTCCAGATATTCATGGTACATTCGTGAAATGATCACACGGGAAAATGCCTGCTTCATCGCTACCTCAGAGATGCTGTGTCCTATCGCTCGTGAGCAGACTATGACATCATGTTCAAACTCAATTAAATCTTGATAACCTGTCATTGTAGCAGCAGTAACCGATCTAACAACAGCGCCAGACACTTGTGGTCTTATATAGGCGTCCTCAGCGCCGTATTCTGCCTGTATCCCTGCATTTGAATATGCATCTGTATCTCTGTATTTGAATATGCATGCCTGTATCAGTTTCTTTGGCGCTTCAGTGTAGAAGTAAAATCCGTTTTCCAGCTTCAATCCATATCATTAGTCATTAAAAATATACTGGAGTATAGGATTTCGCCGAAATTTCAACAGAAGTAGCAATTTATTTTTCCCTGACTTATCACGACTTTTATTTTTCTTCAGAGAAACGTTATCGGTGATGAGTTTTAAATACTATTCAAGACCCCTTGCTGTCATATTAATCGGTTTCCTTCGCTGAAATACAGCTGAGTTTATAAATATTCATCTTACTAACATTCTAATGCAGTCGAAATTGCGACAGAATCATAAAACAGCAACTGATGTAAAGACTTGTCAACAGTTTACGAAAATGCTCGTTCTCTGTACAAAAATAAATTACAATTTCTTCATATATGTTAATCCAAAACCACAGTAATTCTCGTTCACTATCTGTCGATGGTTCTTAAATATTATATCATTTCATCGAAAAAAAATCTGTAGTACTTTGAATATCACGATAGATACACAAGATTCGCATAATAATCATATGGCAAAATACTCTCCCCTTTGCATACTGTTATTTGCCAAAATCTTGTTTTGATATCTGAAACTCGTTTACGGGATACGAGGAATTTTTTGAATATTTCATTCTGGCTTTTTGTCTGGCGCACGAGCTCTGGACGAAGCGCTCTGCATACGATCCATTTTCTCGATGTTGGTAATAGACAACAATAACCTTCAAAGTTCAAAGTAAAATACAATGTGTTACTTACATTTAATACGCAACAACATAAGACTTAACATGCACCAAACGCAAATTCATAGCGGCCTCTATTTTTCATTGCCAACCTGTCGAAATTTTTTTAGTGGTTTACTTAATCCTAAGATATCACAATAAATGTGACCATTAACGAAGTGATGTTTATCATGAAGCTGGCAAATGCAGCTTTCATACGCGCAAGTTTTTTTTTTTTTTTTTTTTTTTTTTTTTTTTTTTTTTTTTTTTGCCTAACAGTTTCCTTACTGCCGTTTGAGAAATACCGCAGGTCGGCCGCTGGGTGTATGAATATCTGTTTGATCTCGAGGATTAATTGGCGTTTGCCTCAGAGTTCCCGCCCTGTTGGCTATGACGTTAGTCGCCAACCAGGCTCCTGATTGATCAGTGCAGGAAACATGCAGGGAATCCGACTAGGCCTCACAAGAAAAATAGCATCGGGTGTATCATGGGAAACATGCAGAGATCTCTGCAGGGCACCCTGCTATCAGACAACAGGGAGCTGTCGCATGAGCAGGCAAGTTAGACTGCAGCGATTTTCACTCCGCATGATATGGGCTTTAAAGTTGACAGCCTTACAAGCCTACATGCCGTAGGTAAACATCCTTCTCCTCATAGGCATAGGTGCCGGATACAGGAAAACCTCAAGGAGGGGACGCTAAAGATACCTTGAGCTACCTTTACTTTTACCATAGTAAAAAATAATCAAGTCACATGCAAAGTTTAAGAAAGTTTTATTTAAACTGATTATACACATATACAAGACAATATCGTCTTATGATATAAAATAGTTACAATTGTGGTTCCCTTGCTTAAATGATGAATTCTATGTGCCTATTCTTCCTGGCAGATTGGTTAATTACATCATCAATAGGACAATCAATGCCAGGGTGAGTGTTCAACAGAACTTCTACGTGGTCGACCTCAGCCGTGTCTTTGTATGCCGCAATGTTGAAGAATTTTTTTCTACTGTAGCAATAGATGCAGGTAGACAAGCAAATATTTTGTACAGCTTGCAAACTGACTACCTGGCAGTGACTCTCCTTTACTTATATATATGGCTCAGTTGTTTCGAGAACATTCGTTGCCAGAATGTTCGCTGCCAGACTTTCATGCAGCGTGAACAAATACCCACTGTGAAAGTGACAAGCCAATATGTACCTTACGACGTATAATTTAAGGACGAGTTTCCATTAATGATGTCATCTGGCACTTTAAATGTGTGGAACTTTTATTGTAGATTCCGTTCCTTTCTAATGCTTTCATTAGAGGGCCTATATAGCAACAATGCGTTTTTAGGAATCTGCTCGAAAGCCACTATTACCGGAGATATACGCAACAATAGTTTCCCATACCTAACTCATAACTTCACAATCAACTGATCTCTCTCACTCTTGACTAATCTTCGCACTTGCACTCAACTAGGACTTTTTACTTATTCATTCTTCAGTCTTAATATTTCTGCTTCCGAATGTAAACCAGCTTCTTATTCTTATCGAGGGTTCTCTTTACAAGAAAACAGTAAAATATTCGCGACTTTTCTCGAGTAATTGCCAGACAGAATAACGTATCGAGATCACTAGAATGGCCGCGACTTTTCTCGTAGGTATGTGTTAGCTACCTATGTTCCAGACAGAAACGTATAAAGTACGATGACGCGGACGCGCTTGCTACATACGAAAGTACCACTACTCGATAACTCGATTCAATCGAGTCGACAGTCGAAAGGAACGAACGAATAGCCTGCAGCCTGACGGACGGGGGTGGCGCGGGTGGCCCCGCAAGGGGCTTCCGCATCAGCAAGAGATGGGGGAGGGGGAAGAGGGGGAACTCCCCCCCCCTGCAATGTGGGATACATTGTTTTCATTAATTATGGAATTTTCATACACTTCCAGATATGATTTACAGTGATTCCACAAAACCTTTCGTTTAGCCAATTGTAGCATTATATGGCTGATCACAATGATAGGGTAATATAGCAGTTACCATCTTCTCTTTAGAAAGTGTCACACCAGACACTCGATTATTGAGCAGCGCCTTCACTTGTTTGTGACCCGTTCTTCCTTCTATTTTAATGAGCGTGCTGCTGCGCTGCAAGCCAAATGAAGGCGGGGGAAAAAAGCCAATCTTGTGTGCGATGCTGACTTCCTTTATGGTCTTCATCGAAGTATTGTTGTAAAGCTGAATAGGAGGTGTACCCCAACTACAGCGGAATCAAATTCCCTGTGGCCATCTCCAACAATAACTAAACACAGAGTTTAGTGGAGTATTGTTCAGTTACACAGAACGCCACTTGCAATACCATGTGCATTCCACTATGCCTGTGTCGTCTTCATCACGAGCAGACATCCAAGAGTACTTATAAGTAGTTAAACCCAAATCGCTGCTACATTCAAATTATTTACTGCTTAACTGGTTTGTGAGAGTCCTATTTTGGCTACAGTGCCATTTTATAGCTGCCTGTGAATAATACATAGTTTCATTACATTTTTTTCTGTTCTTATGTGTATTTACAGACAATACTGGGTGATTATGCGATAGTACTAACGTCTAGCTGTTTTTGGCGTCCGTAAAACACTGATTGGTACTGTCACTGTCTAATGATTTGGGTGTTATAGGTGGCCTGATTATATGATTCTGACAGCTATACTGCCAAATGTTGATAATGTTATTGTAGACAAGATTTATGTATTGATTATGGCATTTTTGTTCTGTTTACTGGTTTGTACTTTTGACAGCTTTTTTTGATAGAACAACAGCGACTTTATATAGTTAAAATTTTGTTTTCATTTATTAATCTATGAATTTCTATGTACTGGCGATTAGATTTGCTGTGAATTTTATTTTTGCTTGTAAAATGTTAGTGACTGTGTATATACATCGGTTATTTATGTTTAATATGCCAATAAAATTTTCAATATATATTTTGAGTTTAAGATCAGTTTGTTTGTTTAACATGCTCTGTGCGTAGTTATATTTCTCCTAAGATAATCATGTTTAGTCCGTTTGGTATTGTGTGTAATATTTGCATCATTTATCCTAGCTGCTCTGCCGTGCTTATGTTTTCTGTTTTCCTGTACTTGAATAAAGCTAATCGATTATGTTTGGATTACAGTCATTTTGTTGTACTATATAGTGTAGAATTGCTAGTTCCTTTTGTATTGCAGATTGTTCTAATGGTAGGTTGGTTACTTGTTGGTCATTGTATGGAAATATACGTTTACAGCAAAGGTAAAATCACCAATACATAGGAATTCATAGACTAATAATGGTAAATTAACATAAAACTGTAATTATATAACATCGCTGGTGTTCTGTCAAGTAAAGCTATCAAAAGTACAAAACTCAGTAAACAGAACAAAAACGCTATAGCCAACAAGAAAAGCTTATCTAAACAACATTAATGATCGAGATTGACAGTATAACTACCACAATCATATAAAAAGGCCACCTACAAGATTAACAACCAAATTGCTTGATACTGATACATACATACATACGTTAATCCTTGTTCCATAGATCGTGAGTAGGACATTTTGTAATGATGTGGAACATGTCACTTTAACATAAGTTTTCGTTACATAAAATAATTAATTAATTTTTATTTTTATTTTTTTACAGTTACTACTTCATATGTAAGAATTCATCTATTGAGTAGGAGTTCCCATTCAGAAATTATTTTAATTTGCTTTTAAATAATGGTTGGCTATCTGTCAGACCTTTAATACTATTTGACAAATGACCAAAGATTTTTCTGGCAGAATAATTAACCCCTTTCTGTGTCAAAGTGAGATTTAATCCAGAATAGTGAAGTTCATCCTTTCTTCTAGTGTTGTAGCTATGCAATTCGCTGTTATTTTTAGATTGGGATGGGTCATTAATGAGATATTTCGTAAGTGAATATATGTATTGCAAAGGTATTGTGAATATCCTGAGTTCCTTAAATAAATGTCTGCAAGGTTATCTTGGGTGGGTTCCAGCTATTATTCTGATTACACGGCTTTGTGCAATGAATACTTTCTCTCTTAATGACGAATTGCCCCAAAATATGATGCCATATGAAAGCAGTGAATGAAAATAGGCATAGTAAGCTAATTTAATGATATGTTTATCACCAAAATTTGCAATAGCCCTAATAGCATAATAAGCTTAATGTAACTGTTTCAGCAGATCATTGAAGTGTTTCTTCCAGTTCAATTTCTCATCAATGCACACACCCAGAAATTTTGAGTATTCTGCCTTCTGTTCATAGGCTATATTTATCAATGGTGTTATGCCATTTACTATTCAGAATTGTATAAACTGTGTTTTCTCAAAATTGTATGGCATTGTTGGCCGGGGGACCTTGTGGGAGAGTTTGGCCGCCGTGTTGGAAGTCCTTTTTAGGTGATGCCACATCGGCGACTTGCGAGTCAGTGATGATGAAGGACACACAACACCCAGTTCCTGCCAGGTATCGAACCCAGGCCCCCTGCGAAATTTAGTGAGAGTCCATTTGCAGAGAACCACTTAATAATTTTCTGAAAGACATTATTTACAATTTCCTCAGCTGATTCTTGCTTCTAGGGTGTGATTACTATACTTCTATCATCAGTAAAAAGAACTAGCTTTGCATCTTCGTGAATATAGAGTGGCAAGTCGTTAATATATATTAAGAACAATAAGGGACCCAAAACTGAACCCTGTGGCACCCCATTCTTGATACCTCCCCAGTTAGAGGAATCTGCTGGTTTTTGCAGACTATCTGTACTGTTAATTTCAACCTTCTGCATTCTTCCAGTTAGGTATAAATTAAATCATTTGAGCACTGTCCCACTCATACCACAATACTTAAGCTTTTCTAGAAGAATTTCATGATTTAAACAATCAAAAGACTTTGAGAACTCACAAAATATCACAATGGGCGATGTTCAGTTATTCACTGCGTTTAACATTTGATCAGTGAACGCATATATAGCATTTTGTGTTGAAAAGTCTTTCTGAAAACCAAGTGATATATTGTTAGTACTTCATTTTAACAAATATGTGATGCTACTCTTGAGTACATTACTTTTTCAAGAATTTTTGCATAAAGTTGTCAGAAGCGAGACTGGGTGGAAGTTGTTAGCATTACACATATACCCTTTTTTATGCAATGGTTTAACAATGGAGTATTTCAGTTTATCTGGAAAAATATCCTGTTTCAGTGAGCTGCTACATATGTGGCTCAGAATCCTACTTATTTGTTGGGAACAAGCTTTTAGTGCTCTGGTGGAAATGCCATCAATTCCATGTGAGCTTTTGAATGAATCTATTATTTTCCTAATTTCAGTGGGAGAGGTGGGTTGGATTTCAATTTTGTTAAATTGCATAGGTACTACCTCTTCCATATACTGCCTTGCATTTTCTAATGAATAACTGGATCCTATTTCTCCACAACACTTATTAAAAAAGTTTCTACTTTCGACTTCTTGTTAACAAACTTTTCATTGTGTTTGATAGACATACAGTCTTCCTCTGCTCTCAGTTGCCGTGTTTCCCTTTTAACAATATTACAAATTGTTTTAATTTCATTATCAGATGTGGTAATCTCAGATATAATGCACATACTTCTGGACTTTTTAATAACTTTTCTTAATATAGTGCAGTGGTTTTTGTAAAGTTTCACTGTGCAGGATCATTACTTCTCCTAGCTATAAGATACATTTCCCTTTCCTGTTCACAAGATATTTGTATCCCTTTAGTAAGCCATGGCTCTTTACATGGTTTCTTACTCACTGTTTTCTTAGGGAAACTGTTTTCAAATATACTCACAAAGGTATCATGAAATAGGTTCACCTCATCCCAGTCTAACTTTTGCAAGCTTTCCTTAAAATTTTGAATTGTTAAATCGTTAATTGAACACACTATTCTGGAGGACTGTTTTGCACCAATCGATGTTTCATAGGCGTCAAAAACAGCTAGATATAAGTACTATCGTACCAAGTGTTTGTAACTAAACTAACAGTGTCCTGAGTGGTGCAGTGCGCTTTTTATACATCACAGGATACTGAAATATCATAGAAATGTTCGTTAATGGATGCTCATGGAGTATGCTAAAAAAAGCAGTTGGTGAACTTTCTGTCACCAGGTGAAAATACGGCGCTCAAGCAGTCAGAATGTGAAATGTTTCCTGTTTAGCTGTCAGTATGATGATTGTCACCCCTTTGGCAATGCGTTTTGATTAATATTTTGAAGTGAATGTTGGTGTAAAGGGTTAAGAAGGTTGACATTTAAATGTTGTGGGAAAGTTTTTGTAGAACATAAATAGTTTTGGATTAAAGGAGATCACTCATTGGAAGGCAGAAAGTAAATTTTCTAGCTTTTCCAGTTATCCTATGACAAGCTAGAGTAAAATACTCATGCATGCTACTACATGCTGCCAGTTGGGATAACAATGCCAATGCTATTTTTCGTATAGAGACTAATTGTGGTTAAGTAGTTTTCGGTGGGGTAGTTAGAGGGAGCGGGAGACAGCAAGAAGGCCTGGGGCTGGGTGGCTAGTGACTCAGAGGGTAGCATTCAGTTTGCCAGGTAGGACACGTTAAGTGTTCACAGAAAGAAATTAACAGAAAAGAGGGATTTCGTTAACTTAGTTGTTGACGAATTTGGGCACAGGTTTTGCGATTGTTATTTGCCTTCAGGCAAGATCAAGCATAATATTCCATTTGTTTAGTTGCATGCCATGTGTGGTTCTTCCCAAATACTAAAAGAAAAGAAGACAACTAATGTCTAAAGCATCTAACTAAACACTAACACTGTGTCTCATATCACATCATGTTTTGTTTTTTCTAACTCATTGGGAATTGGAATTGTATGTGGCCGCAATGGGCCAGGAGTACCTTCAGTGTCATTCATCACTAACTTCTTTGTTAAGTAATACTGAACACACAGTCACTGAGCAGCTACAATGCAACTATTTGAATGTTTTGGCTGGCTGCAGATGAAAACATAATGACATAGTAATTAAAACTACCAACTTAAACCAATACGTATTTAGCAGAACTAGTGTGCAAATCGACATTGCTATTGGGCCAGACATGGTAGCACCTGTTATTTATATTAAATCTTGTGGTTTTATTATTATGATTATAAAGAATTGTGTTTTCAAAACCTGAATTTCGAAACAGTGTTTGGTAAAAGATGATTTCTTAGCGCTTGTATGGTTGAAGAACTACATTCCATCACCTAAAATTTTAGAAATTAAACATTGTTCCAGCACAAAAATTCGTAAGTGAACTGCTCGATTTAAGTGCTCAAGAGTATGCAGTTCTATGTCAGTGATGATGACAAATAATTACACAATACAAATGCAGTATAACACACTTCTATTAACAAAAGGAGGATACACTTCAGAAGCACCCAAACTTGATAACAACCCAAGGGAGAGTAACAGACAGAGAGTTTTGTACAAGGTCCCAGTCGACCACCAGTGGTGTTGTTTGTTGATGCAGTGTTCCCACAGAGACCACCATCCCTCACATTGTGTTAAGCACTATGAGAGAGGTGTGGAGTGAGGGGGCAGTGAGACTGCAGAGATGGAGAGGTCTTCTGGATGCATTGTCACCTGCAGCAGAGTAGTCATCAGGTGGCGATTTACCCCAGATGGCGTACAGGTGGTAATCATGGAGGTGAGCTGGCATTGAGGTGGCCATTGTGTGAGTGTGTGATGGTGTCCAAGGTTGGAGAAGTGCTGGGTATGTCACAAGGGCCAGCAGCAGTGGTGATGGTTTGAGATCCACCAGACACAAGGATGAATGTGAGCATACTGTCGTCAGAAAAGTGGGTGGTGAGAAGAGCAGTTTCAGTGTCATGTTGTAATTTAACAGTTTTGCAGAAGTGCCACGTGAAGATCCATCTGCAGTCTGGTGATCTGCATGCTGATCTTTGATAAGGATTTCATCGTCTGTGAGCTTGATGTTGAGTTCTTTAGGCAAGAAGTTGTGGACGATCAGTCGCATTCGATGGCTAACAGTATGGCAACAGAAGTAGGAGGGTCGACCAGTGTTGCAGAGGAGATAACTTGGCAAGTTTTATCTTCAGGTGAGGTATCTGGTAGTGTCCACATAGGTTAGACTCGATTAACAGACACTGACGCCGGTTTCCCATTTAATAATATGGGGAAGACATGATGATCTCTTTGAAGCACTTTGTTGGGGCCTGAGTATGGGAAGGTTAGTGCAACTTGTACTGTGTAATCTCATGACATTACAAAGTCACAATTTTTATGTTCTTTTTGTAGAAAGACTTAGATGCTAAATGGGCAGAGATATGTGAAGGACAACAATGTGTCACTTGATATGAGAGACCAAGTCGTGTAGATCTGGGGTATCTTGGGATGTAATTGACAGTTATTGGAGGACAAAGCCCACTGGCAGGGATATCATTTGCCCATGTAGGATTTCAGCCAGTGAGGCTCTGAGGTCACGTTTTTGTGCTGTACAGACTCCTAGAAGTACTCACAGTAGTGCCTCAGTCCATATCCTATGCTGTATGAGGACTGCCTTTAAAGTGTGGAGCCACTGCTAAACAAGATCGTTGCTTTGTGAATGGTGCGCTGTGGTTTGGATTTGCTTACTGACTATATTTCACAGTTACAGGAAGAGAGCAGATTCGAAATGCTGTCCAGATCGAGTGTGATGGACACGGGGCACCCAAAGTGTGAGATCATACTTCGGTAAACGTTTTGGCGGTAGAGTCAGCTGTTACCTCCTTTACAGGTGTTCCTGCAACCCATTGTGTATTGTGATCAATTGCTGAGACAATGTAACGGTAACCAATGGAGGCAGATAGATGGCCAAGGAGGTCGATATTCACATGTTTAAAGCGCCCTTTTGGGATTCTGAAAGGACCTAGGGTAGGTTGTGCATGCCATTAAACTTTGCTGTTTTGACACAGGATACACGCACAAGCCCAAGGTTTACAGTCTTTCTTTGCGTTACACCTTACGATCTGGTCTGTTAGCAAGTGGGTGGTTGGATGAAAGCTCGGGTGTGGAAAATTCTGGAGGTGTTCAAAGACGACTAGGCAGAATTTTTGAGGTACAAGGGGGCTTATCTGATTTTGTGAAATGGCGCAAAGGTCCGAGCAGGTCACACCTGGGATAAATCGAAGTTCATGGACAGGTTATGAATGAGGTCTTGTAGTTATTGATACTGTTTTTGTGTCTCAGCAAACTGTTTGTAGATGAGGTAAGTTGACAAAGTACTTATGTGCAAGAAATAGTCTGCCACAATTTTTCTGCACTGTTCAGGTGGTAGACATCAGTGGTAATCTGAGTGTAGTCTCAGAGCTTAAACCAGGGTCCATGGATGGGTATCGAATAGAGTTAGTGAGCGCACTATGATCAGTGTAAATAATCAGAGAACATCCTTTTACCTCTTGCCTGAAGTGGTGCATTCCTTTCTACAGTGCTAGTATTTCCCTGTCATACACCTATGTGATGACGTGAGCTGGTGCAAGGAAAACAGATTGGTTGCTGAACACCCTCTAGCTCTGGTTGCAGCACACTGCTGGTGGCTGAGTCACTTGTGCCTGCTTATATGATCAGTTGTGCGTTAGGGAGGGAGCATGCCTATGTAAGACAGTCTTTAATGCTGCACAATCAAAACTGCAATACTGGATTTTACAAAAAAAAAAAAAAATGTTACCGTCAAAAGGCGACCATAACGTCATTTACAAAATTACACATGACTGTGACCCCAGATGTGAGAAGTTGATCTTCGTTTTTGGTTGAGCGTTCTCTAATACATTGCTTTGCAAAGTCACAAAAACCTTACTGTTTCCACGCAAGCAGTTTACTGCTAGACTACGAGGTGCACCCATTAAGTACAAATGAAAAACACTGTCAGGTAAATCGTGTGTTTCGAAGTAAAAGACACAGATCTTCCCGTCATATTTTAACGAATTCGAAGCCATTACCGGGCCACCAGGGGCGCTGCTGTCGTTCTGTTGCCCAGTCGTTATCAAGTAGAGATGGGCAAACTGAAATACGTAACTGTTTCGAAACAAATGAAACAGTACAATGTAATGTTCCGATACGTTGTTTCAAAACAGTGAAACAGTTGTGTCTTGTATTCTAATCAACCTACACATTTTATCATCTTGAATGTCTACTGTATAAGTATGTCCATATAAACACAAATGAGGTGCGAGAGAGCTAGTCATGTCGCAGAAAGTATGAAACTATCACTTATAGTCTGGGAGACGAGTCTTTGGTATTGACAGCTCGGTAGCGTCTTTCCGTTGCCTAGCGACCGCAGGCAGGCAGTCAATGACGGCCTGACTTTGAGCGGGTAGCAAGGGCCACGTTGCCGCTCTGAAACCCGGTCGCGCGCGCGCTTATGAAACTTACCAGTGTCTCGCGTGCAGGCGGTGCGGTCGTTCGTCGTTTGTCTGAAGTTGAATTCGCAGTTTATTTCGTTTTTGTTGTTTTTAGTGTTTCTTTGTTTATGTTTCTATGTTTATCTTTCGTTGTAAACAATGTCTAGTGCGGCGGGTAGTACAAGCCCAACACAAGAAGTGAAACGGAGGAAGAAAAGTGTGCTACACACCCAGGCCCGTGAATTCGTGTGCTCTGTGAGGGATTACTTTGAGAAAGAAAAGGACAAAGGTGGGTCCTTAACTCCTGTTGTTCCGGTTGTGAAGAGAACTGCAGCAGCATTGAAAATAAGTAAGAACACTGTTGTAAAGATAGGGAAAGAACAGTATAGTGTAGATTGTGACGAGAGTGGCACAACAAAGCTGCACACACCAGGAAAGAAGCAACCGAGAAATAAGCAGGTGACAGATTGTGACGAGAGTGGCACAACAAAGCTGCACACACCAGGAAAGAAGCGACCGAGAAATAAGCAGGTGACAGCTTTGGACGATTTTCAGAAAGACGCTATTCGTCGTCATATATACAGCTATTATAACAGAAGGGAACATCCCACTCTATGTAAATTACTGGTGTCGCTTCAGAAAGACGATCTTTTTAAAGGGAGCAAATTTTCATTGCGTACAGTGTTGAAAGACATAGGCTTCAGCTATTCACTGTTTAACGGACGCAAAATATTAATGGAAAGGACAGATGTAGTTGCATGGCGGTGCAGATTTCTGCGCAGGATCATGGGTGTGGAATTCGAAAGTATAGTGTGGTTAGATGAAACTTGGGTCAATGCCAGCCAGGCTGGAATGATGGAATGCCCGAGGGGACAATGGCAATGCCTGTTGGCAAAGGAGGGCGTATTATTGTCTTACATGCTGGAACATCGAAAGGTTTTGTGCCAAACTGCTTGAAAATGTTTCGGTCAAAAAAGACGGGAGATTACCATGAAGAAATGAACAGTGTAGTATTTCAAGAATGGTTCGAGACATCGCTTATGACGAATCTGACAAGTCCATCAGTGATTGTTATGGACAATGCGCCTTATCATTCCGTTGTTCACGATAAGGCGCCAACCTTGGCAACAAAAAAAACATTCAGTGGTTGAAACGGCGAAAAGTAGATTTCAGAGAAGATTTAAGGAAGGCGGAACTGCTCGAAACTGTGGCACAAAAGAAACCCCAATTTCCAACATGTGTAATTGACGAGATTGCTAAAAGGCACGGGCATGAAATCGTTCGGCTTCCTCCATATCACTGTTACTTCAATGCAATTGAAGGAGTGTGGGCGCAGATAAAAAATTACATTGCTGCAAACAATAAAAAATTCACGATCTCTGAAGTGGAAACTCTCCTTCCAGCAGCTATCAATAAAGTGACAAGCGAGACGTGGGCTAAAATTGTAAACAGCACTGCAAGTGCCATCAGAGAGGCGGCCAAAACCGAAGGGGTCGTGGAAGAATGCATCGAAAATTTAATTATACATCTGGGAGAGAGCAGTGATAATTCGAGTAGTGCTGAGGAAGACAATGTCAAATCAGATTCTGACAGTGATGTGAGTGGTGTTTTTCCATTACAGTAACTACAACGTATTCAGGAATGTAAGGAGGGAGTTTGCTATCGATCTACAACCAGATCATCATATTGTGAGTACTTTCTTCAGATTATAACTCTTAATACACTGACCAATTATTCTGTAGCTTGTAGTAGAACAAATTAATAATGCTAATACTTAACAATGGAAACCAAAACTGCTAATGTTCAACAACTTGCGAAAATAGTTTTCATTTCAGTTGTGAAGTTTAACAAATAACTTTATTATGTTTCAGCATCTTAGATACTTTTACTAAATAGCTCTTATCAGTTTTCGAGTTAATATATTTCAAGCATCAACTTTAAATGAATTCACGCGTACCAATACGACTTGTATTTTGTCTCCCTTTAATTTCTGCTGCTAGAGAATGCGTGTAGCAGACAGGTCGCCGCGTGCTGTGAGCCACGTTCGGCAACAGCGCCGTCTGCCCGCCTGAACTGTCAGTATCAATCAATCGTCTCACGGACTATAGGCGTCTTGGCAGTTTCGTATTTCCTGCAGCAAATGCCCTGTTTTCGTGTCGCGTGACTTTCACACTTTTCAATTGGCTGAGGACAGCCATAGCTGAAGACAGAAGAACCACCACGAACGGAACTGGAGGTGGGAGCAAACTGCAGAAACACACATTCCGTTAGTATGGGTAATATACCCATCCTGCTAATTTCCATCTACACAAAGGAAATCATTGTGGATAATAGGCGCAGTGACTATAGACTCACAAATAACGCCAAATAGTTCGAATAAATAACAAAATATAACAGAATTTTTTTTGTCTTTCAAGGTGTTTCGAACCGTTACTATAAATTCACCATGCTTCCCAGCCCTTCCCGTACACCATTACACTATCAGTGATTTGTCAAACAGATTGCTTGCGATTATACCTACATCAAATTTATGTATATGTCTAATGACTGTCACTCTACGCCTTTTTTTATTCAAAATGTTGTAGGCTTACTTGCGTCTCTTAATATGATTACTGTACATGAACAGAGAAGCGTATGTTATAAAAAAGTGTAATTTAACTGAAGGATTTTCACATATTTATTATTTAGAATGTGAATAGTATGCGTTGTTTTATTGTTTGGTTAGTGTTTATAAAGCAGCCATTTCGAAACAGGACAGTCAGCTAGAAACGAAGCTTTATTTTTGGATATCTTAAGCTTCATGCTATTGCTTGTCAAAAAGATTTCGACACTCTTGAAAGAGTTTCATGAAGTGGTATGTTGTGTTTCAGTACCTGTGCCGACCCCGAATCTCGTCCGACACAGAGTGGAATGTTTCGATACAATTAGTCCGTTCCAGGCACAGGTGGACTGAAACAGCCTTATTTTGAAACAACGATACAGTTTCTGTGTCTGGCTCGAGATCGAATCTGGTCCGAGACAGGGACGGAATGAAACACCACTGTTTCGAAACAGTGAACCACAACCGTTCCGAAACACTGAAACAGTTCAACGTATCGATACACTGTATCGAAACATAGAAACAGTGGCCAAGTCTATTATCAAGGGTCTTGCCCAAACAGTATAATGGATGACGCATTTTAACCCGTATAACGCTTAGCGTATTCTGAGTGTTATTATTTCGCTGCTACGAATAGATAACCTTCAAAAGTACCGTGAAACTTTATGTACGCGTTTTACAGAAATCTTAACAATCCGATACCGGAAACTAAAACTGGCTTACAGACGTAAAAAGCAATAGTATTATGTCTCCTCGTGGCAGTATTATAGCTCAGATAGCACTTTACTTACTTTCTTTAATAACGATTTCTATTGTACTTTTTCACGTTGTCGAATCTCTATTTTAATTACTTATGTTACAATGACACTGTAGACGGTGGCGAAGTGTAACCAAAAAAACGCAACGCATTTGGAACTAATGAAAATCTTACAGTAAATACGTTAAGTTATTTGCGCACCTGCTTGTCCGTTATTATTTCCAGCTTTTCTTTATTTACCATTTTACTTTTTATAGACAAGTTAAATACCTATAACATTTCCTTGCCATCTCATCAAAAAAGTAAAACCATACACTATGCACAAAAAAATACATTACAAAATACATAAAAATTTTAAAAATACATTTTGGAGAAATAAAAGAAGTCATATCAACAATACTTTTTTTAGGTTTTCTATTGCACTTTCATGCTGTCGAATCTATTCTAATTAATTACGTTACACTGATACTGAACAGAAAATGTCTCATTCAGAAATACTTAGGCATGCACAAGGGTTTGAGAACTTGCTTACACTCAAGGAAATTAATCATACTGTCATGTGTTAATTATATCTGTATATGAACATAGCACCAGTATTTATACACTCACTGGCAGCTTACTCAAACACACTTGCAAATTTATCTAGCACTTGTCTTGTAAACACATGGCCATAAAGATGCAGAAATTATCTCTGCAGTACAAGACTGTATAATACCTTGTCACCATATTTTTCAATATGTAAAGTGCCTGATATCAATATGACATTTACAATTATACACTTCTTGTAGATACCTATGAAAAGTAGCTGGTCCTCATCTCACGACTTCTCTTTACATATAAAGTTTACATGCGCAGCGAGGACAACATTGCACCATAGCTGTTACTCAAACATGCGGAGACGTATCTAAAACAAGGCGAATACCTATAATATTCAAGTTTCGCTATTACCGCAAATTGCAAATCAGCAAAGTCATCCCATAATCAAGTGACTAACCCGGCTTGATGTTGAGAATATGCGCGGTAGACAATACTCACTCCATAGATTTATGTACTCTGTAGTCTATGGTCTTGTCTGTACGCTTTGATGGTCCTGCCCAGAAGCATCTCACGGGCCCCGAGGAATCATGACGTCAGACCATGACATGACGTCGTCTCTCACGCTAGCCAATATCGCTGGTAGTTTTCGAAACGCGGATATTCTTTGAACATGACATGCTTATGCCTTGTGGGTGTGGGTGTATAATGGCGGGTTTTGTGATTTGTGTGCGTTAAAGCTTTTCAATCATGGAAAATATTGATAATACTTCCTGCAAAAGCAGATGTTTGCAGAGGAGAAAGGATAGTTTATATTCCAGATAATGGACGGTAAGTAACTTCCGTTAGTAATCTTATAATGCTCAAGAAAAGTAAAGTGTATGGTAAATCTACAGAAATTTCATTCTTTGTGCCTATAGTATTCTGATGCATTACGTTACCCAGTAAAGTTTCTTTCAATGCATCTATGTGGATTATTTGTAGTAACGGCATATTCTCATAACAAATGACTTCAGTATTTAAGTTGCAATCATCGTAACTTTTTCCTGATCAAAAATTGTGTAGTAACTGTATTCTAACGTCAGTAACATGCACATTTGAAAACTTTTGAATGTTCAAAATTACATCATTCATCATAGTCAGTATTTTTTACAGTCAAATAGGTATGAATTGCAGTGACTGAATCCAGATGTTTCAGAGTTTCTGAAGTGAAAATCCAAAGAAGAGAAGACAGCGAGAAGTAGCTTTTTGTCTGTTTCATGGTTTATAGGCCTACTGGGGAAACTCGCCATGTAAAAAAAAACGAGTAACGCATCAAGCTTAGTACCTCTATGCTGATGTGGAAATCTGAGCGTTGTTAATAAAGAAATTAATTCA
This sequence comes from Schistocerca cancellata, assembly GCF_023864275.1. Taxonomy (NCBI): domain Eukaryota; kingdom Metazoa; phylum Arthropoda; class Insecta; order Orthoptera; family Acrididae; genus Schistocerca; species Schistocerca cancellata. Next base: position 666,567,152 of record NC_064627.1, on the reverse strand, counting down.
GTGTGTGTGTGTTTCTTTTGATTCCTTTATCATGTTGCTTATAGTAGACCAAATTTAATTAAAATACCCAGGTGATAGTTTCAACATAAATTGGACTATGTGCATAGCAGTTTCTAATGGTTTTGCTGCTTCTCAGAGGCAAAGTGTGAATATTTACCATCCTCTGTCATGTGCGTTCACAAGTCAGTTATGGCAAAAGAAATCACTGACTGAAAGCATAATTTGCTTGGTAGACATAATTGGAAATGGCCTTTTAAGTTATAATTTTACGTTTTTATATTATAGTACCCCCTGAGAGATTATCTTCTGCATTTCTTGACCCTGACATGATTAGTAATGGATGTTTCACTACCAGGTCAGGCATACAACATTAAGTGTCCTGCTCTGCTGTGAGCAGCATGGTAGTCAATGTGTTAAGCAGGCATTTAGGAACTTTGAGTGTGAAGTATATGCATCTGTACAGATAGAATGCTGATAACTGTTTCAGGAATTATTTTTTACGCAGTTAAATATATATCTAAAACTGAATTCATGAATAACTTTGTAGTCATGAAATCATTTGGTTTTGTAAGACATTTAAATAAAAATACTGCAGACCCAAAAATAGTCTGGAAATGGCAAGGAATATCAAATATAAGTAAATATTTTTCCTCAGTAAGATTAAAGTGTAAAATTGCTGATACCTGGTTGTTACCATATCACTGCTGGCCCCAGCAGAGCAGTCTGCTGTGACCACCGGCACCTTCATGCCAGCCAACAGGTTAATACTCAAAACAGGACAGCGCAATACTTGGTCCGTAATTCTCATTGGTTGAAGCAACTAAAATCAAATTTCTGAGGTGTGCTGGAACTGTGTTATTGGTATATTTCCCAGCATGATTTAAAATTTTTGCATTGAAATGGCACTGACAGTGCGTAATATATTTTGCAACTTAGAATAGAGACTAAAAAGATTATGTGGGAATATATTTCAAGAAACCCTTTCATACCAAACCTGACAATTATATTGACACACAAGTAAACCCACCTGAATGGAACACTGGGTTACACAAGCATTAGCTGTAGGTGTAGAATAGGTAATTTACACAGAAAACTTTTCATACAACTTTTATTGTACGGCACACTAAAGTTAAGGGAAAGGTGCAATGCCTAGATGAGATAAACTTGGACAGGCAAGAACTGGTTTTGCTCAGATATATGGAATATTAACTGTAGTATTATATGACATACAACACATCTGAGGTGCAAATTTGTGGAGAGGAGAGATTGCATTGAACCTATTGTGTGTGGTGCATCACTTTTAATATTTAAAAATAAACATAACTGATAAAGGAAGCTGAATTAGGACTTTCAATTAAATTGCAAAAATGTTCTTGTTTTGCACATTCACTGCGGATGACATTTAAAATCACCGTGTTAGTAGCTCTTATTGACCTTCGTGTCAGCCACAGTGAACATGTTGAAGGTTTTAAAGTAACAAAGTAGTTGTTGACATTCAGGTATTAATGGATGACAGCAGGAAACAGCAATGAAATAATGTAAATTACTTAAACCAGAAATTAAACAAATCTACACAGCTTTGAACACAGTCAAAAATTGGTTGGTTGAAATGGCTCTGAGCACTATGGGATTTAACTTCTGAGGTCATCAGTCCCATAGAACTTAGAACTACGTAAACCTAACTAACCTAAGGACATCACACACATCCATGCCCAAGGTAGGATTCGAACCTGTGACCGTAGTGGTCGCGCGGTTCCAGACTGTAACACCTAGAACCGCTCGGCCACCCTGGCTGGCGAACACAGTCATTTCACACTTCTTATTCACTGCATATTTGTGTGCTATAACTAATACAGCAACCTTTTATTTTCTCATCTTTGATCTGGAACATGTGTCACATCTTACTTGTTTTCCTAGAGAAACTCTAGGTTTACAAGATCCACATTTTAGAATTCTGGTAATTGCTAGTCCTACCTCATGCTGAAAGTGTGGGGGTTGATAGCTGTCTCTTCAGATATGATCTCATCAACTGCCATTTCAGAAACTTGAAGCAAAAATGCGATTATTCAATTTTCTGTCAATGATGAATATATCACTAATGTGTAGGTACATTCATGATGGTATAGAACAGAGCAGGGCCATCTTCTGGAACAGCTGCTGGGTAGACCAAACTGTGCACTTCACATCCAGTGCATCAATTTCTTCATAGGTAGTATCATAGTACACTGCTATCTCAGACTTGATTGTTGCGCTGCTCAATGAAACAGCATTATGCCTTGAAGACACTAAACTAACAGCCTTCTTAAGTTTTTTGAATGAAGGATATAAGTAAGTAATATACCCAAAAACAATTAAGTTTTACATTTTGCTGTCAGGAACTCTTTTGGAATCTTTCCTTTTATTATTATTTTGTACATGTATGGCTTTTTTGTTTGCTCTTCCTAGTTTGACAAGCACGTTCTCGCGTCCGTCGGCCGTCGTAATTTAATATATTATTATTATTTTTGATTGTTGCCGACTTACGTGGTGGGCCTTAATAAAAATGATATTCCATTAAATGCTTTCCTGAAGTTCTCCTTTTTAACAATATTAATCTCAAATTATTTGTTACGTTAATGAATGTTAGACTTGCTGCATCTTAGAACATGAGCATACAAGCTGAACAATGTAATAAACTTTTCATATTAATTTCCTCGGCTAGTCAATTCACTTTAAAGCAAAAGATCTTTAGTTATTAATTACAATTGCGGCCCACACACACGCGAGAGTATTTCTTCTTACCTCCGTTAACCATTGTATTGTAGTCGGAGTCCTGTCTCTGGGTCTCGGCTATGGTACTGAAAATAAGAATCTTAAAGCTAAGTATTTTCTGCAATGTCGGGCGGCTGTGGAGAAAAATTAATATTATGTTAATAGCGGGCGAGTTTTCCGCTTCCGCTAATTTTTCATAAGTTAATATCGCCACGTAATGGCGTCGTTGGCTGCATCGGCCGCTGCGATTGTTGAACTGTAAATTACTTGAATGCAGGTTAATTCAAGGAAGGCGGACATGAAATCGGGATCACCTCTTACAAATTGAAAGAGCACAATAATATTCAATTAATATATTATCTGCTTAACTCATACAAATATGCTTACATTTGTCAGCACTCGAAAGATGTCCGTCTATACACACTCAAGGCAAAAGAGGAAGTGAAGACGACTAAAAAATTAACAAAGGAGCGTATCTTGTCTCTTTAGATCACTTTGTTATATTTCTTTGCATTGCATTTCTTTGCATTTCTCGACAGAGAAATTATTGTTTTACGGCTACATGAAAAAAAATATATTATTCAATTTATGAATGTCTCTTATTTATAAATATTGTTTTTAAGTCTTTTCGTAATATGGCACTGGGGCGCTATATTGCCCCCCGAAATGTTTATGTCATAAAAAATGTTCGTGTTTTTTGAGATAAATATTTCCTCTGTCATGTCCACAGTGTCCACACGCAGATTTTTCTTTCATAGTCATATGTCACATCGTATATTTAAATCGTTAAATTACTGAGGTGTGTTGCACACAAAGTGTAATACAGATGAAGTTATCTACATAACAATAAAATATACAATTGGTTATGTATACAGTCATGTACAAAAGAAAAGGACATAGAATACAATAGAATACAATTTTGGCTGCTTCTTTTTGGGTTGCAACTTTTGCAGTGTTCAAAGGTATCCAATCACGAGTTATTCCATAAACTTGAAGTCCCAGGGGTGTCAACTGTTCGCTCCCCATTTGGCGCGGCCGTAGGGAAACCCTGGGGAAAACCTCGGACGAGCGACAGACTAACTGCTTTGGTTACTTTCACTTAATTGTTTCTGGGATGTAATTGGAGTACAGGATGTGCATACATTACAAATAATTTTTTGTTGCACTATGCAAAAAATGAGGTCATTGTAACAATTGATTGCGGTGTCGTTGATGATCTACGCCGCGACGTTTAGCTCGCGACGGCGTCGGTTGGTGTGTTCGGTGCTCGGCGTTCGCGGCGGTGGCGGAGAGGTCAACGCCCGCTCGACGCCAGCGTGTCTCTCGCCGTTGCGGAACGTCAGAATCAGCTGATCGGTTGCACGGTTGGCGATGCGCTTCTGTCTCGGCCGGCGTGGCGGAGTGGGATGATATCCGCCTCCCGCGCTTGTTGGCAGGAGTCAGCTCTGCTACGCATCTCCGACGTAGTACATGAAACACACACACAACCAACGTAATATTTGTTTCCCGCTGCAGATGGTTACGCTAGTGGGAAAGGAGCATTTATTAATGCGGCAGTTGTTGTTAAGTTTTCGCCAGTTTCCGAGTGTCAAGCTAGCACTGTCTTGCAGAATACATGACATGGATCTTCTCCCGTGAATGAAGTTTTGTTGCGCCACTGTTTCCATTACACGTCAGTTTTCGTCTTGATACAATATTTATGTTTTCGCAGCACTCGCAGGCACTGGTGAGTGTCCCAGTACGAGCTTAGCACAAACATTCGCCGTTTCTGCGGTCGCTGTTTTGCCACAGTCCACGCATCGCATTCCAATCTCGCATTATTGTGCTCACTGAAACTACAGTCTGTCCCAAAAATATTGACTGTGGGTTCACTTCACATTAACGGTTCACATTTATAAGCAAATTCACAGTTTTTCGTGCGTAATATTGGCGTTTGGCGTCTGTAACGTTCCCTGGCAAACTCTATTAATAAACTAAAATTTATTTGTACCATATATGCCGCTCTGAGCAATTCGTATATACTGTAATTATTTAACAAAAAATATTATTGAATTTTGTGTAAAAGACATTTGTTATTATTGTAATATTTTTTGTAGTAATATTCTCTCTGTATTTAGGATGGTAATATTTCTATATTCATTATGTGATTGCGAAATGTGTCAATATCTGCGATAACAGAGATGTGAAATTTAGCCAGAGGAAAATAATGTTATGAGATTACAAAGAAATGTTAATAGTCAGCAGTAGTATAAAAGCACCACGTACTGTGTATTCTTTGGTCATCTCCGTGTAGAGCTGAATGCGAGAGGAAGCTGTGACAAAGCGTTTTATGAATGGGTAGACTTCTTTTGTCTGTATCTAGATTTAGCCGCCATTAGAGGAGAAATTACAAACTAATGTGAGTTGAATTATTGTTGGGTCTAAATATATCATAATTTATCAAAAGTGTGTATTATTAATGTAAATTAGCTTGCCCGTGTCATCTATAATATTTCTTTAAAGAATTTTCAGCATTTTTAGCGGTGTTGCTGGGCTGTGCCGCGACCGATCGATTTGCAGCGGCGGCACATTTAAAAAAATTGTTCCACTAAAGAAAAATCAACCAAACCCGTAAATCGGGAACAGATAAAAATTAGCAGTGAATTAAGAAAATGTTCTTCTTTTACAATGATCCTGAGACTGATGAATTTTAATCTAATTATACATTTGTGCATTCTTAGGCGGATAGTTAATGTTGAAATTTAACAATTTTGGTTCTTTCAAATAACTTAAATGTATAGCGAAGTATGTTTTATCAGTGATAATTAAATGTCGGCTTGGCAATATTTAACCATTTTCTGCTAATAGAGACAGTCTTGTGTTCCATAGCTAACGCCGGGAAAGAATTCAGTAAATATAAAAAAAAAACCACTGCATTTAGAAAATGTGTGCCAAGGCCGAATTATGTAAAGGATTTAATTCTCAACTAAATATTCTTAATCAGTTAATATGAGTTCACGTAATTTTTAAATGTACGTAATTCTTTTGAAAATGCATTTCTATTACCACACGTAAATAAGAGAGAGGTTCTATAACAAAGTTCGTACTTACAGAAGAAAGTTAAAGAAAGGCAAATTAATTAACTAAAACAAACAAATTAGATTATTAAATATTCTTTAATGAAAAATTTCATTCAATTTCATTAAATTGGCGCCCAGCGTGGGGCTCGAATATGCAGTGGCCACTAAATACCCATGAGATAACTAGGGAATTATTATAGTCGAACTTTGTTGGAGAACAATTAATAATTTTTCCATGTATTGTATGTATTGCCTAACCAATATTGTGTGGTAATACCTGTATATGATTTTTTGCATGAGAACACTACATACCCAGAGGAAAGCTGAAGAAGAGAGCTCATTATATCGAAAAATTAATTACCTACCAAAATATCAGGGGGCAGCTGCACCCAAGATAGATCACCAAAAGGTAAAGCTACAGTGTAGTTGTCCTGTGGGTAGTAAAGTAGCCTCAGTGCAGTGTTCTCGGATCATTAGTGGTGTGCTTGTTGTTAGTGCTTTTTTTTAAAAAAAATAACAGGACATTTGAGAAGTTAGTCACTGTAGTATATAATAAGTGTGTTTCAACAAATGACCATTTCTTGTGTGATTATGTCAGTGAAACCTGAGTTTTAGGATATTTAGTTCAGATTTTGTTTCTTTTGTTGACTATGGTTAGATTGCGTAGTCAGAAAGATATCAACATGGATAATGAACAACAGTTAGTAAGTAGTGATACCGAGTTAGAAAGTGGGACACAAAGTAATGTTAGTGGCGTAGTTCAGGAAGTACAATGTGAGAATCTGGGGGCAGAAGGGCAAGAAATTTTGCCACTGCCAGCCAGTGATTCAGTTGATAGCGGAAATACTGTGCCACCCGCAAGCACTGGACATGGACCAGAGAGTGGTGAGGTGTCAGAAGTGCAATCATTAAGAGTTATGTTCGAGCGCATGCTCAATTTCCAAGCTGAATTTGTACGTATGCAAGCAGAACGCGGTAGAGAACATGATGCTAAACAAGCAGAGCGTGATAGAGAACGTGATGCTAAACAAGCAGAGCGTGATCGACGCCTGCATGAGAGAGACTTGCAGTTACTGCAATCCTTGGAAACTATGCAAAATGAGATTGTTAGTTTGAGACAAAACTATGAAACCATACCCAAAACGGTGCAAGAACTGAGCGAAAGAGTAGATAGTATCCAAGTGGCTAACGCCAGTATCGTAGATGAAATCAGTGTACTGACTAACAGGGTGAAACAATTAGAAATTGACACAAATCAAGTAATTGAGCACAAAATGTCCGAACAAGTGCACGAAATTGAAAACGAATTTATAAAAAAAATAGACGAGAAAGTGCACGCCGCGATTGAAGCCAAAGATGTGGGCTCAAATGCGGAAATGCAGGACCTAAAAAAGGTGGTACACACTGACATTCCGCTGTGGCAGCGGAATGTCTACCGTCGTCTTGCCGAGATGGAAATCAGCTTGCGGCACGACGATCCACAGACGTATGTCACGCCAGCCAGGTCCAACAATGATAGGCATATAAATACAGCAGTAAAAAATTGCGACTGCGAGACAGAATGATACCGAAACAAATAAATGTCACTCCAAAATAATGATTGAAGAAAGCCTGATTAGAAACCGACAGTTTCAGATCTTTAGAACGGAGAAGAAATCTGTTCACCCTGTAGTGTTTATCAAGGGATTTAGAAACATTTTGCCTAGCGTTTGGAGTCATACACAGAAAATACAGTTCGTTATGTCTTACATACAAGGAGATGCTGCATTATGGGCAACCGAAGCAGCTGACAGTTGCGACACATATGAGCAATTTGAAAAGGCATTCTTGGCCAAATATTGGTCAACATGTATTCAGGAGAGATTATGGAAAGAGGTATATAATCCAGAGCCGTATTCTCCACGATTAGGCAATTTGCGAAAATATTTTGAGAAGTACATTAATAAGACCCGTTACTGGGACGAGCAGATTTCATCCCGGGATTTGATCAGACTTTTGAAATCACACTTGCCGATACACGTAAAGGAAAAACTTATACACGTGCCGGAGAATGACATGGAACATTTCTTGTCTGTTCTGGACTCAATTGACCTGATTCAGGAGGATGTTAAGGCAGCCTCTGAACAGGCTAGAAGTAACGGAAACGGTTACAGAAATGGTCGAAATAACACGCCTCCACCAAATAATGGAAACGGCGGAGGTAACAATAGGAGACAAGATTATGTACAAAAGGGGAATAGAGGTAGAGACCGGAACGGCAATAGTCCGCCGGTGAACAATAACCGGAAAAGGAGTTCTGATGACCGATATGAAACAGGCCCACCAAGCAATAGTAGATGGAAAAATGCCAGGGGGCCGTGGAACAGTAATACCTATAATGATGCAAACCGAACTTGGCCCCAGAACCAGAGGCCCAGTCCGGACCGGCAAAACAGTGAAAGATATGACAATAACCGACCGCCACCACAAAATGCGCCAATTGCGCAACCGTGGCGGCCGACGCAACACAACTTACACATAGTGGAGGTCAGCGACACAGAGCAGCCACACCCATCCACCTGTAATAATTCAACAAACTAGATTCAGCCGAGATACGCTCTCCATCGTCGACTGAGGTTTGGAGTGAGAGCAGCCCGACACAGAACAAAACATCAGGAATCTGTATCCTCAGGTATAATGACGGGGTACAGATGGGACATGAATTGATAACTGAACCATCCACGTGCATAAAGGAGCACAAAGACAAAGTACAAGCGATAATAGAGATCAAAATTAACAATATTGATGTGCAAGCGATCGTAGATACAGGTGCTACTGTCAGTGTCATGAGTATGGACTTATTCAGAGTACTAGGGAAAGAAAAGCGTATGCTGACTTTTCCTGTGAACAATTGCAAAGTCACTGGAGCCATAAGTGCACAGCGACAAATAATTAAACTCCAAGTGCGGGTAGAGATGTATATAGGGGAAGAAGCCATAGCGTGCTCATTCCTGGTAGTAAAGGGTTTAAGGGTAGCCTGCATTTTGGGGGTAGATTTTTTGAGAGAAAGGGACGCAGTAATCGACCTTTCTCGGGGAAAATTAAGTTTGATGAACGCGGGTAGGAGAATAGAATTGTCCATGCTCAGATCTGAAGAGGTACCTGTGCCTAATTGTAATGCTATTAACATAAAATGTAGGAATCAGTGGATACTACATTTAGACAATCATTGTCAAGGACAAAATCTCTATTATCCAGACATACAAAACGATCAATTAAAAGCAAATGTGGACGCACTTGTGAACAAAGTATCACAGTCCGAAAATCTGAACTCAATGCAACAGCAGGATTTGGTACAGTTATTATCTAACTATGCAGATGTATTTTCAGAACGAACAGGAATTGTTAAGGGGCATTAATACAATATCGAGGTGAAGCCTCACAAAACCTACTGTCGAGCCTCATACTCCGTTCCTTAGTCCAAGAAGGAAATAGTAGCTATCTCTTAGCAGATCCCCAATCAGGGAGAGTACGGGGACTGTATCCGCGTAAGGATGTGAAAATATTGCTACAGTAAATGACTAATAGTCCTACGTGTTATGTGTAAAAAAGGTACACCATTCTTTTGTAAATGAATGAACATTAATGATGTGTGATCTGTAGAGATAATGTACTAGTGTAGAAGTATTTAGTTATAAGGATATGATTGACTTTCTCTTTTGTTTATGAAAAAAAAATGGCTCTGAGCACTATGCGACTTAACTTCTGAGGTCATCAGTCGCCTAGAACTTAGAACTAATTAAACCTAACTAACCTAAGGACATCACAAACATCCATGCCCGAGGCAGGATTCGAACCTGCGACCGGAGTGGTCACGCGGTTCCAGACTGAAGCGCCTTTAACCGCACGGCCACACCGGCCGGCTTTTGTTTATGAATATTTGTGTTATGTCTTCTTTTAATTAGGGTTAGCTTAAACATGCTCTAGATGTCTGCACAGATAACCTGATTAGTACAATTATTTATAGTGTTAAATTGTGACAGAGATCAGTCAGGAGGAACATTTCAGTAGTGATTAGTTTGTGTACTGCATAATGTTCTATATGTGTGTCAAACTTGAAATATTTCTTGGTACAATCTTTTTTATTATATATGTATATATGTGTAGCTGTCAGATTGACAGATTCGAACCCAGAATAATATCAATAATATGAGGCCCTGAGAACTTTATTATCAAACCAGTGTTATCAAAGAGAATAATGCATCCAGTAGTGACCCGAGGGCACCATGGGAGGCAAACTTATTGCAAATTAAGTAGCGCAAAGTTACGCACAAAGAAGCTTCAATTGAAGCATGTGCAGATTCAATCAGTAAAAAAGGAGCTAGCCTGAGACAGTCCAAGTCAATTTTAGCCTACAGAGACTACACTGTAGTTACGTAGGACCTTGCAAGTAAAGTGAGACATAATTTCAAAGGATTTATTGAACAATATGCCTGAATCCGGCTGGAATGCACAAATAAAATCTACTCGAACATGAATATAGATGATTTTTGGGCAAACTAATACGAAATTTTAATATTTGTTACCATGTACGCAAATATCACACACCTTGGTAAAGAGCGAACAAGAAGTTACGAATGTGCTGTTAAAAGACAGACAGTGACTGTTAAACCTGCAGCAATACGTCACGAAGTTGTTTTGTACAAGCAATAAGAAACTGTATCATCGCCGTGTGTGCAAGGGGACAAGGAACTAGCACGACACGAACAGTGAGCCGATAACGGACGGTGGACCAAATTAGTGTCAAACTTTAACTCTTTGTGTGTCAAGGGACGCTAGGAAAGCGCATTGACTACAGAGATACATTTTGTCCTAAGGTGAAAACTTGCGTGTGACGAATGACAAGTCATGACATGGTGAAAAAATATTGTGTGCCAATAAAACGTGTTACTGTGACAACGAAACATTGTGCAAACCAGACTAGTGAAGGCCTACTGAATAATAACTGCCAATAACTGTGTGCGTTTTTTCCCACAGCAGGAAAAATGCCCATAAGGATAGTACACTGTTTGTGAACTTGTTGCATGTTTGCTGGAGCACTGCAAGAAGATGTCACACGGGTGAGCTGATATACAACGCGCATCCGGCTACCTCAGCCATGCAGCAGCCGCAGCAGCCCGTAGCAGACCAGACAGCCACACGCCTCTCCGCGCCGTAGCTGTCAACACCGGGGGTGGTGACCTACACGGAGCAGACGCGCCGCGCCGAGCGCCGCTCAACAATCACTCCGCACTGCTCACCAACTACAGCATTATTGACATTTTCCAAAATATTTACACAAACTGCATAACATGTCAATGACTCCAATTTTGATAAACATTGAACATTTATTATGTATATCCGTAAACTGATAAGAGAAAATGAACACTAACAAGTCTAGGAGATGGATTTGTAACACGTAGGTAGTGGAAACATTATGAAAAGTGATGCTGTGCTAAGTGATTTAAAAAAAAAAAACTAAGTGATATATCCTAGGACAAGTGACCTTGCAGTATATCGCAAAATTAATAATAACAAGTTGTTAATCACACACAAAAAAACTTTCGTTGAACTGTATGTGACTGTGATATTATGTAACCGTTGATGACAAACTGCTAAATTAATTCAAAAGAATGACTGTTAAAGAGACAAGATTAATCATGAACCAACTGGGATGGCTGGGCTCCGGCACAGTTTTGCCCAGGTTTCCTGTCTGCCTTCGCCCAAATGGGGGAGCCATGAACATATATAACCCTGGGACTAATTAAAAGAGCCATTCCATAAAAAAATACAGAATTGTAAAGAACGTTACTGGCACCATTGTGTCAAAGTATAGAAACTCTTTGCCAAATGTTGCCAGGGGGCAATGTAACGTTCCCTGGCAAACTCACACTATTAATAAACTAAAATTTATTTGTACCATATACGCCGCTCTGAGCAATTTGTATATACTGTAATTATGTAACAAAAAATATTATTGAATTTTGTGTAAAAGACATTTGTTATTATTGTAATATTTTTTGTAGTAATATTCTCTCTGTATTTAGGATGGTAATATTTCTGTATTCATTATGTGACTGCGAAATGTGTCAATATCTGCGATAACAGAGATGTGAAATTTAGCCAGAGGAAAATAATGTTATGAGATTACAAAGAAATGTTAATAGTCAGCAGTAGTATAAAAGCACCACGTACTGTGTATTCTTTGGTCATCTCCGTGTAGAGCTGAATGCGAGAGGAAGCTGTGACAAAGCGTTTTATGAATGGGTAGACTTCTTTTGTCTGTATCTAGATTTAGCCGCCATTTGAGGAGAAATTACAAACTAATGTGAGTTGAATTATTGTTGGGTCTAAATATATCATAATTTATCAAAATTGTGTATTATTAATGTAAATTAGCTTGCCCATGTCATCTATAATATTTCTTTAAAGAATTTTCAGCATTTTTAGCGGTGTTGCTGGGCTGTGCCGCGACCGATCGATTTGCAGCGGCGGCACATTTAAAAAAATTGTTCCGCTAAAGAAAAATCAACCAAACCCGTAAATCGGGAACAGATAAAAATTAGCAGTGAATTAAGAAAATGTTCTTCTTTTCCAGTGATCCTGAGACATGAATTTTAAACTAATTATACATTTGTGCATTCGTAGGCGGATAGTTAATGTTGAAATTTAACAATTTTGGTTCTTTCAAATAACTTAAATGTATAGTGAAGTATGTTTTATCAGTGATAATTAAATGTCGGCTTGGCAATATTTAACCATTTTCTGCTAATAGAGACAGTCTTGTGTTCCATAGCTAATGCCGGGAAAGAATTCAGTAAATATATTAAAAAAAAACACTGCATTTAGAAAATGTGTGCCAAGGCCGAATTATGTAAAGGATTTAATTCTCAACTAAATATTCTTAATCAGTTAATATGAGTTCACGTAATTTTTAAATGTACGTAATTCTTTTGAAAATGCATTTCTATTACCACACGTAAATAAGAGAGAGGTTCTATAACAAAGTTCGTACTTACAGAAGAAAGTTAAAGAAAGGCAAATTAATTAACTAAAACAAACAAATTAGATTATTAAATATTCTTTAATGAAAAATTTCATGCAATTTCATTAAACGTCCTCACCGCTGTTGAACGTTCAATACTAGCACTTCACTGTCCATACCACAGTTTCACCTTCACAGTTTTTCACACTGCATAAAGTAACTGTTTCGATTAGTTCGCAAACACTAATGATTTCATTCAGTCTGAACTGGATTTTGGCTCGTGCTGGATTTTACCAGTCTCTCGCACTAATTATCTCTTTTCATTTTCCACTTAGAGTCGTACTTGCCTTCAGATTTTTTTGACTATACAATTGTATTTCCGTCTCATCTGAGGTAAGTCCCAATGTCATGTCTGCCCACTCATTGCGTACTTGCCCTCCAGAGCCAGGCTCGACTTTACAAAACTTTGCCCCTCGCATTATCGTACACATTTTATAATCTAGGCCTAGCGCGCAAGTTCCTAGATTAGTGTTTGATTTGTGACTTTTGTTTACACGATAAATTCGTGTAAATCTCTGCCTTAGCAGATGGGAATATACACTCCTGGAAATTGAAATAAGAACACCGTGAATTCATTGTCCCAGGAAGGGGAAACTTTATTGACACATTCCTGGGGTCAGATACATCACATGATCACACTGACAGAACCACAGGCACATAGACACAGGCAACAGAGCATGCACAATGTCGGCACTAGTACAGTGTATATCCACCTTTCGCAGCAATGCAGGCTGCTATTCTCCCATGGAGACGATCGTAGAGATGCTGGATGTAGTCCTGTGGAACGGCTTGCCATGCCATTTCCACCTGGCGCCTCAGTTGGACCATCGTTCGTGCTGGACGTGCAGACCGCGTGAGACGACGCTTCATCCAGTCCCAAACATGCTCAATGGGGGACAGATCCGGAGATCTTGCTTGCCAGGGTAGTTGACTTACACCTTCTAGAGCACGTTGGGTGGCACGGGATACATGCGGACGTGCATTGTCTCCATTCGCCCCTCCATTCACGCCTGTCGCGACACCACTGGAGGCGGGCTGCACGATGTTGGGGCGTGAGCGGAAGACGGCCTAACGGTGTGCGGGACCGTAGCCCAGCTTCATGGAGACGGTTGCGAATGGTCCTCGCCGATACCCCAGGAGCAACAGTGTCCCTAATTTGCTGGGAAGTGGCGGTGCGGTCCCCTACGGCACTGCGTAGGATCCTACAGTCTTGGCGTGCATCTGTGCGTCGCTGCGGTCCGGTCCCAGGTCGACGGGCACGTGCACCTTCCGCCGACCACTGGCGACAACATCGATGTACTGTGGAGACCTCACGCCCCACGTATTGAGCAATTCGGCGGTACGTCCACCCGGCCTCCCGCATGCCCACTATACGCCCTCGCTCAAAGTCCGTCAACTGCACATACGGTTCACGTCCACGCTGTCGCGGCATGCTACCAGTGTTAAAGACTGCGATGGAGCTCCGTATGCCACGGCAAACTGGCTGACACTGACGGCGGCGGTGCACAAATGCTGCGCCATTCGACTGAAAGTTCCGGCAATATTTACCGTGGACTTCCCGTGTCCTCAACAACGGCAAAATTACACGTCTGTCCTCATTCATAAGGCTTACTTCCCCGCACAAGAGGTCGATTTTTGCGTCCCTCTGACGTAAAAATTCCATCCCCAGGATGCAAGCAACACCTAATCCCTTAACTACTAGGAACGAGCTTTTCATTGCTTCATTTCCTACCGTAAACTCGACTTGCACCTGGTGCTTTATGATATGAGATTGTGCACCTATTGCACCTGTAACACGACAATTCTTCACTGGCAATACTGGTATTCTATTATTTTGACTCAAGTACTTGTAAAAATTTGCGCTCATGACATTGGTTGACGCACCCGTATCGACTATTATGTGTATTGGTGCTCCGTACATATCTGCTTGCAATATAGCCTGCACAACATTTTCGTCGGTTCGGTTACATTTCTGCGGTATGTCTACAAGTTCCTTTTCTATTTTTGTTCCCTCATTGTATCTCAGCATACAAAGTTTATGGCTGTCATCCGTGAATGTGCCCTCACTACACCATCCTGCAGCCAACAACGGAGAGCGTATTGTGGCTGTCTTTAGTTTAACGGATGAGCATTAGTGGGTTGACAGTTGTCTGTCACTTCCACTAACCTCACATTGTGGTTCTGGTTGTTGTTGTTGCTACTGTTGGGTTGGCTGCCCTGCCTCCCCGATGGTGTATTTTGATATTGTGTATGACTCTGGTTTTGCGGTGGTCGGTTGTAACTTCCTGAAATGTCCTGTGACGGACCTGGGTTGGCGTTCCATTGTGGCACTGTTTTGTTGCCACTGTGGTCATTACAACCACGCCACTGGTTTCGGTTGTTCCGCCATTGCGGATTGGCGTTACCATTATATCCATTAGTAATGCGTCCATCATGATGTCTCTTCCGATTTTGACGATTATAACCGTTGCCGTTATAACCATAGCCATTGTTTGTGCCTCGATTCTGTTGCCGGTGCTCTTGCTTATTCCCGTTGTTGCTACCGTTACTGTGGCTGCTATTGTAATCGGCTTTTTGTTGATTACACCCTACATGGTTCCACTTGTTTTCGGTTTTCATATCTTCGATCAATAAGTCAACAGAATCCACTATTTCCATGAATTGTTCTATATCGTATTCCGGCACATTGATGAAATATCTTTTAATTTCACTGGGCAACTTCATTTTTATCAATCTGATTATGTCACGATCGGACATTGGCTCGTCCCAGTACCTGGTTTTGTTTATATACTTTTCGAAATATTTGCGTAACGTTCCCATCTTAGGATTGTACATTTCTGGACTGTACAACTCCTTTCGTAGTCATTCTTGGACGCTATCGGACCAGAACTTTTGCAAGAATGCACCTTCAAACTGTTGCATCGTTAGACATTTTTCGGACACGTCGGTGGCCCACAGTGCCGCGTCACCTTGAATAAAGGAGACCACGAACTGTATTCTTTGTCTTTCCGTCTATGCCCTGGGAAACACATTCCAGAAGCTCCTAATAAATACTACAGGGTGGACATTTCGTTTTTCGCTATTGAAGGGTTGGAATGTCCTGTGTTTTATTACATTTTCCCCCTTTTTGCACATCTGATTGCTACATTCTGGGACATTCATTACTTCGTGATGTGCGCTGCATGGTATCGCATGTTGTCCGTGCTCATAATTCGCATTAGGTTGCGGTTGCACACTCGCACCCTGCCTCCCGTCAGCGTTATTATAGTAATCAGTGCGCGGAGTCGGATTCATTATCTGTCCGCCACTGTTTGCATTGCTTTCCAACGCAGACAGTCTCCGCGCGACCTCCTGTTGCCAATTTGGCAACTCCGCAGTCACACGGGATTTGATCTGTGTTAATTCGGCATGTAGTGCAGCAGCGCTAGCGTCAATGTTTACACTCGCGGCCGCAGTCGCTTGTTCTACAGCTGTTTTTACGTCGCTTTCTTTGCAGATATCTCGCGATTCTTTACTTCTAGCCATTCATTTAATTCTTTTTCTACTTTTTGAGCTTGCACTTCCAAATATGCATCAATACTTTTCCGTGCATCTATCTCCACATTATCCACGCGGTTGGTTAAAGTCTGGACATTATCTTCAAGCCTAGCCTGCGATATCTGTAATTTTTGCATCTCGCCGGCTAAGCTTTGCACAAGATCGGGGATTTCTTTGCAAGCGTCCCGCATCTCGGCAAGTTCGCTTTGGATACTATTTAGTTTCGCTTCATTGCGCTCCTCTTGCTCACGTAGCGTCTGAGCCCGTTTCTCGTCTTTTTCTTTTTCCCTCTGTTCTAACATTCTTTCTTTTTCCCTATCTCTTTCTTCTAACCTGCGCAAAAATTCTGCAAATGGGTCTGCAATCGGTGAGCATACTGGTGCCCCGCTTAATCTAGCACCCTGCCCAGGCAGTGGAGTTATTACTCTATTCCCATTCTGCTGTGGAGCGTCATTCACCGTCCACAGATCCTCGCCCCCCACTCCGGAAATTATGTTATCCGAGGCGGTGGCTTGGGATTCGTTTACGTATTGCAAATGACCCTCACTTTCCATATTAACAAAATTTTGTTCGTCTGGTACGGATGCTTTAGCTTGTCCTATCTTACCCATAATAAATTCACTTTAAGCCACTGACGAATCTTTAACACTGATATACACACAAATAATTATCCCCTCCAAAAATAAACATATAAATACACAAAACGAATAATTATCCCCTCCAAAAATAAACACATAAATACACAAAACACCGAAGGTATCTCATGTGTACATGGGTTCGATATTCCGCACAGCGCTACACAGGATGCTTGCACAATAGGCCTTACCTTGCTTATTTTTCTTTCTCGCAATCCTTTCTCTTTTCTACACTTTTTCTTCTCCAGATCTCCTCAGGGTGTGGTTTTGTTGTACATGTAAAAGAATTCATATAAGCATTAATATTTTACAACAATTAGACACATACATAATTACATTCAGTACAATAGAATCATATTAATCGGGCCCCACGTTGGGCGCCAATCTCGCGTCCGTCGACCGTCGTAATTTAATATATTATTATTGTTATTATTATTATTTTTTGATTGTTGCCGACTTACGTAGTGGGCCTTAATAAAAATGATATTCCATTTAATTTTGATTTTACGGTTAAATGCTTTCCTGAAGTTCTCCTTTTTAACAATATTAATCTCAAATTATTTGTTACGTTAATGAATGTTAGACTTGCTGCATCTTAGAACATGAGCATACAAGCTGAACAATGTAATAAACTTTTCATATTAATTTCCTCGGCTAGTCAATTCACTTTAAAGCAAAAGATCTTTAGTTATTAATTACAATTGCGGCCCACACACGCGCGAGAGTATTTTTTCTTACCTCCGTTAACCATTGTATTGTAGTCGGAGTCCTGGCTCTGGGTCTCGGCTATGGTACTGAAAATAAGAATCTTAAAGCTAAGTATTTTCTGCAATGTCGGGCGGCTGTGGAGAAAAATTAATATTATGTTAATAGCGGGCGAGTTTTCCGCTTCCGCTAATTTTTCATAAGTTAATATCGCCACGTAATGGCGTCGTTGGCTGCATCGGCCGCTGCGATTGTTGAACTGTAAATTACTTGAATGCAGGTTAATTCGAGGAAGGCGGACATGAAATCGGGATCACCTCTTACAAATTGAAAGAGCACAATAATATTCAATTAATATATTATCTGCTTAACTCATACAAATATGCTTACATTTGTCAGCACTCGAAAGATGTCCGTCTATACACACTCAAGACAAAAGAGGAAGTGAAGACGACTAAAAAATTAACAAAGGAGCGTATCTTGTCGTCTCTTTAGATCACTTTGTTATATTTCTTTGCATTGCATTTCTTTGCATTTCTCGACAGAGAAATTATTGTTTTACGGCTACATGAAAAAAAAATATTATTCAGTTTATGAATGTCTCTTATTTATAATGATATGCTTAATGAGGATATTTATGGTTACAAAAAAAAAAAAAAAAAAAAAGAAAATGTGGAGACAATGCAACCTGCAAACCAAGATCATCCTCTAAAACTTTATGAGCCTAGGAAATAAGCACAATGATTTGGACATAATAGCATGTTTTACTGAGCACTGGTATACCAAAGAAGAATCTTATTATGCACCCATTAATAAGGAATTTCTGCTCATCTTTGAGTAGGGATATTAAACCTTACGGTGATGTTGCAAAAAGTGGCAATAATTGGTGCTCAAAGATGTAATTCCTAATGTGTTGAAGGTGTTACTGAACTTTCAGCGATAAGCTATACATGGGAAAGGAAACATAATTTTAGATGTAGACAGACCTCCATCTGAAAGTACAGATATTTTTCTTTAGTTAATCTATATAAATTGCTTGTAGAGAGAGGTAGTAAATACTCTGGGAAACGGCTGGGTAATTATGCTAATAATTGTTCACAGTTTAATAAAACCTCATCCAACACAAATCAGTTTCCACTCTTAAGAATGGAGAGTGGCACACACAGATCTAACATTACTGATATGTAATACAGGGTACCCAGGACTTTGTACTGGGATACTTTCTTTTGTTGTTTTATGTAAATGACAAAATACTGCTCCCCAAATTCAAGGATAGTTCCATATGCTACATCCATTGCATGCAAGTGGAAAGATCATGAGCAACTACAAAAACTATGAAACTGTATTACAAATGAAATAATTCGGTATTTCTATGGAAGTCATCTCATTGTCAGCACAAGATAGCAGCAGTAATGGATTTTAACCCCACAAGACAGATTTTAAAATTCAGTTGTGCACTGGAACTGATATTGTCATCAAAGAAAACTACTGCTTTGTTACAGTTACACTTTCTATATTTAACATGTTATAATATGGAAACTAGTTACCATACAAGAACATAACTTGGTAGCATTAATTTCAAGGACATGGGGAAGAGAAATATTGAAGAATCAATTCAACTGAACACTTTTAATGTGCTGCTACAGTACACCATACCATTACGTACCAGTACCATTACTGGCGACGGTGATGAAGGCTGTTATGAAAAGCTTGTGATTTTATTCAAATGTGATGTGGCAAGTTAACAGAACTTTTGATCCATGTCAGTAAAATTATTGTGTAAAATCGATAACGCAGCTTCTTACAGAAGACTCTTCAGGGCCCTTCGGAGTCTTTCACTTACATGTCAACATATTTACTCCCTAATAGTATTTGTTGCTCGTAATAGGGGTAATTTTACTCTGTTCAGTGAAATGAACTTGCAAAATACTGGAAGTAAAAACAATGTCCATGTAGACTATACATCCCTGCCTACGATTCAGAATGGAATTTCACATTCTGATAGAAAGTCTTTAACAGGTTGCTGCTAGACATCAGGCAGAACACTGAAAATCCTAAGATATTAAAAAAATACAAAGTCAAAAAGTTATTTTATTAGCCTCTCCTCCTATAATTATAATGAAATGTAATGTTTCGACTTAAGGATGCATATGCTGGTTATCACTAAGGTTCAAATTAACAGGATTTTAATGTTGCCATTATATGTAGAGCTGACAATACTCATTGTAAAATTATGAAATGCTTTGTACGAAATATGAGAGAAACAGCACTTGAATAAAAAAACCATTTCTAGCTTTCAGGGTCATTACTTCCTTCCTCTGGGAAGATGAATATGTTTTGTGACTGGAAATAAGGGGAAGATCACTTAGACTACCAGTATAGAAGACGTATGTGACACATTCATGAGTACTGCTCCAATGTTTGAGATGCAGGTCAGATTTAAGCAACACATTGAAGCAACTCAGAGATTGGATGCTAGATAGGTTACCAGTAGTTTCAAACTATGTGCGAGTATTATGAAGTTGCTTGGCAAACACATGTGAGAAACCCTGGAGGGAAAAGAATGTTCTTTTTGTATACAACTATTGAGAAAATTTAGAAGGCATGAGAAATCAGGGCTCGTATGGTAGATAGCCTTTCTTCCCTCTCTCTATTTGCAAGTGGAACAGAAAAGAAAATGATTTGTAGTGGTAGAAGGTACCATTTGGTTGCTTGTGTAGTATGTATATACATCAAAATACGGAAGAAAATTGTGACTGCCTACTACATTACGAAGTAATAGTTGAACTAACCTAAAGCTTCGTGATTTACTTCAAATTTTCTTCAATTTACTTGAAATGTTTTGTCCCACTGATACACCCTGGCAATCAGTGACTTGCATCTATAGCAGTCTTACAATTTGGAGATGACAGTATTGCTTAGATCTATTAATATTCCCTCATTGAGGTCTTTTTATCGAAAGATCACGTAAACTGGATTTTTGAGAAACTACATACAGGAAGATGAGATTGGAATATAGCTGCTTGTTTACAGAAAACCAACGATAAAAATTTAAGCATACCGGTAACACACACTGAGCAAGAGCACATATCTGGGCTAGAGCACTATACTGGATTTCGCCCCCTTCCCTAGAAACCTTGGCTCGAGTAATAAGTTTATTTGTAGCATAGTCTGAGGTCTACATTAGGTTGAAAAGCGATAATTTCGTTGACAGTTGTGGAACACAGCGAATGAGTAACAAAGGTTGTGGTAACAGACAGGCGTGTGGCTTTGCCTGATATTTGTTTGTGGCATATTTAAATGCACTTTACCACATTTAAGGCATTACTCATAATAAAAAAAATTGAACTACTAGGTCATCCCCAAAAAACATATATTAAAAAATGAACAAGCATCCGACGTGTTTTTGATGCATATTACGTACAGCTATCGTACACAAACTGGGAAAATGCAATGGGCGTTCCACTACGTATCCTTTACCATATTTGATTTTTTTTCCGCATTTGCTACTGCTGGTATGGGTACAAATACAAATTCGTGCTGCAAACGTCTCAGTGGTATTTAGCCTACACTAGTAAGCTGAAGTTAATGCGTTAAAAACATTTAGGCATTTTGTCCTCAATGCGTAATATGTGTTAGAGTGAATGAGTCGTTCATTTGAACGACTCTAAATAAAGAATCGAATCGTGATACGGACGAATCGTCGTTCAAAAGAATCGTAAGAACGATTGCGTGTTTCCGAGTCGTGACGATTCCAAGTTCCAACGATTCTTAGTACGCTATGCTTCGAAGGCAACTTCCGAATCATGCCGGGTCGTGCCGAATGATTACGACCGCCAGATGGCAGTCAAGTGGAGGATGCGTGTGAACAAAGGAAGCAATTTTGCACCACCTTTCGCACAAATCGACTCCTCTTTCCTGGTATACTGAAATAAAACAATAGATGCATTCAAATCAAACGTGACCTTTCATCAATTAAGGCATTACACGTATAAATCGAGAATCACACTTGTAACGTTATATGCATGTTTACTCATAAATAAACTATTTCTGCCATATCTTATCATGAGACAGATCGATTTTAAGTAAATTTCAGACATGTCCTGCCATCTGTGAGACTAGAATGAATCGTGAACGAATCATAGGAATCGATTCGCAATGTGAGATTGCATCGTAGGAATCGAATCGGGAAAAACAATCGTGTTGCCCAACTCTAATATGTGTTATGCTATAAATCACTCTGCCTTTCGACCAATAATTTGTAATCAGTTGGCTTCAATCAATCACGTAAGACTCTCATGTAACTTTGACTACGCTGCGGATTATTATGTCACCATAATCCAGATTATTCGCATTCAAACCTTCTTTCTACATTTAATTCTGTTAACGGAAGCTTCATTCAAACAATCTGGATTGATTTGACATTCCAAAACAACAGCTGAAGGCAAGTCTGTGTAAACGCTGTGGCCAACTTATGACGTCACTTACGTCAACAGAGTTATTTACAGATCTAGTCACCAGGCAGCGCTGTCACGCTTTCAGCCTTTCTGATGACGTCATGAAGCGATTCCTCGGGGCCCGCGAGACGCACGTGATCCTGCCCTTCTTATATGTTGGTGGTCTGTGATTTGCCCAATGTGATTGGTTATCGTGAGTCACGTGCCCATCTGTCAAAAATTTCCCGCGAAATAATGTTGTGTACAGTAATGACTTCACATAACACTGTTAACGTGTAGTATGACAACGGAAACATGGTTGCAGCGATTGCCAGAAAAAGTTGCTGCAAGTTTGGAAAAGTGTAAATTATCCGTTGCTTTTCGCTGATGTACTTTGTAACGTTTCTTTCGTATACTCCATAAACGCTGAATTGTTATTGTAGCTGGCTTGAATGAGCCTTCGGCGGTGCTGTTGTGTCCGGAAGTTCAGCTCCACAGACTCGCGAATGTTCAGGCTACTGATTGCCGCTACGTATTGTCAGAAGCGGCCCGAAGTGTTGCTTCGGTTGTTTTTCGTTCAGGTAAAAACTAAAAATAAGAAATCTTTGTTAAACTGCTTTTCATTTTCCTTGACTTTTGGCACATAATACCTGCGTCAGGGCGAAAAGTGTGGACAGTGTGCCTATTTTCAGGTGTGTCATAGAATACAGACATAGCTTTGCCAACATCAGGCCGCAACGTATGAGGTTACTGCTAGGTATCAGTGCCCTATGTACCGAATTGCCTATAAACTCTTCTTCACAAGGAAGGTCGAGCGATTGGCATGTTTAACTATTCTCAGTTGATTAATATTTAACGTATTACACTTCTTAAGTGCCAGATGATGACAGTCTGCAAATCCAGAAAAACCACAAGTATGTTTCATTATGGTAATATGGGCCAACAGTTAAATGAAATTCTCTAAGAATTGGCATACAGCCATGACAGGCATCACTCTTATTATCTGCCTATGGACATGAATTTGCCGAACTCAGTAATAAAATTAATGTACTAGGCATTTATATTGTTACTATTTATACAAATAATGGCACAAAGTTGTCTGTTTCTGTATTTGTCAGTATTGGAGAGATCTGTTAATCCATCATTGGTTGCCCTGGTGGTCTTGGTTTGAATACAGTGTAATGCAGTAACAGAGGAAGTTGGCGTAAAGGTGATTTAAATACTGCTGCCACCTATCAAAAAGGGAAACAATTAGTTAGCATGGGAAACTCCATATGGTACAACAGCCTTGACGACATCTCTTCAGTGAAGAAAAGTCTATAGACCTTTTCTTTACAACAGCACACATTCTCTTTGGTAGGTGGCAGGGAGGCAAGGTAGGTCACAAATGTGTTCCACACAACAATGATGGTTTTCTGCTCCGCAAATGTGAAAAATATGTATATTTACCATTCCATTCACATGATAGTTTTCTTCAGTGCTGATAACTAATTTATCACAGAAAACTGTCTTCTTCCAGATGTTCTTGCAGTGCAAATGTAAATTTCAAACATAGGATTTTGTCAGTATCTGCTAAAGTTTGATGCAGTTATAAGCAATATGGCTTTAACTTTAGGCACCTTTGTAACATGTGCCATAATGTTGTTTGAGGTACATTCAGTTCCCTACTGTCTCTTGCACCTGATTTCTTAGTGCTGCAGGAATAGATTGACATTCCCAGTGCTTCACCCTTCATATAAACAAGTTGTGACCACAAATTTAGAGTTGTTGGAGAGAAGGTCTTTCCTGTATTTTGTTCTTAAATGGAACTGGGCTATGGCAAAGGACTGGTGTTGATAATACTTAAGAGTACAGATTGCTTTCTCCTGACCACTAGCTGCCTTTAGTAAATACTGCCAAACTATTGCTATTATTGCCATCTGACAGTAATTTAGGCAATTACAATCAATGCAGAACTAGACTTTTATAATAATAGTGTGTTTCCATTACCTCTCAAGGGGGGTGGGGAGCACAAAAACCCTGAAAATCAGTTGGAATAATCCTGTATCTCATAATATAAACGGCAGTAGGCTCCTGTGTCCAGCTCACCCCAGCTGTGACCAAATGACAGAACACAACTTGTGAAACGTGTACTAGACATGAAATTATAATTTAACATCAGAGTAAAAGATGTATCAATTTATTAACCTTTAAACATAAATAATGAGGTGGAGCTGTCATCAAGCTGTTACATTGATAAACATGGATTAGTGATAGTTTCTGACATGGTTTGGGTACTTGTGGCAGGTACCTACTGACTGTGCACTGGGTCTTGGTGACTCCAGAAGGCCTGGATTCATGGCTCCTGCAATACTGCTATAATCTGTTAAAATGCACAGTTATCTTAGACTCGTGCAGCTTCAGTTCAGTGTTAACTGGATAGGCTAAATGGGATATTACGAAAGACCTATCCCATTGCTTCGTTCTACCAATTTCAGTGGACAAATTTTAATAACATTCAGTCTCCAACTTCAAATCAAGGAATTTTCACACCTCCTGACTTAATTGTATTTGTTTAACAGTGGCAGCAATGTTACTTTGTTGTATTTGCCTCCAGATTATATTCAATATTCATCCTTGAGTATATTATGATAGCAATTTTTTTTTTTTTTTGCATGCATTCCAATCTGTCATTAGCTTTCATGTGGAGCTGTGTCATGTGCTCCTCCTTAATTTGCAGCAGTTTACTAATCTGCGTAAATAAGAGGACATGAAGTTACAGACCTGGTCATTTAACATGAGTGCTCAAAGGAATCCACTAAACTTCAATTAGGCCTACATTATAAGTTAATCAAATTTAAAGGCCATAAATTCAACTAAATATCTAGAAATTACAATTATGAACAACTTAAATTGGAAAGAACACTTAGAAAATGCTGTGAGGAAACCAAAGACTATATTTTATTGGTAGAACACTTAGAAGATGCAACAGATCCACTGTCAACACTACACTTGTCCTCGTCTTTTTTAGTACTGCTGTGCTGTGTGGGATCCTTGCCAGATAGGGTTAATGGAGTTCATCGAGAAAGTTCAAAGCGCACAATGTTTTGTATTGTTGAGAAATTGAGGAGAAAGTGTCACGGACATGATACAGGATGCGCGTCATCAAAACAAAGGCGTTTCTTGTTGTGGTGGGATCTTCTCATGAAATTTCAATCACCAACTTTGTCCGAATGCTAAAGTATTTTGTTGACAGCGATTTACTTAAGGAGAAGTGATCCTAGTTACCAAAACAAAATACTTAATGTTTTCTGAAGGCCTTAGCCACCATTTTGGTAGTTATATCTGCCAAGCAGACCAATGTACAGCATGGACAAGCTATGTAGTGGGTTTCAGAATAACAGGAGCATGTAGGGCTAATAAAAATTCATACTTAAAAAGACAAGCATGATGAAAAGACTGAACATTCACAGATGTGTAGGTGAGGTTTCCATTGAGGAAAAATATTTCTGTTGCAGCTAATGTACACTAGATAGTAATGTCCACAGTCGTAGCCAGAGATCTGAAAGTGTTAAGCATAGCAGTTATTGTCAATTTTCTCTATATGACTTAACTGACAAAAGGGTGAGACATTTTCTACTACAGATATAATAGCCAGAGTATTCTCTTCTAGTGACTTAAATATTCACATTTATAGTGTTAGATAGACAGTGACAACTCGACAAGGAATCAATTATGACTGTGAGACCTAACAAGAAATATGCATAAATAACCTCTTCATTGGTGAAATGGTGTCGGTAAGCATATAGGTGCAGAAATAAGTCTTCAGCTAGACAAATGTTAACATGAATATCAAACTAGCGAAATATTACTAGGTGCTTGTACTCAAGCATTTCATGCTGTGAAGCAGGTTGCATATGAAAGCAGGTTAAGCTGATCAAATATGTGATGAATTCTGAAGGCTGCATAGTGGAAAGTGTACATTCCAAGATCTCTGCACGCTGTGAATGAGGACGACCCAGATTGAAAGATGGAGTACTGCAAGTGGTTTGAAGGCAAGCTTCATGAGGATGAATGGTTTGCAAGGTGCAATTCAAACTGATCAGCAAAAACTGCATGTACTGGTCTCCTGAAAATCCTCAAGTTCATGTGGAGAAACACATTAATTTGTGTTGGTGTGGTTTGTCATCACGCAGTTTGGTGGCCCATTCTTCTTTGAAAGTACCATAACTTGTGAGGTGTATCCTCGTATGCTGCAGTCATAGATTTTATCTGGCACCTGAGAGGTATTTGGAGCTATACTGAACAAGCTATGAGAAACTGTCAAGGTGTCCTGTGCAGCTATCACACTAGCAGCTGTAGTTCGGTCAACAGTTCAGCATCATCAACATTGGTTGGGGGTACTTTGAACACATAAAATAGCCTCCCCTCCCCCCATGCAAGATTTTTAATAGTATGTCTATTGTTCCCTTAATATGGACTATTAAAGAGTGTCTACATTTTTCTGGACCCCTCTATACAGGGTGTTACAAAAAGGTACAGCCAAACTTAATTTCCATGTTAGAGCTTATTTTAGTTTCATCAGTATGTACTGTACTTCCTCGATTCACCGCCAGTTGGTCCAATTGAAGGAAGGTAATGTTGACGTCGGTGCTTGTGTTGACATGTGACTCATTGCTCTACAGTACTAGCATCAAGCACATCAGTACATAGCATCAACAGGTTAGTGTTCATCACGAACGTGGTTTTGCAGTCAGTGCAATGTTTACAAATGCGGAGTTGGCAGATGCCCATTTGATGTATGGATTAGCACGGGGCAATAGCCGTGGCGCGGTAAGTTTGTATCAAGACAGATTTCCAGAACGAAGGTGTCCCGACAGGAAGACGTTCGAAGCAATTGATCGGTGTCTTAGGGAGCACGGAACATTCCAGCCTATGACTCGCGACTGGGGAAGACCTAGAACGACGAGGACACCTGCAATGGACGAGGCAATTCTTCGTGCAGTTGATGATAACCCTAATGTCAGCGTCAGAGAAGTTGCTGCCGTACAAGGTAACGTTGACCACGTCACTGTATGGAGAGTGCTGTGTGAGAACCAGTTGTTTCCGTACCATGTACAGCGTGTGCAGGCACTATCAGCAGCTGATTGGCCTCCACGCGTACACTTCTGCGAATGGTTCATCCAACAATGTGTCAATCCTCATTTCAGTGCAAATGTTCTGTTTACGGATGAGGCTTCATTCCAACATGATCAAATTGTAAATTTTCACAATCAACATGTGTGGGCTGCCGAGAATCCGCACGCAATTGTGCAATCACGTCATCAACACAGATTTTCTGTGAACGTTTGGGCAGGCATTGTTGGTGATGTCTTGATTGGGCTCCATGTTCTTCCAGCTACGCTCAGTGGAGCACGTTATCATGATTTCATACAGGATACTCTACCTGTTCTGCTAGAACATGTGCCTTTACAAGTACGACACATGTGGTTCATGCACGATGGAGCTCCTGCACATTTCAGTCGAAGTGTTCGTACGCTTCTCAACAACAGATTTGGTGACCAATAGATTGGTAGAGGCGGGCCAATTGCATGGCCTCCACGCTCTCCTGACCTCAACCCTCTTGACTTTCATTTATGGGGGCATTTGAAAGCTCTTGTCTACGCAACCCCAGTACCAAATGTAGAGACTCTTCATCCTCGTATTGTGGACGGCTGTGATACAATACGCCATTCTCCAGGGCTGCATCAGCGCATCAGGGATTCCATGCGACGGAGGGTGGATGCATGTGTCCTCGCTAACGGATGACATTTTGAACATTTCCCTTAACAAAGTGTTTGAAGTCACGCTGGTACGTTCTGTTGCTGTGTGTTTCCATTCCATGATTAATGTGATTTGAAGAGAAGTAATGAAATGAGCTCTAACATGGAAAGTAAGCGTTTCCGGACACATGTCCACATAACATATTTTCTTTCTTTGTATGTGAGGAATGTTTCCTGAAAGTTTGGCCGAACCTTTTTGTAACACCCTGTATGTACACCAACTAGCTGGTGCAAGGTACATCAAAAGTTGTGTAGCACAATCTGTTCCTTAAGTGAGAAAAGTGTATGTCATTGAATAAAGTCCCAAAATCGAGCATTTAGAACAAATATATCTTTCAAATATAACAACTGTCATATGTGTTATAAACTGAAATGTGGCTCTAAACTTTACAAATCTCTTACTTATGCTGTAATAATGTCCATAAAGAATAAAACAGTACTGGAGTAATCGCACAAGGATCATTCAGTAAGTAATACAACACTTTCTTCCTCAAAGCAGGCCGATTTAAATACTTCATATTGTTCCCCAATTCTTTGGCTATAAAACCCTATTTTTCAGCATACCCCCTTAACGTGAGAGCCTGTATGCTGTCACGATACCATTTTATAGGTCTGCATCTCAGCCAAGCTCTTGGTGCATTAATAAGTTCCCCATCATTGCTGTAGTGCTGCCCGCAGAGTCCATCAGTGGGCCAGAGTGATGGAAGTTAGAACATGACGAGATCTGGGCTGTAGGATGGATGAGGAAGAACAGTCCTCCAAAATTTTGGATCTCTTCTCAGGTGCACAGACTTGTGTGTTGCCTTGCATTATCATCCGAGAAGTGTGTTCACTTTTTTGTGGCCATGACTGTGCTGTAATTATTTCTTCAGTTTCCTAAGATTCTCACAATAGAGTCTGGAGTAGAGCTTCCTAAGAATCTCACAGTACAGTCTGGAGTTCATCATTTGCTCACGAGGGAGGACATAAAACAGAATAACCCCTTCAGAGTCCCAGAAACTGTAGCCATGACTTTACCAGCTGAGGGTATGCTTTTAAACTACTTCTTTGAAGTGGATGTTGCATGGTGCCACTCGTAAGGACTGTCGTTTTGCTTCAGGCTCAAAGTGGTGAATCCATGTTTCATCATCTGTGTCAACATTATAAATTGTTACCCTAAGCCTCAAAACGAGCAAGCAGTTTGGCACAGATGTTCCTTCTTTCCCCTCTATGCTCTTCATTTAGGCTTCAAAGAGCCCAGTGGGCAGTGTTTCAGCATTGAGTTGCTTGATTGTTGTTCGTTGATCACCTTGCACATTGCAACATTATAGGCTTCACAGCTGTGTGCAGCTACCCTGGATGCGGGAGAACAGACAGATTTTCTTCTCTTTGTTCTGTTAACAAGAGATGCTTCGCTCAGTGACTTGGCATGCTTTTATCTGCTGACTTATCTCCTTAGACATTCTGTAAATGCCTATGAACATTTCTTGGTGATCTGGTTTTTTGCTGTAAGAAATTCAGTAACTCCTCTTTGCTTGGAATGCACCTCAGTTGTAGGTGCCGTTTTGTAGACTGGTTGTAGTAATACCATCTACAGGAAGTTACTGGAAATATGAGATGACACAGAAATGTTAAAGGATGTCACTAACAAAATTACAATTTTAGAATCAAAATTGACTGAGGAAAAACTGTCTCACAAACTTATAGTTAAATGATGTCCTTGGGACCGTAATGTCCTTGGGCTGGGCAGCATCACATAAGGTAGGTTTTAGTCTACATTAAATCTTTTAACACTCACAATACCCGAGCATTCTGGTGGTTAATAAAATTACAATTACAATTGCAAATGAAGTGACATATCATGTAGGTTTGTGAGTTTTGTTGTAATGATGCAAATATATGCTTTGTCCAATAATACTTGCTCTTTCTCTTTTTCATCGTTGCCGTTGTCAGCTGCAGCGTGATTCTGAATATGCATAACTTCTTCCTGCATAGAGTGAGCATTTCAGCTCAGCATATAAATGTGTTCCAATGACTAGCATGAAACATGTGTCCACCCATATTGCACTGAATGGTAGGAGGAAGGTGGGTTTATAGTTGACAGAGCTTTGTTGCTTGTCACTTGGCCTCTTCATGTTTGTGGTGTTCTTCTTCAAACAAGTGGACAGAAGTGGATGTAGTGTTCCTCCACAGTAAGCAGTCCACAGCACAGTCTTTCTATCTTTGTATATTTACACCAGTTGTTTTCATTATGTGTTTCAGCTAGTCCTTAAAGCCCTTAGGAGGGACTCAAAGAGGTCTACTGCCAGAGCAGAGTTCACCATAAAAGATTTGACAGGGAAGCCTAGTATCACTCGTGCAACAATCAAGCATCTCAGTTGATGAGCAGTAATGGTTCTCCAATGCTGTTTAGATGCACTTTCTCTAGAACTACAGTGTCGGTTACAGTCCTCCCACTTAATGTTCAAGATGTATCTTTTTGTTGGTTAAAGTGCTCATAAACTTCATGATGTCATGGTGATAATGTCCAAGATACACAGCTATACAGGAGTCTGGAAAATGGCAACAGCTCTTTACAAAATGAGTTTGTTATGTAACTTTAAGTATTTATTCATGAAGACACTGTGCATTACAGCAGAGGGAGCAAATGCAAAGGTGATTTTGGTAGGAAAGTATGTGTAGTGGAATTTCACTGCTGGCGCAGTACAAGAATGTTGCCAATGAGTGATGGTAACTTTTGGCATTTGTGTTGATTACTAAGGAAGCTTGTTTTCTGATGATGTAGCAGCTTGCCAGAGATGTGCTGTCTGATTTTTGATGGTTGTCATTCCTCTGGCCTCTGTGAATGATGCTGTTCTTCCCAGTTGGACGTGGAGGTCTGGTGTTGGACTGTGCTTTGGCCAGTCTGTCTGGAACTCACAATCATTAGCTTCTGGTGCCACAGCATATATGGTGTTTCACATATTGGACAGTGCATAATCTCTCTCTGCAAGAGGGGTGTGACTGTAAATGAACCCTTTTTGTTTTTATTTATGTTCAAATTGGTTCAAATGGCTCTGAGCACTATGGGACTTAACTTCTGAGGTCATCAGTCCCCTAGAACTTAGAACTACTTAAACCTAACTAACCTAAGGACATCACAAACATCAGTGCCCGAGGCAGGATTCGAACTTGCGACCATAGCGGTCGCGCGGTTCCAGACTGTAGCGCCTAGAACCACTCGGCCACCCTGGCTGGCTTTTATTTATGTGCAGACACCTTTGTTCATTTTATATGTGTGAGATGTTTAGCATGTCAAATGTGTCAAAGAATATATGAAGGTAATCTTACATCATCCATACAATATTTTATACTTAAATTTGTCAATGTTGCCCCCCTTTCCTATATGCACCGTCCCTCTCTGTCACTCTCCCACCCTCTCCGTCACTCTCCCACCCTCTCCGTCACTCTCCCACCCTCTCCGTCACTCTCCCACCCTCTCCGTCACTCTCCCACCCTCTCCGTCACTCGCCGCCCTCCCTGTCTGTTTGTCATTAGTCAGTTCTCTGGGCAACTGCTCAAGGCGATATTTGGAAAAGGCATTTAATACAGTTTCAAATGGTTCCCCTGTCCCTACTACCCATCCTAATACCCAACCTAATACTACAGCATGACTAGTAAATTTATGTGAAATATTATCCAGATTTCCCCTCAAATGTTCTGCCACTACTATTCCTGAGGCAGGAGGTCTCAAAAACTAAAAGATGAGAGAAATTGTAATTTACTCACAAATTAATGTTCTTGCAGCAAAATAATTCAGTTTTGTGACTCACTGTCACTTATTATGCAAGGATTGTTCAAAATATTGCATCAAAATTACACGTAAGGATCTAGTGAATTTATTCAGATAATTCAGATCCAGTCCTGAGAATCAATCAACATTCACTGAGTTGCCAAATTTTTCCTGGGTGTCACTGTATCTATGTATTTCTTTTTGAGACAGTGCAAGTGATTTGTGAATATTTATATTATTTGTGTAATAAGATTTTTAACAGCATTCTTTACTTAGGTGGCCCGTAGCTTGCTGACGTCCATAGGTGTTGTTTGACTGGCCATAAAGTCTCGGGGAGGAGGCTTCTTGTACGGACGGAAGTGTACCCGATGGTAATGGGTCGAGATGACAGGAGACGTGGGGGTCGAATCTGCTGGGGCCCCATGCACCAATCTGCCCATTGCGGCAAGTTCGGTTGGTATAACAGGAGACCGAGCAATGTGTCGGTGTCCGTAGGAGAGGGAGGTGAGTAGAGTTGCTCAGGCAGATGATGGTCATCCGGTTCCTGCATGGGCACGTCTCCTGGTGGCACCCGTTCTTGTACTGGCACCGAGATGATGGTGAGAGGGCTGTGTTGTGAGTAATGAGAGATGCCAAGATCCCGAGTGTCAGGTAGAGCCGAAGGTGGTGTAGCGGCATTTGGAACAGGCATTGCCAGCACACGAGGCTGAAGCTGGTCCGAATGATTCACTGCAACACCTGTGTCCATCTGGATTTCATACAGATGTGGGCCACGGTGTCGTAAGATGCGGCCCGGACTCCATTTTGGCCGCCTACCATATCCCCGTACCCATACAACGTCGTCGGCGGTGAACCGGCCAAGCGAAGGCACCTGCGGCTGTGAGGTGGAAGGCCGCAGATTATGAAGTAGCGTACGGGGCTGTCGGCCATGTAAGAGATCAGCCGGGCTATGGTCCCCATGGGGGTGAAACGGTAAGACGCCAGAAATTTGAGAAGCACATCATCAGCAGCAGAAGAAGTCAGGAGTTTCTTCATCTGAGCCTTAAATGTACGGACCAGTCGTTCCACATCACCGTTTGATTGTGGATGGAACGGAGGGGCCATGACATGCATGATGCCGTGATGAGCACAAAAATCCACAAATTCGGAAGAGGCAAATTTAGAAGGCCTTCTAAAGCAAAAATGCGGGCGAGAGCACTTGTGGTTGCCGCGGTGGTAGGCGACGTGCAACGGACAATGAAAGGAAAGTTAGAGTAGGCATCAATGGCGAGGAGCCAATAAGTACCTAAAAAAGGTCCTGCGAAGTCAGCATGAATGCGCTCCCAGGGCTTCTCAGGTGAAGGCCACAGTGACAAAGATGACTTCGGGGCAGCAGCCTGTGACACACAAGGGTCGCAGGCAGCGACCATGTGTGCTATTTCAGAGTTGATGCCGGGCCAGTACACATGACGGCGCGCCAGAGACACCCCAGTGCCCTTGGTGAAGGAGGCGCAAGACCGAAGCACGCAAAGACGCAGGTACCACAACAAGCGATGAAGCGTTTTCGGTGGAAAGGAGGATAACACCATCCCGAGCCGTGAGGCGGTAGCGCAAAGCGTAGTAGTTCCGCAATGGATCAGAAGTCTTAGCGGATGGACAATCTGGCCAACCCTTCTGAATACAGCGTAAAACCCGGGAGAGGGTAGGGTCAGAACCCGTAGCAGCCGCCAGCCGGTCCCCGGTGATGGGGAATCCGTCCACAATCCACTGCTCGGCAACATCCAGGTGGAAACACAAAAGTTTGTCCCTATCGAATACCAGATCAGGACCCATGGGAAGGCGAGACAGTGCATCAGCATTCGCATGTTGAGCCGTCGGCCAGAAATGAATCTCATAATTGAAACGAGACAAGTAAAGAGCCCAACGCTGGAGGCGGTGTGCAGCCTTGTCGGGAAGCGACGTTGATGGATGAAACAAGGAAACAAGTGGTTTGTGATCCGTAACAAGATGAAATTTTGAGCCATAGAGAAAAACACCAAACTTATGAAGAGCATAAAAAATGGCCAAAGCTTCTTTTTCAATTTGAGAATACGTTTGTTGGGCTTCCGTGAGTGTTTTGGAGGCATAAGCAATGAGTTGTTCAGAACCGTCAGAAAAGTTGTGCGCAAGGACTGCACCAACCCCGTATTGAGAGGTGTCCATGGCAAGAACGAGATGTTGGCCAGGTCGATAAGTAGCCAGGCACGGGGCCTGTTTCAGCATAGTCTTCAATTTCTGGAAAGCCACATCGCATGATTCAGACCAGTGAAAAGACACATTTTTATGCAACAGGGGATGCAATGGCTGAGCCACCGAAGCCGCAGATGGTAAAAACCTGTGATAGTATGTTATTTTCCCCAAGAAGGCCTGCAGTTCCTTAACTGATGTAGGGTGAGGAAGGGCATCGATCGCAGCGTCAGTTTGCTGAAGCAGACGAATACCATCCCGAGAGAGTTGGAACCTCAAGTACATGATAGATGCCTGAAAAAATTTTGATTTCTGAAGATTACACTTAAGACCGGCAGTCTGTAAGACATGAAAAAGCGTGCGGAGATTTTGAAGATGTTCTTCAGTGGTGGAGCTTGTGACAACAATGACGTCCATGTAATTGATACACACAGGGACAGGGAGCAATAATTGTTCCAAGAATCGCTGAAAGAGAGCAGGGGCGCTAGCAACCCCAAATGGCAAGCGTTGGTACTGATAGAGGCCGAAAGGCATGTTAAGGACCAGAAACTGCCAGGAAGCAGCGTCGAGAGGAAGTTGACGATAAGCTCCTGACAGGTAAATTTTAGAAAAATACTGCCCTCCCACAAGTTTAGTGAACAATTCTTCAGGTCGGGGCATAGGGTAAGTGTCTGTGAGGCATTGTGCATTTACTGTGGCTTTAAAATCGCCACAGATACGAATATCACCATTTGGCTTAGCAATGACGATGACAGGAGAGGACGACTCACTGGAAGTGACAGGAAGCAAGACCCCTGAAGTAGTGAGACGATCCAACTCCCGTTTTACCCGATCACGAAGGGCCACAGGAATGGGCCAAGCCCAAAAAAACAGGCCGAGCAGTGTGTTTGAGCGTGATATGAGCTTCAAAGTCGTTTGCGCGGCCTAACCCAGGAGAAAAAAGGGACGAAAATGTTGTCCACAAGGAATCCAATTGAGCATAAGGAATAGCATCAGAGACGATATTGACAGTCATCTATGGAGAACCCAAAAACGCGAAAGGCATCGAAACCAAAAAGATTTTCTGCATTACTCTGGTCAACCACAAATATGGGAACAGTGCGAACAACGGATTTGTAAATACCTCAGCATTAAATTGTCCCAAGAGAGAAATCTTCTGTTTATTGTACATCCATAATTGCCGAGTGACAGGCAATAGGAGTGGAGAACCCAACTGAAGATACGTCTGAGAGTTAATTATAGTGGCAGCAGAACCAATATATCCACCTGCATGCGAACATTCCGACCAAGGATTTGGACTGTGAGGAATAACTTCCCTGAAAGGGAAGAAGTGCAATTGACAGACAACACAGAAGCAGAATCAGCGTCACAGTCATGAACATCATGTATGCGGTCGGATTTGCAAACGGAAGACACATGACCCTTCTTTTTGCAATTGTGACACATGGCCCAACGTTGGGGACAATCCTCACATGAATGTTTTGTAAAACACCATGGACACGAAGGAAGTTGCTGGGGGTATTGCTGCAGTTTCTGAGAGGGTTGTTTACGGTTAGGCCGAGGCTGCGTGTGGGAGCGTACTGTGGCCACGTCGGCTGGCGTGGACACGCCGCACGCGTTGTCAACAGCGCACAGAGGTTGTATGTCCCTCATGTCACCCCACACCTCTATTTGTTCTCCAGTGGCGTGAGAAATTTCAAAAGACTGCGCGATGGAGAGGACTTCATCTAGAGTCGGATTTGCCAACTGAAGGGCCCGCTGCCTCACTTCTTTGTTGGGTGCCGACCGGATAATAGCATCCCGTACCATGGAATCTGCGTAGGATTCTTTGTGAACATCAGTAACAAATTGACACTTTCGACTGAGGCCGTGAAGGTCAGCAGCCCAAGTGCGATAGGATTGATTCGGTTGTTTTTGACAACGATAAAAGGCAACACGAGAGGCTACTACATGCATTTGCTTATGAAAATATATGGCCAGAAGTGAGCACATTTCAGCGAAGGACAAAGATGCAGGATCTTTCAAAGGAGCCAATTGCGACAACAACCGATACATTTGAGGTGAAATCCATGAAAGGAACAGAGACTTACATGTTTGTTCGTCCGTGACATGAAATGCCAAGAAGTGCTGTCGAAGACGTATTTCGTAATCAGACCAGTCTTCCGCCTAAGGAGGAAAAGGAGGTATAGACAAAAATGAGAAATGGCTCGCATTGGATGTCGCGATGAAATCGTGAATCGCCAATGTGAGAAGCGTTTGCTGTTCAATGAGACCTTGCAATAGTTGCTCTAAAGTAGCCATGGAAAACTGTGGGTCAACGATGAAAAGGAAAAATCCACTACCTCGTCACCAATTGTTATAATGTCAAGTTGAACACATATATTTCAAAACGACACAACACATGTAAATCACTGAGCAAGTTTACAAAGCAAGACATGTGAACACGGTAACATTCAAATGATCACTGCCTCCAAGTCTAGCGGCCGCTGGCTGGCTGGCCGCTTAGGTGGCGCAGCTGCTGCATGGCTGGCAGACAGCGCCGCATGTAGAGCACGCGCGTAATTGCGCGGCAGCACTTTGAATGATCAGTGAGTCACAACACCTACCTTGTATTAAAACTTGTAAATTGGCATTGTAGTGTATTATCCAGCTTTCTTTCTATCTTATTGGTCCATAGATTTTGCGCAGTATTTTCCACTCAAAGGTTCTTAGTGCATTTTTGTCATGTTCTGTCAATGTCCATACCTGTGACCTGTATGTCATAGCTGGGTGGACTGGGGATCTATATATTAGCAATTTTCTTTTTCTAGTAACAACGCTGTTTCTCAAAAGTTGTATATTATTTGCAAAGTAATCTCTGTTTCCTGCTTGTATTCTTTCCCTTATGGTCTTCCCAATACTCTTATTATAATTTGTTATTATGGCTTCCAAGTAGTTAAAAGGGGGCACTCCTTTGAAGCATTTCTCATTGATGTTTAAGTCTTTAGGGGTTCTTCTGGCCTTGGATTGTGACATTACCATGTATTTTGTCTTGTTTTCATTTACTGTGGAGGCAATTTTTAAGGCTTCTGTTTCTGTTGCCTGGTATGTTTCTTGGAGTGTACTGATATTTCTTCCAGTTACAACAGTGTCATCAGCATGTGCACATATCTGGCTAGTTTTCATAAATATGGTGCCTCTTTTGTTGAGTTTATTTACTGCACTTTAGTTTTCCATGATTTCCTTAAATCAAGTAAGACAAATGCTTGGATGGTTCCTTCAAAAGGGCACAGCTGCTTTCCTTCTCCATCCTTCCCTAATCTGAGCTTGTGCTCTGTCTCTAATGACCTCACTGTCGACAGGACATTAAACACTAATCTCCTCCTTCTGTTATTGTACCATTCTGACATGCTGAAATAACTGTGTTAAGGTGTATCTTGTTCATTTGATTACCTATTAAGTAATCTAACCCGCAGTTACACAATGTTATATTAGTTGTTTTTGACCAGACCTTTGTGGATTCATCTCTTCTGACGCATGCTTCAATCTAGCACAGAGCATTTTGTGGTTTTTTAAAATCTTGTAAAAAGGAAAAGGTCTCTGTGGGTTCATATGATTTGACACATGCTTCAGTCTAGCACAGAGCCATTTTATGATTTTTAAAATGTGTTAAAAGGAAAATTTTAAGGTCAGTAACAATTCCTGATTCACTTTCAGCACTGTGCAAGTTAGGACCATACTCTAATTTTTGCTTATTTTGTTATCCTTACAGATAATCTGGGGATGCCCCAAGAAGGCAAAACACGTTGTAATGAAAGAATAAGTTGCAACCAAGACTGTTTTTAATTCAAATATTCTGTATAAGTTTGGGGTACCAGATGGCCTAATGGAGTGCAAAAAAAATTAGTCTTTTTTTAGCTATCACAGAAGGCTGACATTTGTCATTAACACTGATGTTATGATGTATTAAAGATTTCAGTACCAGCACTGAAACATCAATATTTCAACTCTGGGCACTGATGTTTTGTAAATATTGATGATCATCAAACATCTCTTGTGTCTACCATGAGAGACATAAACTGGCCACAAGTGCTGATTGTAGCAGCCTAATATCCAGACCCTTCTCTGAGATTGGTAATCTGCCATTTTACATCTGGTGGCAACTACTGGGCAGCTGCTGAAAGTATGTCAGCCTGAAAGGTTCATGTCAGATCCACTATCATCAAAATTCTAACAATTTAGTTCCCACTGATGTAAATGACATGTGATAAGCTTTCATAATAGATTAAGACCTTCGTGATATGTGTGAGCATAGACATAATGGCTCTCGGTATGGGACAGATTCCAGCGCATGCCTGGATGTCGGTCAGACCAGTTTTCCCAGCAGCTGCATCACTTGCTCGAGGGAACAATTAGCCCCTCATCCTGTATTACGGCAACCAAGATTTAAAAAAATTCTGTTTTGTAGCTATTTATGTACTATTAGTTAAATTCATGATCCCTATATTTTTTTTAAGATTTTTGCTTTTTATAGAACGTATTTTGATATTTTTTTTAGTTCAGAAACTTTGTGAATGACACTAATGAGTCCTAGTCATCCCCTCTTAGCTCAAATAGTAACATACAATGCCAAACTGTCAACTTATAAAGAGAGTAGGAAATTGAGGGACTCTGCACCATGTATGATACAATGAAAAGACTATCACCTCCATACTTGCATTTAATTAACCTCACTTACTTTTTTTTCATCAGTCTTCTGGCTGACCAGCTGCTTTGATACAGCTCTCCTGTGCCAACCTCTTTATCTCAGAATGGCAATTGCAACCTACATTCTCAATTATTTGTTGGATGTATTCCAGTCTCTATTTTCCTCTACAGTTTTTTCCCCTCTACAGCTCCCTCTAGTACCATATAAGTTAATTCCTGATACATTAACAGATGTCCTATTATGTCCCTTCTTCTTGTCAGTGTTTTCCATATATTCCCTTTCTCGCCAATTCTGTGGAGAACCTTCTCATTCCTTACCTTATCACTCTACCTAATTGTCAACATTCTTCTGTGGCACCACAGCTCAGTTACTTAGATTCATTTCTGTTCCAGTTTTCCCACAGTCCATGTCTCACTATCATACAATGCTGTGCTGCTCCAAACATACATTCTCAGAAACTTCTTCCTCGAATTAAGGCATATGTTCGATACTAGCAGACTTCTCTTAGCCAGGAATGCCCTTTTTGCCAGTGGTAGTCTACTTTTATTGTCCTTCTTTCTCTGTTCATCGTGGGTTATTCTGCTGCCTAGGTAGCAGAATTCCTTAATTTCATCTACTTTATGATTCCGCATTCTTATGTTAAGTTTCTTACTGTTCTCATTCCTGCTACTTATCATTGCTTTCGTCTTTCTTCAATTTACTCTCAGTCCACATTCTGTACTTTTTAGATTGTTCATTCCATTCAGCACATCTAGTAATTCTTCTTCATTTTCATTCAGGATAGGAATGTCATCAGCGAATCTTACTATTGATAACCTGTCACCCTGAATTTTATTCCCTCTCTTGTAACTTTCTTTTATTTTTGTCAATGCTTCTTCAATGTGTGGATTGAATAATAGAAGCAAAGGACTACATTCCTGTCTAACATTCTTTTTAATCTGAGCATTTCTTTCTTCGTCTTCCACTCTTCATGTTTCCTCTCAGTTTTTGTATATATTGCATATTACCCATCTTTCTCTATGGTGTACCCCCATTTTTCTCAGAATTGTGGACACCTTGCACCATTTGACATTGTTGAAAGCTTTTTCCAGTCTAAGTCTTATGAACACATCTTGATTTTCCTTCAGTACTGCTTCCATTATCAACCACAATATCACAACTGCCTCACTCGTGCCTTTACCATTCCTAAAACCAGACTTGTAACCGATTCTCAGTTTTCCTCAATTTTCTTTTCATTTTCCAGCATATTACTCGTGTCAGAAACTTGGATGCGTGAGCTGTTAAGCTGATTGTGCGGTATTTCTCACACTTGCTATCTTCAGAATTGTGTGGATGATGTTTTTCTGAAAGTTTTATGGTATATCGCCAGTCCCATACATTCTACACACTTTCCCCAATGATTTTAGAAATTATGATGGAATGTTATCTATCCCTTCTGCCTTATTTGAGCTGAAGTCATTCATACAAATCTCTCTTAAATTCTGATTCTAATATTAGATCCCCTATCTCTTCTGTCGACTCTTGTTTCTTCCCCTCAGGGGATCTGGGCATGAGTGACCACTGTATGGCACAGTAGTGGAATGTTTTGTGTCTCAGGGACATGAGATCTTGGCTTGAGCGCCCTCATCTTGAGGATGGTAAAAGTCTCTATTAAAAAATCCCTCAGCCTCAAGGTGTGCTGCGCACCAATGAGATGCATGGCTGTTGAGGTGGAGCAGTTGTTTGTGGCAATCTCTGGGGAAACTGGCGGACCTCAGTTGTATAAGGCTTACCCAGGCATGTGGGGCTCTGTCTAAGGTGGGATATTATTTCCCTAGCTGCTCGCGGGACACAGGTGGAACCCTTGAAATTTTCTCCTCCTCCTTCCAGTGGAAAGGGTGGGTCACTGATAGGTTTCAACACCCAATCGAACAAGAAATCTCATATAGCCAGTCTTCCAGATTTGGGGATTACACAGAGCCTTTCGTCTATAGTAACAAAACACATGCCAGTGGCCAGAATGTGCTCTTATGGCTAAACAGAAACAGGATAGCACTGAGAAAGTTTCACCTTTTTACATACAGAAAGGATTAGAGGACACCGCTGGAACTTTAAAATCTGTCAAGCACTTGTGAAACAGGACAATGTTGGTAGAAATCTCTAATTCCCAACAAGTGAAGAACATCCAGGAAGCTCAGTGCCTTGGGGAATATGCAATAGAAAGTGAACTGCACAACACCTTCAACTACAGCAACATGCAGGGACCTGGTTGACATTCCCCAAGAAGAACAGAAAGCTGAGTCATCCCAGGAAGCAAAACATAATGGAAAAACATGGAATGTGATCTAGTGAAACAGACACACACATATACTGACTTTCAGCAGCACAAAATTTCCAGAGCAAGTTAAGGCCAGTTTCCTTCACCTCAGTGAGCGGCCTTACTTTCCCAACCCAATTCACTGTTTTACATGCCAGTGCTTTGAGCAAATCACCTCACGTTGCAAGGGAAAAGCCACTTGAGGCAAATGTGTTAAGGCCGCCCATGAAGGTGTTGGTTGTTCATATCCTCCAAAGTGTGTAAACTGCTCTGGGAATTACCCTGTCCAGAGTAGGTACTGCAGCTACATCAACGGGACAAGATCATCCTTACTTGTCTTCGCGCAGTTCACAGCGCTTGACGTATGGCTTCATGCTATGGCGAGAGGACACTCCAAAATGAGGTGCTTGTGGTGTACTGGGTCAGTCTGTCACATCTCCCTGTGCCTTTCATTTAGGTCATCTGTCATTTTATTCCTGTTTTAATCTCAGGTATAGCACCTTTCACCCTTTATCTGTTGTCTTAAGGCATGTGAGATGGAGTGACTGTGTGGTCAGTGCAAGTGAGGTGGGAGTGAGTGCATGAGTGTCATTTAATAGGTGTCCCCCTCACATTGGCTGAAAAGACAGTTTAGGGATTCTAAACAAAATTGAACATTTTACAATTGCCAGGAGTTTTTGTAGAGGTAACAGATCTCGTGTAGACTGCTGCATCCTTCTAAATGACTCAAATTTTGAAGAGAGAACTGAGTTCAATTGTTTGAATGAGGAAGGTAATTTTGAAAGTTATGAAGTGGATCTAATTGATACTGTAATTGTATCTCTGTACAGAATTCCTGAAAATGCTGTAACAACATTCTTTTTATCCTAATTTCAATGTTTATTAGAAAGACTTCAGAAAGACAGAAAGAAAAAAAATGTAATTGCAGCAGACTTTAATATATTAAATAATAATAATAATAATAATAATAATGACAAAATAAATTTTTGTGACTTAATTCAGAAACATGCTTTTAATTTAAATTTCACTGAATGTACTAGAAGAAATAGCCATTTGAAACATGTATTGACAATATCCTGACAAATTATCAGTCTGAGGATGGAAGTATACTCTGTTTTATTTAGGCATATCAGATCATTCAGCACTGCTCATAGAGCTGTTTCATAGATGTTTTCAACGAAACTTTTCCTCCCTCAAGCCTGGTGAAAAAGAGTGGCCAACAAAATAAATTGGATTACACCAGGAATAAAAGTTTCTATTGCCAGGAAACCACAGCTTCACAATGAGTTAAAAAAAAACAAAAATACTGACTTTGTGCGGTGTGTAAAGCGATATAAGAATACATTCAAAAAAGTTGTACAGGCAGCAAAGAAATTGGCTAACAATGTGTATATTAGTAAACATAAAAATAAATCAAAGACAGTTTGGAGTGTCATCAAATCTGAATTGGTAGTAAAGAACAAGTGCCAAGAAATTGACAAAATTAAAAATGATATAATTATAGATCCTTTCCAGATGTCAAACTGTTTCAGTGATTTTTTCATAAATGTGGCAAAATCAGGAGGAGATACCACAGCCCACCAGGACAAGACAGATGTCAACTTTGTAAATATAAAACAAACTGCAAGCCTTAAAACATTCAAAAGAGTTATCCCAAAAGATGTAGAAGATGCTACATTGTTGTTAAAAAAAACAAGAAATGAGCTGAGTGGGATGAAATTCCTATCGGTGTAGTCAAGGCTGTTTAATAACATCATTTCTCATCCATTCGCTAAAATTATTAGTCTGTCATTTGAGAAAGTATATTTCCCAGATGTGTTAAAATATGATGAAATAAGACCATTGTTCAAGAAAGGCTTACCAGATGATACGGGAAATTGCTGCCCTATTTCCCTGCTGCCAGTGTTTGCCAAGGTGATAGAAAAGATTGTTGCAAAACATCTTGAAAACTTTCTTATAGAAAGTGATATTAATATGGATTTCAAAAGGGGAAAAATAGAATAAATGCTATCAGGAAATTACTGAAAAGATGAGCTGTAATTTAGACAAGGGAAAAAGGTCACAGGTATTTTTTGTGATTTGACCAAAGCTTTTGATTCGGTCAATCACTTACTACTTCTACACAAGTTAGAGAGATATGGGATTGTGGACAGGGCATTACAGTGGTTCAAATCTTATTTATCTGAAAGAAAGCAGAGTTATTCTAAATTTAAATGGAAAAAAAAATCATTCTCGGACTGGAAAAAGATTTGTACAGAAGTCCCGCAGGGCTCATTTTAGGGCCTTATCCCCCCCTGCGGGTTCGGGGGTTAGAATAGGCCCGCGGTATTCCTGCCTGTCGTAAGAGGCGACTAAAAGGAGTCTCACATGTTTTGGCCTTATGTGATGGTCCCCTCTCGGGTTTGACCTCCATCTTTCTAAATTATTCTGAAGAGCGAGCCAATTGGGGAAGGGCGCCTTACATGGTGCACTGTATCCGTCGTGCAATTAGACCTTTAGCCGGCTTTCACGTCGTTGCAATGGTGTCCCGCTCGTTTTCGATCTTTAGGGCGGGGATACGTCCCTGGGTGCGATTACCACGCTGCCCTCTGCAGTGTTTCTTTTAACTGCGACGACGACCTTGGACAGTTTTGCACCTAAGATCCAGCACGGTAGCCAGTCCGTTGTGGTGGGGCCGCCATGTACCCTCTTGGTTGTAGCCCCCTGACAACACAGGGATCGCTCTACTGATGCCTGCGCCGTTAACTCCCCACGTATGCCAAGGAGTAGATGCCTATCCTCCTGGGGTATCAGGACTCCCGGCAACGGCCATCCTGCCAGGTGGCCTTTGCTGTGGCTGGGTGGCGCCCGTGGGGAGGG
Source organism: Schistocerca cancellata (assembly GCF_023864275.1). NCBI lineage: Eukaryota > Metazoa > Arthropoda > Insecta > Orthoptera > Acrididae > Schistocerca > Schistocerca cancellata. The sequence continues at coordinate 666,523,367 of NC_064627.1, read as the reverse complement.
CCCTTGGTCGGAGTAGGTGGCATCAGGGCGGATGACCCGCAATGAAGCGTGGTACATCATCTCTCGCTGGCGGCCAGCCGCCAGCAGTCTCTAAGCGTTCTCGGGCTCAATTTAATGCTCAGAAGTACGATCCGAAAACGTTCCCCTCCCTGGCCACGCCGTGGGAAGAGCGTAAGTCCCTGGATGGAGGTAACAGTTATTCGCCCCGATTCTTAGTTTGCACGAGAGCTGATGGGGAGTCTTTTCTCTCCACAAAGCCTCAGTTCTTCGTCGAGCATTTAGAGGACAAGTTTGGGGAGGTGGAGGGCTTGTCTAAAATGCGCTCTGGCTCAGTACTGATACAAACGGCATCCTCCGCCCAGTCACGCAGGTTACTTGCTTGTGACAAGTTGGGGGATGTTAACGTTACTATTACTCCACATAAGAGTTTAAATATGGTCCAGGGTGTTATTTTCCATAGGGACCTCCTTTTGCAGTCTGATGACGAGCTGCGCGCCAACTTAGAACGTAGAGCTGTTCATTTCGTCCGGCGCGTTCATCGGGGTCCGAGGGACAATCAGGTTGCTACCGGTGCCTTCATCTTGGCCTTCGAGGGTGATACGTTACCGGAAAAGGTCAAGGTGATGGTCTACCGATGTGACGTCAAGCCCTATATCCCTCCCCCGATGCGGTGCTTCAAGTGCTGGAAGTTCGGCCATATGTCTTCCCGCTGCACTTCCAGCCTCACATGTCGAGATTGCGGCCGCCCATCTCATCCCGATACTCCATGTGCCCCGCCTCCCATCTGCGTCAACTGCGGGGAGCACCATTCACCTTGCTCGCCAGACTGCAGAATATTCCAGAAAGAGCGCAAAATCATGGAATATAAGACCCTGGACCGACTGACTTATACTGAGGCCAAACGGAAATACGACCGATTACATCCAATGCGCATGACAACTTCCTACGCCGCTGCTACAACACCTGTGCTAGCCCCATCAGTTTCGCGCCTTCCGGCCGGATCGACGAGTGGTACAACTCCTCCTGCCCCCTTGCCAGTGGGGGGCTCTACCCACCGGGTTGCTCCTGTGCCACCTACCTCAGGAGCAACACCATCCCCCCCATCGGGGACGTCGGTCCCCGCTTCTAAGCCGGAGAAGTGTCCAACTTCTTCGGCTTCTCACGCTCGCAAGGGGTCCCTCCCTTCCCAGGTTTCCACCGGCGGGAAGGCTGACGATAGCCAGTGGCGTAAGTGCCCACAATCTGCAGGTCGAAGGGCTTCCCGATCCTCCTCAGTCCTGGAGACTGAATCGGTGAAGCCCTCCCAGCCAGTTAAACCCAAGGAGCAGCGTGAGAAATCAAAGAAGAGCAGCTCTAAGCCCAAGGAACGCGCGGTGGTAGCCACCCCATCGCTACCTTCTAGCTTTGCGTCTGAGGACGAGGTGGAGATTCTGGCGTCCGCTGAGGACCTCGATCTCGCCAGTCCCTCAGACGCCGTGAATAGCAATAGCACTAGCACGGGTGCTCAATCGGAGGCAGCAGGTGACCCAGCGGCGTAATCTGCCGTCCCAGTCCCGGCACGCCTTTCTCAGCCATGGACAAAACCATCCTCCAGTGGAACTGCAGCGGTTTCTTCCACCATCTAGCTGAGCTCCGCCAACTTATCAGCCTTCACCCTTTCCTCTGCATTGCTCTGCAGGAAACTTGGTTTCCAGCAATGCGCACCCCCGCCCTCCGTGGCTATCGGGGTTATTATAAGAACCGAGCAGCTTATGAAAGGGTGTCTGGTGGCGTCTGCATCTATGTCCTTAACTCTCTTCACAGCGAGTCTGTCCCTCTACAAACAGCTTTAGAGGCTGTCGCTGTTAGGGTGTGGACGCCGCAGGCTCTTACCGTCTGCAGTCTTTACCTTCCACCGGAGGGTGATGTCGCGCAGCATGTCCTGGCTGCGCTGATAGCCCAATTGCCGCCACCTTTCTTATTACTGGGCGACTTTAACGCCCATAACCCTCTGTGGGGTGGGTCAGTGGCAACAGGTCGAGGCGCCACCGTTGAGCATTTATTGTCGCAGCTCGATCTCTCGATTTTGAATGATGGTGCCTCCACACACTTCAGTGTGGCGCATGGCACCTACTCCGCCATTGACCTTTCAATCTGTAGCCCTAGCCTCTTACCATCTGTCCACTGGAGTGTGCATGACGACCTGTGTGGTAGTGACCACTTTCCGATTTTTCTGTCACTACCACAGCGTCACTCTTCTGGGCGCCCTAGCAGATGGGTTATGAATAAGGCTGACTGGGACTTGTTCTCCTCCACTGCCGCTATTGAGCCTCTCTCAACTGATGCCATTGATGCGGTGGTTACATCGGTCACCGCCGACATCGTCACTGCCGCCGAGTCTGCCATTCCCCGTTCTTCTGGGTACCCTCGGCGGAGGGCTGTGCCTTGGTGGTCGCCTGAGATCGCTGAAGCGATTAAAGATCGCCGGCGGGCGCTCCAGCGTCACAAGCGACATCCCTCCATGGACCACCTTATCGCCTTCAAACGGCTGCGTGCGCGGGCCCGCCTCCTTATCCGCCAAGGCAAGAAGGAGTGCTGGGAGCGGTATGTGTCCACCATTGGACTCCATGTCACTCCATCGCAGGTCTGGGCCAAGATTCGACGGGTCTTCGGCTATCGGACCCCTGCCAGCGTCCCTGCGCTCTCACTGAATGGAGCAGTTTGTACTGACTCCGACGTCATTGCAAACCGCTTAGCAGAGCATTTTGCTATGAGTTCCGCTTCTGCGAATTACCCCCAGGCCTTCCGCTCCATTAAAGAGCGGATGGAACGTCGGAGCCTTTCTTTTCGCACCAACGCTTCTGAACCCTACAACGCTCCATTCAGTGAGTGGGAATTTCAGAGTGCCCTTGCCGCTTGCCCTGATACCGCTCCCGGGCCAGATCGCATCCACTGTCAGATGCTGAAACACCTTTCAGTGGACTGCAAGCGACGCCTCCTCGACCTTTACAACCGTCTCTGGGTCGAGAGTGAGTTTCCGTCGCAATGGCGGGAAAGTATTGTCATCCCCATTTTGAAACCTGGAACGAACCCTCTGGAGGTGGACAGCTACCGTCCCATTAGTCTCACCAACGTTCTTTGCAAGTTGCTTGAACGGATGGTGAGCCGGCGCTTAAATTGGGTGCTGGAGTCTCGGGGCCTTCTGGCTCAGTCTCAGGGTGGGTTCCGTAAAGGCCGCTCCGCCACCGACAATCTGGTGAGCCTTGAGTCGGCCATCCGTACAGCATTTGCCCGCCGTCAGCACCTGGTCGCTGTCTTTTTCGACATGCGGAAGGCGTACGATACGACATGGCGTCATCACATCCTTTCTACACTTCATGGATGGGGTCTTCGGGGCCCTCTGCCGATCTTTATCAGAAATTTTCTGTCGTATCGTACCTTCCGCGTGCAAGTCGCGGCCTCGTATAGTTCCTCCCTCGTCCAGGAGAACGGGGTACCCCAGGGCTCTGTCCTCAGTGTCTGCCTGTTTTTAATTGCAATAAACGGTCTCGCTGCGGCAGTAGGAAATTCTGTCTCCGCTTCCCTGTATGCTGACGACTTCTGTCTTTACTATAGTTCTATTAGCATTGCAGCAGCTGAACGTCAGCTACAGGGCGCAATCCGCAAGGCGCAGTCTTGGGCTGTAGCGCGTGGTTTTCAGTTTTCGGCTGCCAAGACCCGCGTTATGCATTTCTGCCGGCGCCGAACGGTCCATCCTGAGCCGCGGCTTTATCTTGCCGACGAACTTCTTGCTGTGGTGGAGACCCACAGGTTTTTGGGTGTCCTTTTTGATGCCCGGTTGACTTGGCTGCCTCATATCCGGCAGCTTAAACAAGCGTGTTGGCGGCATCTCAACGCCCTGCGTTGTTTGAGCCACACCCGCTGGGGCGCCGACCGATCTACCCTGTTGCGGCTCTACCAGGCGTTAATCCAGTCTCGCCTGGATTATGGGTGCCTAGCTTATGGCTCAGCATCCCCATCTGCGTTGCGGGTGCTGGACCCAATTCTCCACAGCGGGATACGCCTTGCCACTGGTGCTTTCCGCACCAGCCCTGTGGACAGCGTCCTAGTGGAGGCAGGTGTACCTCCACTGCGGTTCCGACGCCAACGTTTGCTGGCCGCTTATGCTGCCCATGTTTTTAGCTTGCCCGGGCATCCAAATTATCGTGTCCTGTTCCCGCAGTCAGTCGTCCATCTGCCAGACCGTCGGCCCCGGTCGGGTTGTCCGATCGCCGTACGCATCAAGGAGCTTCTCTGCGGGCTTGGGTTTTTCCCAGTTCCACCTCCTTTCCGGGCGCCTCTGCGTACACCCCCGTGGTGTGTTCCTCGCCCTTGCCTTCGGCTTGACTTGGCACAGGGCTCGAAGGACTCGGTCCCTCCAGAGGCCTTCCGCCGCCGCTTTTATTCCATCCTGGCCACGTATCAGGGCTCTGGAATTGTTTACACCGACGGTTCGATGGTTGCTGGTCGTGTCGGGTATGCGCTAACTCTAGGGGACCATTCTGAACAACGGTCCTTGGTGGCTGGCTGCAGCGTTTACACTGCTGAGCTAGTCGCCATCTTTCGTGCCCTGGAGTATATCCGCTCCTGCTCAGGTGAGTCCTTCGTTATCTGTAGCGATTCCCTGAGTGGTTTACGAGCTCTCGACCAGTGTTTTCCTCGTTCTCGTCTGGTGATGGCTATCCATGAGTCCCTGCATACTCTTGCGCGTTGCGGCCGCTCTGTGGTCTTTGTGTGGACCCCCGGTCATGTCGGTATCCCGGGCAATGAACATGTTGACCGCCTGGCGAAAGAGGCCACGAGTAAACAGTCTCTGGACGTTGGCCTCCCAGAGACTGATTTGCGGGCAGTCCTCCGCCGAAAAGTTTTTGCGCTTTGGGACGCTGAATGGCGCAATCGGATCATGCCCAATAAACTCTGTGCCATCAAGGAGACGACGACTGTGTGGCGGTCATCCCTGCGAGCCAACCGCAGGGACTCTGTCGTCCTTTGTCGGCTCCGCATTGGCCACTCCCACCTGACACACAGTTATTTACTGCGCCGGGAGGACCCTCCTGTTTGTCGCTGCGGGGCGGCTTTGACAGTGGCCCACATTTTGTTGGCCTGCCCCCTTTTAGCTGTGGTCAGGCAGACATTTGCGCTGCCTGATATGCTCCCTGCCCTCTTATGTGATGACCCTGGTATGGCTGACTTAGTTTTCCGTTTTATTCGGGCAGGGGGTTTTTATTATTTACTCTGAGTGTTTGTTCTGTTCTTTTGTGTTGATTCTGGCCATTGGCCTACGATTTTACGCTGAGTTTTTAATGTGTTCTCGGTGGTTGGCTTTTCCTTTTTATCTCTATGGTCGGCCAACCACTGTCACACTCTGTGTGATTTTAATTTGTTTCGTCTGATCTCTGTAGGAGTATTTCTTGTCCTGTGTCGTCTGACGTCTTTCCTGTTGTTCGTTTTTTATTCTCTTTGGGTGGTTTTACTTTTTTTTGGAAAAAGGGACCGATGACCGTCGCAGTCTGGTCCCTTTAATCCCCCCCAAACCAACCAACGTAGGGCCTTATCTTTTTCTGCTGTGCATAAATAATTTACCTTTAAGCATTGATGTTCACTGTGCTTAATTCGCAGATGACACCTTGGTTTTAATTGAAAATGACAATTTAGAACAAATTCATGATACTGTGGAAAATATAATTGGAAACCTAGAATTATGCTTTCAGCAAAAGGGATTAAAATTAAATGTCACAAAAACACAATTAGTGCAATTCAGTGCCTCCCATAAAAATAATCCACGGTGATCAGGAAATGACTGAAGCAAGATATGTAAAATTTCTAGGTCTAGCTTATGCGATGAATGTCTTATGTAATTCCACCCTTATTGACACCAGGAAGGTACTCTACCACAGCTACTTTGAAACTATAATCCCATACAGAATAATTTTCTGGGGGAAACTCTACGAACAGCCGAGATAACTTACACTTTGAAAGAGAATCATAAGAAACATGTCTTTAGTCCAAAAAAGAACATTATGTTGCCCATTATTTAAAAAATTAAAAATGCTAACCATTCCTTCTCCATACACCTACGAAATTTTTATTTTCATATATAAAAATCAAAACTCACTTGACAATTTTCATTTCAACCACAATTACAGTACTCGTCACAGACACAGTTTGAAACTCCCCTCTCATAATTTAAAACTTTACACGCAAACACCATTGTACATGGGATTAAAAACTTCTTCTTCTTCCTTAGCGTTTGTCTCTCTTGCTAGCGGGGCCCACTGTTTTGGCTTGTTGTCGCCACTTCTTATTATCTTATGCCTGAGATCTTGAGGTCTTCATGCAGGGTGTTAAGCCATTGCTGCCTTGGTTGTCCTGCTGGCCGTTTCCCATTTACATGTAGGTTGAAACTAATCTTTGCCATTGTTGTCTCGTCCGCTCTAAGGATATACCCATACCAATGCAGGCGGCTTTCTCTCATTTTGTCTACTATTTGTGTAACACCATACAGCCCGCAAACTTCATTATTTGTGACGTGGTCATGCAATGTTAATTCCAATGTCCACCTAAGCATTTTTGTCTCCATAACAGCAAGTCTTTGCAATTTACATTTAATTAAATAACACAAATCTATTAAATATGGAGTTTGACCTACTAAAAAGATTGTTATTTAATACACTAGTAGAAAAAGTCATTATTCAATTGAACTAGTGCAGGATAGTTTGGCAATTTGAAAAGAAAAGAAACAATAAAGATTATGTATCGTATAATAAATTGTTAATATATTGTATAAATTGTATTGGAAGCAGCAAAATGACCATAAGTGTTATATCTGTTCTTGTTAAATTTTTCATGTCTAAAAATTCAAAAATCCCTACTTAAATATATTAATTATTATAACCTTATTTTTTAAAAGTAATTTGACATTTCTCAAGTACAAAATTTTTTTATTTGTAACTGTACATTATGAGATGAATCAACTACATTCTACATACATTTTACATTCTGTGATAACATTTTCATAATTTTATCCACATTTGTTTCTTTTAAGGTGCTTAAGAGTGCTGATAACCTCGCTGTTGAGTGCACACACCCACACCTGTTTCTTCTTCCATCATGTTGTCAGACAAGTCCTCCTCCTCATAGAGGCTTTCAATGTACTCTTTCCACATATCCACTATCTCCTCTGCATTTAACAGTGGAATTCCTTCCACAATAATTTCTTTTTCAATTTCTTCACATTTCTCATGCAGCCATTTTGCCTTAGCTTCCCTGCACTTCCTATTATTTAATTCCTAAGTGACTTGTTTCTTTATATTCCTTATTTTCTCTGCACATTTTTGTACTTCCTTCTTTCGTCAGTCAACTGAAGTATTTCTTCTGTTACCTATGATTTCTTTGCAGTTATCTTCCTTGTACCTGTGTTTATCTTTCCAACTTCTGTGATTGTTCTCCAACTGAACTACCTGCTGAGCTATTCATTATCACAGTATCTATAGCTTCAAAGAACTTCAACAGTACCTCTTCAGTCCTTAGTACTTCATATCTCACCTCTTTGTGCATTGATTCTTCCTAACTAGTCTCTTAAACTTCAGCCTGATCTTCATCATTACTAAATTGTGATCTGAGTTTATATCTGCTGGTGAGTACGTACACATTGCAGTCCACCTCTGAATTCAGAATCTCTGCCTGACCGTGATGTAATATTACGTATCTAAATCGTTATACACATTTTAGTCACATTAATGTGACTACCACCAGTGTTCAACACCAATTTACAATAACCACTCACAGATGGCAGCAGTGGAGGGTATATAAAGTGTGTCGGGGGACATGGAAAAGGTTGTTGTCATTGCCTTAATGCAGAAAGAGGGTAATTTATATGACGTCCAAAAGGGTGCGATCGTTGGCTGTCAGGCCAAGGGTGGTAGTATTTCCAAAATGGCTAAGTTTGTAAACTGTCCATTTGCTTCCGTGGTTAAAATATACAGTGTGTGGCAAAATGACGCTACCCAAAACTGGCTCCTAGGCAACTGTGGTGCCCCACAGGCCATGACAGTGGTGGACGATGCCTGTAGAGATGTGTATGGGCAACAGTTGAGCAATTGTCTGCCCAGATGAACCAAGAGGGTACCAACAGTATCTCCTCAGTGACCGTTCAACAAATGTTGCTGCTTATGAGCCTAAGCAGCAGGTGCCTGGCGCATGCACCCGTGCGGACTGCTGTTAATCGACAACAAAGGCCGGAATTTGCAGCCGGTGCCACAAATGCATATCTGCTGAGTGGCCTTTTCATATGATTCACACTGTATGCTCATTTGGACGCATGGCCGTTGGCATGTAGGGTGTGAAATGTCTAAAAGCAAACACAATCGTCAGAAGGGTCCTGGCCATAGGGCCTTCCCTGGATGATCTCGTGACTCTGGAAGGGACAGTGGATCAGTGCAAGTACGCATGTATCTTGGGGATTGTATCCACGCCTAGGTGCTGTTTGTTTTTTCTCCTCAAAATGGCCTCTACCAGCAGAATAATGCGATATTTCACCCAGCTTGCACTGTATGTGCGTGGTTTGGAGAGCACGAGGATGGAGTTTGCTATACTCCCCTGGCCACCAAACTCCCCAAATTTAAATCCAATTGAGAATCTGCGGGATCAGTTCGACTGGGCTGCTTGCACCAAGGATCCTCAACTGAGAAACCTAGTGCAGCTGTCCATGGCACTGGAGACTGGATGGCTTCACATACCTGTCAGTATCTGCTACAACCTCACTGACACACTTCCTGCATGTCTCGCAGTAGTCTGCACTGCAAAAGGTGGTTAGACCACAAAGGTATGTAAAAGATACACTGTACATAAGTGGATTATAACATGCTTCTCTCAAATATCTGCTGCACACTAAGTGGTGCTGTGGTTGAGCAATTGGACTTGCTTTCAGAATGAGCAGGATCGAAATTCCCATCTGTCCATCTACATTCAGATTTTCCTCAATTTCCATACTATATTAATTACGATGAATGTTGGCCTGGTTTTTTTTAAAAAGGACATATGTTTTTCTTCCATATTCTAGTCCTATTAGAACTTGAGCTCCAGCTCCAATGCTCATGTTGCTGACGGGGCATCAAATCCCATTCTTTCCTTTTTTAACTGTGCTTAAATTGAAATTTCCCGGCAGATTAAAACTGTATGTCAGACCTTTGCCTTTTGTAGGCAAGTGCTCTACTAATTGAGTTACCCAAGCACTGGGGCAGAATGAAAGCCATGTCTCTGCAGTATCCTTTCTTCCAGGAGTGCTAGTTCTACAAGTTTTGCAGGTTAGCTTCTGTGAAGTTTGGAAGGTAGGAGATGAGGTACTGGCGAAAGTAAAGCTGTGAGGACATGTCATGAGTCGTGCTTCGGTAGCTCAGTTGGTAGAGCATTTGCCTGCGAAAGGCAAAGGTCCCGAGTTCAAGTTTGAGTTTGAGTCTCTGTCTGGCACACAGTTTTAATCTAACAGGAGGTTTCATACCAGTGCACACTCCGCTGCAGAGTGAAAATTTCATTCTGTGCTTAAATTGTTACATACATCGTTCAGTGTGTGTAAGTTTTTAGGAATAAAAGTACATATAGATGCTCAAGATGATAAACCCTTATCCTAGGCTGTGGCATGAAAAGCATTGACATTTTATCCTGAATTGAACAAAGCTTATGGCAAGAGCCTTTGCAAGGCTAGTTTATAGTAGAGGACAGTTCAACAGAAACACAAAGATCTGTTGCATAAAGGAGTTTTTAAATTGGTGAGAGTGTTACTCCTATTACCACAACAAACCTTACACTGTCGAGGACTACAGTGGTCAATCATTGCAATTTAGAACCAATGAAAGTGACAGTGTCTGTATCTAAAAATAGTGTCTCCAACAAGAGGGAATTCCAGAGTTAAAAGTTAGAATGAGTGGGAAGAAAATAACTGTGTATTAGTGGCTGTGACAGTCCTTTGTGTGATGATAACTTGCCTGAAAAAAACAAGTTCCTCAATCTAACTGCATTGTAGCTTGAGCAAGAGGCAATAAGGTGGGAGAAGGGTGGATTTGAGGGTAAGGGCAATCCATGAAGCAAGCTCTGCCGAATAAATGGAGTTTTGTCTTCTTCTTGCATTACAGCTACTGTGCCTGTGCTCATACCAAACTTCTACAAAAGTAGGGGACTACATTAGAGTGGTAATTGCTTAAATATTTTGTGCAATCAAAACTTAAGTTACTTTTCTGACATGTTAAATAGTGGTACTTATAGGTACAAATTGACCATTGGTTCTCAAAAACAATGTTAAATTTAAAAGAGCTAGTTATAAAACTAACTTATTGATAATGACTAAAAAAGAAATTACTTATTTTGTATCATTTGGTAACATTTAATAAAGTATCATATTATTACATCCAGCATTTAAAAAGACTGAGACATAACCCCTGCCTGTAACTTGTATAATCATTGGCAACCATGACTACTTACTAAGACTCATTATCACTAATGTCATATAATGACATGCTAGTAGTAATACCATTGATGCCAGTGTTTATGGTACTGTCGCACATCCGTTGTTCATCCTTGAGCTACCTGATATTTCTATTGTGTTCCACCCCATCTTCTGCAGTAACAGTTTAAAAGGAAATCAGAGCAAGTTTCTGCAAATTTTCAATCCTATCCACTATGATGATGTGCTTTCTTATACAACTTTGAGTTTTGGCATATGATGGTTCTAATTATTCAGATTACAATTTGATGACAGCAAATAGTGTTCCACCTAGCCATTCATTGCATCTGCTACATACAACTTATTGATTGGGTTATTTACTCAAATTAACAAGTACAGATCTTCTTTCCTCGTGTAGTCTTTTCAGTGGATACCTCACCTTCCCAGCTGTTTAACTACCTTCAGGTTAGTGTAATATTGTAGCAGTGGTTTACAAATTTGTCTGATTTGGTATGGAGCTTTGTGTCTGGTTACTAGGGTGTTACTCAATTTTTAAAATAGGCAGCACGAGCATTACTCATGAAGTTTTTAACCATCATTTCAAAAAAATAAAATTATGTAATTTTTTGTTTGTTTGCATGAACACATCTGCAGTCCTGGTAGACAGTGATATCTCTGTACTGTAGTACCGTAGCATGCAACTAGATGAGTCAAAACAAAATAGCACAACCCATCTCCACTCTATCAGTGGGCTGTGCATTTGGTTTGACTCGTGTAATTGTGTGCTACAGTACTGTGATGCGGGGGTTTCTCTGTATGAGGACTTCAGACATGTTCCTGCAAACAAACAAATAAACACTTAATTACATTTTATTTTATATTTTTTGAGGTGATTAAAATGCTATGTCTATCTCTTGTATTTATCTACCCATAATAATCCCCCTGAATAGAGCTGATGTACCCTGACAAATTCATTTTTTGACCTGACACTTTCCAATTATGAGACATTTATAAATGCTTCCAGACATGGTACATCATCTCCATCTTGTAACCAGTAATTGCCACAGGTTTCCAGATGTGTTGCCTGTCCAGGTCTCTCCAAATAAAAGATTTCAGTGTCAGTTTCCCTGTTCTGTTTCATCTGCAGAATGAAATGGAACCATTATGGCAGGATATCTGAAGCTTGTTCTGACCTTTTTCTGTATAGATAACAAATAGAACAATAATTTACAAAAAGAAATAAATCTTCTACTTTATCTTGCAGAACTGGCCTAAGATTCTGCATACTGTGCACAGTCTTCTGAATTGCATTGAACTGTTCAAATGTATTCCTAGCAACTGAATTACCAAAACAAATGCTGGAAAGCTGTTTCCTCCTTGTTGTGCATTGAACTTTTTATGTATAAGTAGCAACTTGGTGTGAGTTGTTGGCGAAGTAGTCCCTTTTTATCCTTTTTGTGATCACAATGGTCTGCAACATTTCTTATTATGTTCTGATTTTTCAGTATTAATCTTTCTTTTGCTAGGAGTTGCAGGTAGCATATGTAGCAGGCCATGTTCCATCACTCGTTTTCAAACCAGAGAAACTGACAGTATGACACAGCATTCCTTCATGACTACTATAGGGCCCCTCAGCTATCATTCAGTTTTTCTGGTTGGCAGCAGTAGGAGTAAAACATAATTGGCCCAAAGCCTTCCAACTTTACCAGTGCAAAACTATACAGAGCCAAAATTAAGAAAAAGTTTGGTTAGTAATGGTTGAGTCTTAAATTGTTTTCAGAATACACTAAATATACCACTTTCATTATTATCTCACAGTTTCATAATTGAAATGTTTCTCCATTGATTACATTACAAGCTGCAATACTTGAGTTGGGAGAAGTCCATTTCTTTAAATAATTAGTAAAATTTTATGTTTCAGTGGAATCAGCACTGAATAACAACCACTACTACTTATCTGTGGGTTGCAAAATACTGGATGATTTCTTGCGTGGTGGTATAAAAGTATGTGGCATCACAGAAGTTGCAGGGGAAAGCAGCTGTGGCAAGACACAGCTATGTTTGCAATTGGCATTGACCGTGCAGTATCCTCTCTCCATTGGAGGGTTAAGGGCAGGTTGGTTCTGGGATAATTTCATGTTTATTTTTAAGCCCTTTGTTGAAATAGTTAACAATATCATGTACACTAAGATTTGTTTGTTATTGAATTGAATCATGTTTGCAGTGGATATCCAAAAATTATCATGAATTGGGAGTTAACTGTGTAAAAAAAATCTAGAATAACTATTTCATATTTTCAATTTACTCTTTTCAAACATTAGTGTACAATTTTTACGAAGGAGTTTGATTCATTAGCGTCAAAATTCGTGCATATTGACAAAACAGCATATTCAAAAATTTTTGTTTGGATGTACTCAGTAAACACAAACTATGATGCTTTTGTATCAGAAATCGTGAGTGTTTTCAATAAATGTTTCCCCTTCATAACAAGTGGAGGGGGGAAAGCTCGTGGATAACTGAAGGAATCAGGATCTCTAGCATTAGAAAGAGGAAGCTGCACATGGAAGCAAGGAACAACCATGATGCAGAGTTTTTCAGCTATGTAAACAAATACAAAAGAATATATGGGAGAGTAATTAAACAGGCAAAACAAATGGCATACAGTAAATACATATCAGATGCCACAAATAAATCAAAAGCTGTATGGCAGATTGTCAAGACTGAAATAGGTGCTGAAAAAATAAAAAGTTGTAATCATAAATAGCTATGTATAACATAGTGTCTGTCATAGTGTATAACATAGTGTCTGTGTATATGCGGATGGATATGTGTGTGTGTGTGCGAGTGTATACCTGTCCTTTTTTCCCCCTAAGGTAAGTCTTTCTGCTCCCGGGATTGGAATGACTCTTTACCCTCTCCCTTAAAACCCAAATCCTTTCGTCTTTCCCTCTCCTTCCCTCTTTCCTGATGAGGCAACTGTTGGTTGCGAAAGCTTGAATTTTGTGTGTATGTTTGTGTTTGTTTGTGTGTCTATCGACCTGCCAGCGCTTTTGTTTGGTAAGTCTCATCATCTTTCTTTTTAGATATATGTATAACATAGTTAAGTTATGAAAGCAAAGAACTGATCAGTGCAGAATCTGTTAAATTTCTTGGAGTGATCATAAACAAAAAATTGTCGTGGACTGATCATGTGGATTGCTTACCGAAGCAGTTAAATAGTTTAGTTTATGCAGTGAGGGTTCTAAATAAAGTAACTGACTCAGCTGTTAGGAAAATCATGTATTGTGCATATTTTATATTAGTTGTAAGATATGGCATAATTTTTTGGGAGTTGAAAAAGGAAGTGTTCAAGATACAAAAAAAAAATTATCATCCCTGTGAGTGGAACAAACAATAGACAATCACGCAAACCTTTATTTGCAGGCTTTGACTTACTGACAATTCTTTCTATGTTTATATATGAAACACTGCTCTGTGAGCTAAAAAACATCTTTCTGAGGGAAATTTGTTCACACATGCTTATGAAACATGGCACAAACAAGATTGCATGTTACCTTACCACAGACTAGCACTATTTGAAAATACTCCATATTACATGCCTTTGAAGCTTAGCAATAAAATGCATTCAAAATTAAAGAACTGCAAGCTGGAACCCACAGGTGGAAACATTGAAAAATATTTTAAAAGTTAATGTTACTACAGTGTGGATGATGTTATAAATGAGGAACACAAGTAGGAGATATTACACTTGTTTTTTTGTTTTTTCTACATTATTCTCTGTGTATACTTATGTTCTATCTTAATGGAGGTTCATGTACTTTTTTTATGTGTCTATACTTATAAACTCTGTATTGCACTCGTGTGCACACACACACACACATATCCATCCACACACATGCAGACATCAAGCAGATGGATATGTGTGTGTGTGTGTGTGTGTGTGTGTGCGCGAGTGTATACCTGTCCTTTTTTCCCCCTAAGGTAAGTCTTTCTGCTCCTGGGATTGGAAAGACTCCTTACCCTCTCGCTTAAAACCCACATCCTTTCGTCTTTCCCTCTCCTTCCCTCTTTCCTGACGAAGCAACCGTTGGTTGCGAAAGCTTGAAATTTTGTGTTTGTGTCCGCGCGCGCGTTTGTTTGTGTGTTTTTTTATTGTGTCTATCTACCAGCGCTTTCCCGTTTGGTAAGTCATGGAATCTTTGTTTTTAATAAATATTTAGATGTATACATATATACTACTTTTACCGAAGTTTGTGCCCTTATAAAGTATGACCATATTTATAAACTAGAGAAACAAACATGAAAAATAATTAAAAACAAAGATTTTAAACCACTGTGGAAAATCTTAAGAAACAGGAAGAAATCTAACATGTTTATCTTTGTATGTTGTAATGTGTTTCTGGGAGTATCCATATGCTTTCTTTAGTGTATCTTGTTTCAGGGTACACTTACGTAGGAATAGAATTATTCATTGATGAGTCACCAATGTTTCAATCAAATGATTGTAAATAACATCTCATGTGACAATAAAGATTCTATTCTATTCTGTTTTATGAAGAACTTAAACTGGAAAGCATATATTGCATACTTTCTTAAAACACTGTAGTCCAGCAACTGTTTATCTGAATGTGATTACTGATTTTCACAACAAATATTTGAAATTTATAGAGTACCATATTTTATTTTATTTATCTGTATTCATCCAAGGATCATCTTGCAATGATATAGGATTTGTTAAGGTAATGAAATGGCAACCAGCAGACCAAAATATAACACACAGCATACATAACATGCTTTAAGAGGATAAGACAGGTAGCCTACAGGGATAGGTTGTATGGGCAGCTGTGGCCTCAATTAAGAAACTAATCCAGCTGTTGCTTTAGCAGTCTAGGGAAACTCAAATCAGGATGGCTGGAAAGAGCAGCTCAGTCCTAAATATGAGGTCAGTGTACTAAGAGCTGCACTGCCTCATTCGGCAACTCTTTATTGTATAATGTTCGTTCAATTACACACAAACTGTTTCAGGTAACTTGCAGTATTAACCATGGTTTCCTTCTGCACTGGCCACACACTGAGGAGACCTACTGATGACTCCTGAACTGTGTCTGGTCTCTTGCAGTCTAAAACATAGTTCCAATCTACACTGCTATTCACACTTAAAGACACCAGCTGATGACTCGTGGACTGAGAAAATGCTATGCCCATTACCTCAATTCTGGACTCCATGTTAAACTATGTGATACTGTCCACCTGCAAAACTAAGCCAACAGACATTACATTGATGATCTTTGTGGAAGCAGTAAACCATAATCTTGTATTTAAATGTGACAAGGTGCTGTAGTTAACCCCATTTCATTACTCTCTCAACTAGTCTGAGTCCTCTATGTTATCTTTAATTTTGTAATATGCATTACTTGTGGAGAACGTTTTAGCTGCCTTTTTAAACAAATGTGTTTTAGTAATCTTATTATACAATTTTATCCCCTGATTTAAAATACTGTTTTGAGTTTTTTTGTTTGTTTTCCTGTGTAAATGTAACTGGCTCTTGTTCCACGAATATGTTTAGAACTGTTAGTGCAGTACTTAGTAATACTCCCCCTGATGTGCACCACAGATTGGTGTCTGCACTTGCTCAGTACAGTAAGAATGTCCAATTTTTAAATAGCTCGTTACATTGAGCCCAATCACTATTTACAGTTATTATTCTTTTCCCCTTTTCTGAAGTTTAAAAACTGTGTCCATGGTTTGTGCCTTCGATCCCCAGAGAAGAATCACATAAGTTAGAACTGAGTATACATAGGTGCACCGTATCACCACAAGACATTGGTTGTTACAAATTGACACTTATGCACTAAGGTGCGTAGTATGCTGATGACATTGCCAATACCATTTTATTTTCAGTCCGTGTTAGCCGACAGTGAATGTTCATCCCTAAAAACTCTTGTTTGCAACACAATCTATTATAGATTTATCACCTATGCTTAAAGTGACAGAATTGTTTCCTCTCTTTATGCTGAAGTGCATACGTTCATTTTCTTTATGTTCAAAGTTAATGTATTACATGCCACCCAACTGTAAACGTCCTTTGCTTTCTGTACTAGGACTTCTAATATTTTATCATTGACTATGATGTTGTTGTCATTGCCAAAGAGAACTTTTGCTACATGTCTTCCACTGTCTGTGAAGTCACCTGATATATATTAAGAATAGATCTGGACCCAATACATTACCCTGAGGAAGAACTGTATTGATATATTTCTTGTCTGACAATTGTTTTACTAAAAAGTTATTGCCAGCAGATGTGAGAACAATCTCCACAGTCTGCACCCTGTTTTCCAAGTGAAACTGAAACCACTCATTCAGTGTTACTCTTGTACCTAGTGTGTCAATAGTATTTTGTGGTCAGCAGTGTCAAAAGCTACGGACAAGTCTAAGAAGATGCTTGTACCACTTTTTTTAACTCAGCAATGGCTGATATTGTATTTCTTCCACTTTGAAAACCGAACTGTGCTTCATTAAAGAGATTGTATTTTGGCCTACTCACATAACTTGTCTCTGTCATGATTGCTTAGCCATTTTTGAGACTAGAGACAGCAGTGAAACTGGCCTGCAGTTTTCAATATTTTGATGCAGTTCTATAACTTCTCAAGGTATCCTCTGCACAAAAATTTGGAATAAGAATAATATATAGCGTGCATCCAAACTATACCATAGAAAACTGTTTAAGCGATGAAGGATACTAACAGAAAATAGTGAAGTTAGTCATTACAAGCAATGTCATTTAAAATATATATATATCTTTGGTTGAAAATTCTGTGCAATATTATTTTAAAAATAAACATTAGGTTGAAACACAAAACCATGTGCCTTTCACAAAGCAATACTTTCCTGAAATGATTAGTACTTTTTGTCCTGAACATTCATTCAGTGTTGTTCTCTATACACTTTAAGTAAATGTTATGAAATATTTTCCATCTGTTACTTTCATCTATGTAGAAACCAAGTAATACATGAAACCAATCCAAATGACACATATACGACTTGATTCATAAGCCTCTGAACAATAACAGAAATAAGCCTCCTGTGACTCCACACATAAGACAAAAGAATCTTACTTAAGGTACAGCACAAGCAATACACAGAACAACTGATGTGAGTGGTACAGACTAAAAAGAACAGTGCTGCTCTGTGCGTATATAGGTGTGAGCCGCCAGTAGATGGCACATCTGAGACTGTGCCATGTGCACGCTTCCTACAGGCGGCCTTTAGTGGCCGGACCATGCTGATACAGCTGGTGATTGATTTAAGTACACATGCGCAGCAACACTACACAGGACGCATTCGCACTCGCACGCCCTAGTAGCAGGATTCAACACGCCTCTCCTTCGGGCACCCTGGTGACATAGGACATGCTGGCAGCCGGGTGAGAGACATATCCATCAGTTTCGAAGTGGCAGAAACCGGTGCTGACGGCAGGGTTGGAAAATTGTGCTGGGCAGGCACTGGAACATAGGACCAAAATGTGTGGAGACGCGAGCACGCCCAAGAGTGATGAGTGCGCACGATGCCCGATGACAGCACCAGGGAGAAGAGTGCCATCGCCGTCTCCGCGTTGACATTAGCACGCAGGGCCCAGTGTGGAGCAGACAGGGCTGGACCCACTGGCAACGTTGACTGAGGCAATGACAGTGAGGTCCGATGGTGACTGGAAGCAGGACTGATGAAAGTGGCATGCTAACAGCCCGTTGGCTTTACAGGCATCACAAAGATAGTGTCCCCGGTGGCGGACAACAGTGGCCGGTATCCACTTGACGACCAAATCCTTGCACCCACACGGGTGATCCTGGCATGAAATGGCCGGACAAATTGACTGCGGGATGCATTGCAGGCCACAGAAGGTGAAGGAACGTGCATGGCTGCTGGCTGTGAAGCAACTCAGCTGGAATCTGCTCCCCCATAAGCATTAAGTGATAGGTTCTCAGAAAACAGAGAAGGTGTCATCCCATGAAGAATCCACATCAAACTTTTTCATTTGGTTCTTCTGAAAGGTGTGAGAAACAAACTGAAACCATTATCATGAAATAAGGTACAAGACAACCTCTCAATAGAAAAAAACCTGAAGTGTATGAATTGTGACCTCAGGCAATGTTGATATGCACTGGAGACTCTAAGGAAACTGAGAAAATGCATCCACAACCAACAACCAATAGAAATTCAGGAAGGGAACCGCAAAGCCTACATGAATGTGTTCCCATGGCTGGCATACATCAGACGGGGGCAGAGACACCCTGGTAACTGCCTTTTATTGGACACACTGCTCTTAAGATGCGACAAAACGGACACTTTTGCCATCAATCACTGGCCAAAAAACATGTCTCCTAGCCAATAGTTTAGTGCACGGAACTCCCCAGTGACCCTGGTGGGGAAGGCGTAGAACCTTGTGCCGTAACACAGTGGGAATGACTACTTTGGGAGAGAGTCTTCCGTTGACAGCAGCAAAACACCTTCAGAAACAGAGAAGTGATACCATAAGGAGAAATAGGTGCACAGGGCTCTGAAGCCTGACCTGGCGTTTTATCTGACCAGCCCTGTTAAAAAAAAAATCAAACCACCTACCAGATCGACAACAATGGCAGCTGCTATGTGCAAGTTTGTAATTGGGAAGCCCTCAACTGTGGCCTATGTCCAGTATCAAGATGGAAGCAAAAAAATTCTTCATGATCAAAGTCTGGATCAGGATCCACAGGAAGGCGGGACAAGATCTTTAGACAAACGTCAAAAATGGATTTTGTAATTGTAACGAGACAGGAACAGTGCCTAGCATTGTGGGTGGTGTGCCTCCTTGTCAGGCAAGGAAGTGTGAGGGTTAAACAAGGAAACCAACAGTTTGTGTTCAGTAATAAGGTGGAACTGGGAGCCATACAAAAAAAGAACATGAAATTTCTAGAGAACATAGACTGTGACAAGAGCCTCTTTTTCCGTCTGAAAGTAATGATTCCAGGCTCGAGTGAGAGATTTAAAGACGAAAGCAACAGGTTGTTCGGGGGCTGTCGGCATATTAGTGCCTGAGGGCCACACTGAGGCTGTATCGCGAAGTGTCAGCCACCAAAACTATCTGCTGTTATGGAGAGAATGTAGCTAAACAAGGGGCTGAGAGTAGTTCGGATTTCACCATTTGAAAAGCACATTCACAATCCGGACTGCAGCAAAAAGGTACGTTTTTATGTGACAAAGCATGCAATGGATGGGCCAATGTGGCCACCCCTGACAGGAATTTATGGTAGTAGGCTATCTTCCATAGGAAGTCCTGAAGCTCCTTTGTAGACAAGGGGCATAGACATAATAGCAGAGGTGTGGCCTGGCTGAGAGTGAACCCCATCTTGTGAGACCTCGAACCCCAAATAAACAATAGAAGATCAAAAACACTGGAATTTCACGAGGTTACACCATAAGCCTGCAAACAGTAAGACAGGAAACAAAGTATGCAAATATTTCAAGTAAACGGCTGTGGAGGAGCCCATGACAACAATATCGTCCAGATAATTAGTGAATCCAAGGACAGGAATAGTCAGTTGCTCCAAAAATCGTTGGAAAACAGCAGGGATGCTAGAAGGAAGTTAGAAATGTTGACATAGATCAAAAGGAATATTCAAAACTAGGACTCTGAGATTCTTTGTCCACAGGAACTGGCACATACGCTTCAGACAAATCAATTTTAGGGAAGTACTAGCCATCCAGTATTTTTTACAACAGTTCCTCCTGGGGTGGGAGAGGATATATATCCATGATTTGATTGAGTGCACATTGGCAGCAGTACTGAATTCACCACAGAGGCAAAGCTTCCCCAACTGCTTCTGAACTACAACCAGCAGAGATGACCATTTGCTAGCCATAAGAGGTCGCACCACCTCTAGAGATTGAAGTCCGTACAATTCTGTTTCCACATTACCTTTCAGGTAACAGGAATTGGACATACATCACAAAAACAAGGCCAAGCCTTGGATTTAAAACAAACGTGCAGAATAATTCGTAGCACACACTATGTATTCCAGAAACAAGTCCGAAAACTCCTCACACATTGTGTGCAATTGAGTACACAGTACATAATCCGACTCAAGATGAACTGCGTCAGTGATAGAAAATCCAAGTACATGAAATTTGTCCACTCTGAAAAAGTTCTGAACACTGGTATCAGCAACCACCAAAAATTTAATAGAGCAAACCACTGACTTTTAAGAGACAGATGTCGTAAAGTGTCAGAACAGTACAATGTTCTGTTTGTTATAACTGACTAGCTTCCGCATGACCAGTGTCAGCGATAGTGAGCGTAATCTCAAATCGGTTTGAGAATTCAATATTGCCATTGCAACACTTGTCAACCTGTAGCTGGAGCACTAGGCAAAAAACACGTAAATTGATAAACAGCTTGGGAGAAGTCACGAACATTGAAGTGACACAGTTTACGTCCATGACCCTATCCTGAGCAACCTTTGATGAATGACACACGGAGATGAAATGGCCTTCCTTCTGCAAGCATTACAAGTAGCCCAGTGCTTAAGGCACACCAAATATCCATGCTGGACACAACAGAAAACGGAAAAAGAGAATGCTGACACTGGTACCGCGGTGATCGCAGCTTCTTGGACCAGTCTTGGTCTGCTCGGTGCCGGGCCTGCATGTTAACTGCTGCCACTGCTGCTTTTTCATGCAAGCTATGTGTCATCCTAAAGGGCACATCATATGACACTACTGGCACATCGCCCCACACTTCAATCTGGTCACTTGCTACCCAAGAAACTTCAAAGGATTGTGCTATTTTCAAAATGTCTGTCAATGGGGGGTTTTCACAGAGTAAAGCTTTCTGGTGCACTTCCTCGTCATTAGCTAAAAAGATAATTGTGTCTTGCACCATAAGAGTCATCACTAAGGGCTAAGGCCATGAAGTTCAACTGCCCAGGCCCTGTATGACTGGTTTGGTTTCTTGCCGCATCAGTAGAATTCACCTCGCACCACTACAACATGCATTTGTTTGCAATGGTAGTTGGACAATAAACTGCATATGTGATCAAAAGTAAGAGCTGCCAGTTCTTGTAAGATACACCTCAGGTGAAATCTACGAGAGGAATAAGGCTTTTCACAAATACAAGTCTGTCACACCAAAAGCCAGAAAATGTTGTCTGAGTCCTTTTTGGAAGCTCCCCAATCCTTGGCTGAATCATCAAATAGAGGAAAAGTGGGTGGATAGACTGGTGGAACTGTACCCTAATTGTTAACGAAAACCAACAAACTGGTCAGTGCTGATGTAAGCTGTTCAATCAGGTCTGGTAGCACAGCATTCATAGCGACTGAACCTGATGAAACTGCTCTTAAAGACCACACACACAGAAACTGTTCCAAACTTGTCACCAATCATGTAGAAAGCAAGTGATACACCAAACTGATCCAAGTAATACAAATATGTCTTGTTACGTGTGGAATCATGAGAGGTGTATTTGAATTACTGTTCAGAGCTTCAGATATAATTTATATCTGAAGCTCTGAACAGTAATTCAAATACACCTCTCATGATTCCACACGTAACAAGACAGAAGCATCATACAGAAGATACAACATAAACAATAGACAGAACTATTGATGTGAGCAGTTCAGACTAAAAGAACATTGTGGGATTAATTCAGTGTTGCTCCGTGCTTACTGGTATAGGCGCGAGGCACTGGCAGACGGCGTGGCGGAGACCATGCCACGTGCACTCTTCCTATGGCATACCTAAAGACCAGCTTGCACTGATATAGTTGGCAGTCGATTTAAGTACACATGCGCAGTGTCTCTACACTCAGTGTACTCACACTCTCATGCAGTAGTTGCAAGATATAGCAATCTAGTAGTGCTAGAATGGTAGATGTATTACTGCTCAAGGATCTAATGCCAGTGGTTAAATTTTGCGAGAAACTGAACTACTGAATGATGTTACATGTCAGTAAGTCAACAATTGAGTACCATTAAAAATTCATTAATTCATTCATACTGTTCTGTATAGTGCATCACGAAGGAGAACTATGGAATGAACCAATGCATACATTATACAAAGAGAAAAAACTGCAAGAAACTATTTCTGCATGCTGTAGTAAATATTAACTATCACTATACCACAAATAAAATAACTTTGAGGTCAATATATGACAATGACGCCAGGGGAACAGTGTTGCTAGCTAGTTCACAGCATAACACATGGCCATGCAATCAGTAGTTGCATGCAACAAAAAATTAAACTGAACATGTACTCGGAAATTGTGATTGACAGTGTCTTGGTGGGAGCATTAGTCTTGATGGTAGCAGAAGATGAGTGTAATCTTCACACAGTAAATGATTCAGAATAACAGATTTTCCAACAAATTAGACATTTTTTAGTACCACCAACAGAAACACTACCTTGATAGTAAATCACTTTCAACTTTATCTTTGCGCTCACTAAAACAGCTGTCAGTATTAATCAAATAACATTACTCAACTTCCAGAATGAGATATTCACTCTGCAGTGGAGTGTGCGCTGATATGAAACTTCCTGGCAGATTAAAACTGTGTGCCGGACTGAGACTCGAACTCAGGACCTTTGCCTTTTGTGGGCAAGTGCTTTACCAACTGAGCTACCCAAGCACAACTCACGCCCCATCCTCACAGCTTTACTTCTGTCAGTACCTCGTCTCCTACCTTCCAAGGAAGGTAGGAGACGTACTGGCAAAGGTAGGAGACGAGGTACTGACA
The DNA here is from genome assembly GCF_023864275.1 of Schistocerca cancellata. Taxonomy (NCBI): domain Eukaryota; kingdom Metazoa; phylum Arthropoda; class Insecta; order Orthoptera; family Acrididae; genus Schistocerca; species Schistocerca cancellata. The sequence continues at coordinate 666,500,149 of NC_064627.1, read as the reverse complement.
AAAGTAAAGCTGTGAGGATGGGGTGTGAGTCGTGCTTGGGTAGCTCAGTTGGTAGAGCACTTGCCCGCGAAAGGCAAATTTCCCGAGTGCGAGTCTCGGTCCGGCACACAGTTTTAATCTGCCAGGAAGTTTCATTACTCAACTTATTTTCTACTTCACATTTATTCAGCCAGAGATTTATTCTTACTTGCATTTTGTGTTTCACAGAGTTTTGCTGCTCTTGTAATGAAATTTAGTTTGCAATGTCCTTTGTCAGATGCTCTGCTTCTGCCAGCATACATTTTGTGTTGTTCTTTATCCTATGCCATCACCCAAGTTCTATGTAATTAAAATGGCAATTGTATGCTGCCACTCTTGGAATTTTGTGGTAAAAGTGTGTAGTTAACTCATATACAACAGAGAGAACTGTGATTCATTACAAACCATGAGCTACAATAGCTGATTTTTCCCCCCTCTTTCTGCCACCTGTGTTCCAGAGGCAAGTAGATGTCTAATCAGTGATCATTGAATGATGTGAGGCATTATCTGTTACAGTTATGGAAGATATATTATGATTGCCACTAGAGAGCAGTCAAACTTCTATTGAAACATGGTTCCATTTATTTCTTCTACACAGTGACTTTTTCGATTTAAAATACATATTATTTCATTTGAACCCCACTTATGTACCTGCATGGAAAATAATCATGTGCTACCTTCCTCAAAGGCAGTGACTTGATGCCATTGAGATTGAAAAAAATATTTTGAGTATTAATGTTCAGAAAACTACATGCTCATATATACACTGTAATGTGCCAAAAACATTATTTCGATATCTCAAGCTGAATTTGAAATTCTACTCTGTAAATAAAGATGCCTCTAAAAGAATAGGGTGCCCAGTGAATATTGACACATGTCGTATTTTTTACCTAAGTTTTTGTTTACTGAATCTAGATAAAACATATTACTTAAAACATATTACTTGTAGGAATATTGTCTAATGAGTTAAGTTGTGAAAATTGAATATAAATTTCATATTATGTATGTCGAAATAGTTTGATGATTTACATTGTGAATTTTTATTTTTCACTACTTCTAGCACAGTTCACGTGTTTTCATATTCTGCGTGTACTTCTATTATTACACATGAGAAATGTAGAATGAATTTTCCTCTTTTGCTAATTATTGCTAACCCTTTAGTGTTTTCTATTTCAGGTGCAGTTTTCATTTGTACTGAAGATGTGTTCCCTCATCAGAGATTACAGCAGCTCATTACAACTTTTCCTATGTCATGGAACAGAGGCAAATTGATGCGTGAAAAAATTAATTTTGGTGATAACATATTTATCGAACATATAGCTGATGTGGTATGTTTTCTTTGTTTTTTCGTAACTGACAGAAGCTGAATATGAGCTGTAAAAATCATAAATAACAACTTTTTTGAATCTAGTACACTGAGGTCTCTCTAGTTATCATTGTAGATTTTACAAGTCATGCATTGATGCACTGATCAGCCAGAACATTTTGACCACCGACCTACTATCGATACAAACCCATCCAGGTGACAGCAGCATCACCTGGTGAGAAATGACTGCTAGTCAGACACAAACACATGTAGTACCAGTTAGTGTGCTGTTCTTGTTTGGAACAGGGGAGGTGTGTGATCTATCTGAGTGTGACTGAGGGCAGTTTGTGATAGCATGGATGCTTGACATGAGCATTTCAGAAACTGCACAACGTGTGAGCTGTTTGAAGAGTGTGGTGGTGAATGTCTTCAACACGTGGTGCAGCCAAGGTGAAAAAACATCCAGACATTGTAGGGTTGGTCAGCCATCCCTTATTACAGACGTCAGACATCGTAGGCTGGGCAGATTGTGGTGGGACTAACATAAGACTTTAACGTTGGGCAGAGTTCAGGTGTGTCTGAACACACACAGCACTGAACACTCCTAATGATGAACCTCCAATGCATGTGCCAATGTTACCGCCATAACATTGACAACCATGGCTGAAATGGGCACATGACTATTGGCACTGGACTTTTGTGCAGTGATAGACCATTGCATAGTCTCATGAATCCCAAGACCTGCTTCAAGATGTCGATGGGGAGGGTCCGAATCAATCATCTTCCAGAGGAACAACTCCTTGGCACCTCTACTGTGGGACCAAGTCAAGCTGGCGGTGGCTCCGTTATGATCTGGAGAACATTCATGTGGGAATCCATGGGACCAGTGGGAGAACATTCATGTGGGCATCTGTGTGTCCAGTGGAGCTTGTGCAAGGCACCATGATGGCCAAAGAGTGTCACTCTCTCATTGGAGACCATATACACCCCTTCTTTGATGATAATGTTTCCCGATGGCAGTGGAATTGTTCAACAAGATAATGTGTCATGTCATAAGGCCAGTAGTATGATGGAGTGGTGTGGGGAACACAGTGTCAAGTTCCATATGATGTGTTGGCCCTCCAATTCGCCAGATTTGAACCCAATTGAATACATCTGGGGACGTGATTGAATGTGGAATGAGAGCTCATTGCCTGCCTCCCTGGAATTTATCGGAATTAGATGACTCGTGTGTGCAGATGTGGTGCCAAGTCCCTCCAGTGACCTACTAAGGCCTTGCTTCCACATCACGATGCATCGTCCCTGTTATCCTTGCCAAAGATGGACATACCAACTATGGAGTAGGTGGGCATAATGTTGTGGCTGATCAGTGTAATTATATATGAATAGTACAGCATTTCATCTTCTGAGAATGAATTACTCAAAAAAAAGTATCTCTGCCACCGTCATGACTGGCATAGTTTCTGCTTTTTTTTTCATATCAAAACCCTCTTTCCCAGTGTTCTTTTGACTGCAGCTGACTGCTATGAGCAGCTACCTGTGTAATGACGCTGAAAGTAAACCTGCAATCTTGGCGTAGTTTAGTAGTGTGTGGCACTTTTTCAAAGGAAGTGGGAGTGTTTTGTTGGCCCAGACAATATGTAACTGACCCCACATGTTACAGTTGTTCATTACAAGTAACAGTATCAATCCCCCAACTCCATGGTATGTGAAAAAGGTGGGTTACGAAACGCCTGAGATGAAACCTGGGTCAAGTCCAGGATTTATATTATTAGGAGTTCAACTGATAACAATAGCTGTAGAGTTTCAGTATATCTAATGAGTCTGTGTACTTTTTTCCGTTTCAGTAATGAATATTTACTACGGGGTCGGCAACACGTCAATCACGATCTACTGGTAGATCGCTTCAGTACGGAGAGTGCAAAATAAAAATTATTGAATAAAATTGTCAACTGTTTTCCATAGCAGTAAAAATGCGTGCTCATTCGACACAAGTTGTTTTGTTTGTTGATAACAGCGTAGAACTGGTACCAGCATCTACCTTGAACCTCTAAATCTTTTTGCCGCATTAGTTAAATCAGTTGCTACCTGTGTACCACTCATTGCTGCACTGTTTCACTCATCTGTGTGAAATGTGTTTGATACGTGTCAGGAGAAGGCAATGAGTTTCGTGCCGTGTACTACCAACTTCTATGATGTAATAGTGCGTGGAAAGGACATAGGTAGAACTTATTTGTGCCATCATTACTCAGCACTGAGCATGCGTAGTTGCATACCTTGTTGACACTTTTCGAGAACGTACGAGTAGTGCAGTGACTTCATGCGTAATGAGTTGTGTATCAAAAAAATGAAAAATTTATCATTTTGATTCCGAATGGGAACACGAATTTTTCATAACAGATTGAAATGGCACATGCATTTGTTTATTGTGTGGCGCTAAGATTGCATTTGTGAAAAAGACAAATGTTGAGAGACATTTCAAAACTGTGCACCCACGTGTTAACACAGAGTTTCCTGTAAACTCTGAACTGAGAAAAGAGAAAATCAAGAAACTTAAAAATCAATTAAGTGTTCAACAAAGCATGTTCACGAAACCATTAAACAAAAGTGATACTGTCACTCTTGCTTCTTATCGGGTTTTGAATGTATTGGTGAAAAGGAAGAAACCCTTCGAAGATGTTGAATTCATAAAAGAAGCATTTCGAGAAGCTGCTGACAAGTTGTTTATTTCAAGAAATAGTTGCTGCCATTGAATCCCTTCAACTTTCATCAAGAACGGTCACAAGGAGAGTTGAAAATATGTCTAATGATGTTTTCTCTCAACTTAAAACAGATTTGGATGAGTGCTGTCATTTTTCAATGCAATTAGATTAGTCCATTGATGCAACAGATGCTGCTCAGTTTCAAGTTTTTGTAAGGATGGTTTTTAATAACTTTAGTGTCAAGGAAGAACTTTTGAAAGTAATTTCTTTAAAAGGCCATAAAAGAGGAGAAGATATATTTTTTGCCCTGAAGCAACTCATTCTACCGGAGAAAATACCTATCCACAATCTTGTAAGCATTACCACAGATGGAGCCCCAGCCTTGAGAGGTTCTAAAAGTGGTTTTATTGCTCTGTGTCAAAGAGATGAAAGTTTTCCACTGCTTTTAACTTATTACTGTATTTTATACCAGCAGTCTCTGTGTGGAAAGTTTTTAAATTTGAATGAAACTTTGAGCACTGTTGTAAAGATAGTCAAAAAAATTAGGTCTCACTCTCTTCAAAGACGACTTTTCAAAGATTTGGCGAATGAACTAGAACTACAGTATGGAGATTTACTGCTCTACACTGAAGTGCATTGGCTCAGCAAGGGAAAAGTGCTGCAACGTTTCCACAAGCTTTTACCGGCTATCAAATTGTTTGTGCAAGAACAAGATGAGAATAGTCTGTCAGCTTGTATTGAAGATCCTCTCTGGCTTTTTAAACTTCAAGGCAATGGCAAAAATATTGCTGATATGATATCTGAAGTAAATTCTTTTACCGAAAAATTGTTTTTTGGGAGTCCTGCCTTAAGAAGGGTGAATTAAGACATTTTCCAACTCTGAAGAGACAAATAGAAGAAAGTGAGATACCTTGCTATAGTGAATGTCATGCAATAATGATCTCCTATTTGAGGGATGATTTCAGTGATCGGTTTTCAGACTTCAAAAAGATTTCAGTGGTAACCCAGTTTGTATCTTTCCCTTGGGCTAACATTGAACTATTGAATATATATTGTTCCATTGAAAAAGTTTTTGACATAGATAGGGCAGCTCTTGAACTTGAAATAATATCATTAAAATGATTTGTTTCTAAAAAGTGTTGCAGAACCCAAAACCTTTTGGCCTCTAATTCCTCAGGAGAAATACCCTATCTTAGTTAATGTTGCTCTTAGAATAAAGGCCTTGTTTGCTTCTGCCTACCTGTGTGAATGACTGTTTTCAAATATGAACTTTAAACACAGAACAAGGTTGACTGATGAACATCTGGACTCGTGTATTCGACTAAGTGTAACAAGTTATACACCAAATATGAAGGACATTGTTGACAAAACAGTTACTCAGATTTCACATTAAATGTAAAATAATTCTTGTGTTATTAATGTAAGAATATACTTGAGAATATTATGAAATAAAATTTTTATGTTTCAAATAAATAGTGAAGATTTAAAACTTTTATTTTAAATAGTTGTTTTACAGTACTGGTATCCAAAAATTAAAAATGTAGCAATTGAATTTTTAAAAGTAGATCACTTTGATATGTTGGTACGGGATAGTTGGTCGTGAAGGCTTTGTGGTTGCCTACCCCTGTACTACAAAAATGAATAGAGTGGGGTAATATATGGTGTACATTCATGCTATACCTCTTACTGACTTCTTAATACAAATATAATAAATTATACAACATAAAAAGAATTTATATCTTTGCATACATCAGTGAGACATTCAAGCTAATAATCACATTGACGCAAGTAAAATCTTACTATTAAAAAGGTCACCGTGTATTTTACAATATATTATAAGAATTTGTATTCGCACAAGGACTACTGAGACTCCCTGAATAATTCTAATACTTGAAAATAAATATGGATATTTTGACACACAACATGACAATTTGTATTTAAGTTTACATGTAATGAGACATCACATTAATAAAACTATATAACCACGTGCTCATTAATATTGAAAAATCTCACCACTTGAGTAACACAATTTTTGCAACATGTATTTCTTCAATTTGCTCTGGAATTTCAAAGTTTCATGAACAAAGCTTTTGATGTCTGTTAGTAAAGTATAAACACTTGCTATGCCTTTCTGCAACAAAGATAAAGTTAGTTTGGTTGCTGTGCTACATGATATGCACTATTGATTTTGAAGAGAAAATGGTTTTATTAACAAAACATGTTGGGAGGAAAGATATATTTTGAAAACCTGTAGTTTCCAGAGCAGATTCCTGCAAGAGTGTCTTGGATGGACACTTCTTGTAATTCACATTCCTCTCTCCTGTGCAAAACATTTTTTATTTGCAGTGGCCTGTTACCGAAAGTTGACACCCTAAGACAATAATGTGTGAAAGTATCCAAAGTAAGTAGTTCAGACTGCATCCTTGTGTGTAGCTGAGGCAATTAAGTTACTTTGCCAGATCTGGAATATCACCAGACCAATATAATTTGCTGTCAGTGTGTACACCTAATAACTTGGAGGAGTTGACATCCTTTATTTTTTATTTATGCCAGCTTGTTCCTTGGTGTCACATGGTATTGTACATAATGTGTTTCAGTGATATTTGGAGTGAGTCCATTATAGTTGAACCAGTTTGAGGATATCGGCAAAGACATGTATAGCAGATGTTTCCAGATTTTTTATTGTGCTTTTTCATCAACTTGGAGAGACGTATCATTTGCATAGAGGGCAAACCAGAATGGTAGGTCTTTTATGAACATCAGAAGTAGCAAAGAGCTCAGTACTCAGCTTGATGGTACTACATTGTTTATTGTGCCTCACTCTAATGAAGCTGGACATCCATTATTATCAGTAATTGTCACTTGTTAAAACAATGAAAGTCATCTTTAATTAGAGAAATTTCATTCTGTACGTAGTCAAAAGCATTTGATAAGTTGCTTAGGATTCTGATTGGTGCAAGTTTATTGTTTAGAGAGCTAAGATTTTGATCAGTGAAGGTGAAAATAGCATTATCTTTTTGTAGACCTTGCCACAGACCAAACTAATATCAACTGAAAACTTCATGACTATTCAGGTAATCAACAGCTCTGAACCTCAGTTTCTCTGGAACTTTGGAAAATGTGTTAAATGAGAGATTCAGTGATAGTGTGAAACATCAGTTTTATCACCTTTGTTGAAGAGAGGTTTCACATACCCGTATTTTAATCTCTCTGGAAAAATACGTCGTCCTAGAGAGTTATGAAACTTGTGGGTTTGGACTGCACTTTTATACTCATAACAATGCTTAATCAACCTTGTAGAAATACTTCAACCCCGAAAGAACTTTTTGTTTCATATCTCTGGTTGTCTTCTTGACCCCATCATGAGTAATGGGGATTACATGCATCTGATCAGAAGCACCAGTGCCTTGCTCACAGAACCTTTATAGTCATCTCGTTTCTACAGCAGTTAACAATGGCTACTGAAGATATTAACAATGTAGGTAAAGATAGATTGCTACTTAGCATAAAGAAGCACCTTATGTTGCAAACAGGCACAAGTAAGAGACTTCACAAAGCCTTTGGCCACAGCCTTCATCAGTAAAAGAGAAACAGGGGAACACACACCATTCATACACAAAAGCAAGTACACCTCAAGCACACATGACTGCCAAGTCCGGCAGCTAAGGCCAGATTGATTGCATTTACATATAATCAATGTTTGTAGGTTAATAAATTTAAAGATTACCGAGACATAAGCTAGTGGAAAAAAAAAAAAAATTTATGTGACATACAGCTATGTCCAGCATAGTGAGACAGTACATCCCAGAAACAGTTAAAAGAAACTTTAAAAACAGGTGCAGCTGTGTGTGTGTCCTGTTGTAATGTTAGCAGCCAAATTGGCAACTGTTGTGAGAACCAAGAGGGTGTGCTTTGACTGCTGTGAAGGCCAGGCTGGGCCACACTAGCTCCATCAATAGGTGGTGGTACCCTTTGAGGTGGGGGGATTGACGAAGCTCTGAATGGGAGAAATCCAGAGCGCAGGTCAGCTAGCTGGAGGCTAGCCATGGCTGACTTGACTGAACAGAGAAAATATTGAATAATAGTAACAAAAAAAAGAAAAGAAAAAAAAGAAAAAAAAATCGCTGCTGTGGCAGTAACATGTCAAAATTTACGAGGAGGGTATCTGACATGTTAGTCACAGATTTTGATCTTTGCTAATATTGTATACCAAAAATAGAGAGGCAAATGTTTTTAACTTTTTGCTAGATGTTCCCTAGTTTTTGAAAAAGGAAAAAAAAAAGCAGGGAGTCAAAGAGTTAGTAATGTTTTTGTGTTTTCATGAAATAGTTTGGGCAGAGTGAGCTTGGTGGTCAAGGCATTAGACTGACAAACCGCTGGTCCATGTTCGATTATGGTCTACCCCATCCCCTGCTGCAGATTGTTTACCTATTGATATATAAAGGGTTGTTCACAAAATTTACTGTCATTTTCACACATACACTGTGCAAGCAGAATCACTGACGGATTTCTGCAGATGTGCTGAGATTGAGTACAGGATATTATTAGATTATAGTAACACTAGATGGTTAACATTAATACCTGCACTTTGAAGAATTCTTACACTTTTTGAAGGATTGAGGTCCTGTTTTCTTTGTAGGGAAAAATGTCCAGTGATAGTAAAAGCCTTTTTTGAAAATACGTTGGCGAAAGTTGTTCTTTTTCTCTGCAACCAAACCACAACTTTCCACCAGGCAATTCTCCAGGTAAAAAGTGGGCTTACAACAGATGTTGAAGTAGCCGTGGCTGTTTCCAAGATGAAAGAAATATGACTGAGAAAAGAACAACAGCTTTATCCCACATTTTAAAATGTGATTTCCACAAATTAGAAGGTGAAAGCGAGGTGAAAGTAGAGGATTTCCGAACAGTAGTGTATTCTTTCTATGGTTCATTTATTGAATACCTTACAGTCTGGACTGACAGAGTTGAAATGCATGAGAAATTTGTATCGATATTGCTTCACGATGCCCTGAAATGGAGTCATGTTGAAATAAAGTGATTAGATACATATCTGGTGAATCAACAAATATCAATGATAATGCCATTTTGTTTATGTTAAGCTACTGCAGACAGAATTGCTCAGTGGAATTATGAGGGAAGAGAGTTCATTTGAGATGGGTAGAAATGTTTTGGTATTTCACCTCTCAAAAGTTATTATTTAGCAACTCTTCTAAGGTGGTAGAAGTTTGATTATTGTTGCCAGATACTAATGCACTTGTCGAGAGAGTTTTCGTGAGCATGAACAAAATATGGACATCAGAAAAAATGCAACTGAGTATTGAAATGCTGAAATCATTGTTTCTTTCAAAAATAAATTTCAGATAAAGCTGCCTTGAGGTTTTCAGTTACTTGAAGCTGAATGAGAAAGTTCTGAAGAAAATTTATTCTTCTGAAAAAAATGTCCAATAACAAACAGTTTTATGATTTATGTAACATAACAATTTTGGCGTTTATATTTATAGTAACAGTAATGTTACACAAAATATTATTTTGTTTATTGTAATATCATTGCCTTTGCAATAATGAATACATCGAGAATCCTGATAGCTATATTTTGTTTGTTACTAATAAATACATGAATAAGGTTTTAGATTTTCTAATTGCATTAATATAAAAGCTTAAAAGTTAATGCTAATTTAAAAAAAAAATATGGCCACATTATTTAATGTCTAATATATAACCTTTAAAAATGAATGTCTCAGTAACAAATTAAGAGATTCTTACTAAAGAAGTGTCTGTGGTTAGGTCTCAGTGAGCACTATCTAACTGTTATAGTAGATTCTTTGTGAATATTGTGTATTTCAAATTACAGGCTGGAAACTCCATTCCAAGCATAAAAACTTGAATTGCCTCATAAATAAGATAGGGAATATTCAAAGTAGTGGCACCATTAATAATTAGATATTATTGGGGAAGTGTGAGGATATTTGGTTTTAGTTTTATATCTTTACTGATAGCATAACGATGCAGACTAGTGTCTACATGGAGAAAAACATTATTTGTGACCAAACCATTTAAGTTACATAAAAACTAGGATCAGCTTTAGAAAGCTGATGAAATCTATGTCGAGACTGATATAAGCTTATAAAATTTATGTCCAAACTGATATATAATACAGGTAATGCATAGGTTTAAGTATGTTTTCAAAAGTCGGAAGTGTTTGAATTTGACTCACATAAAGGCGAGGGTATAAATTAAACTGAGTCATTTTCACATGCAGAGGGGGGGGGGGGGGGGGTGAGACACTTTGCATTTGTCCGGTATGTGTTTGTTCAACATGTGTTTCTATAGTGAACACTGAAAGATTTTCAGCTTATGTGGATTTAGAAAATTTCACTTCAGATGAACTGGTTGCTTTGAAGATTTGTGATATTCAAATGTGTTGATCACAGATATTTAAAAATATTTTTGATGTGTGGCTTCTGAATATTTTGGGTTAAGGAACTTTAAACTAAACTTTAAAAGCTTTTCCGCAGTTTACTTAAAGAGTGATCTGCACTTAGAATTTCTTTATTTTATGTTTATGGAAATGTAACTTTAGACATGTGCTAAAGAATTTCAATTATTTTTCATGAATGTTCAGACGTTTGTCTGAACATGTGATCTTGTTCAATTTATTTAAACACTCACACAGATGGTTATTAGTTTAGTAACAAACAATTGGTAATTGTGAAAAAGTTATTATTTTGAATAAATTCAGTGCGTTAAAAAAATTCAATATGCTGTGAGTAGTGAACATTATTTCATAGCAAATTCTGGCCTGCATGTACTGAACTTGACAATTTATTTAGGGTTAATGTGACAGATGTGTTGGTTGGCCCCTGGACAGAAACGTAAAAATCCATCCACGCATTAAGGAAGTCCTATGAACAGTGTTTTTTCTTGATTTTTTAAAATATCTTAATTGTGCTTATACACATGGGAGTTCACAAGTCATTAATTGGTTAAAGCAACAGGGTTTAGCGTCTCCATTATCCATCTGATAAAATTAATTTAACTGCACTTTTGCATAAGGTGGTCACAACTGAGTCTGCAAGAGAACATTCTAAATTTCACTGTAACAATCCTAAAGTCACAACAGACACATGATTCTTAAATGAGGTTACACAGTGGAATAGTGGTACAGAATGCACATTTAACAAGGACAAGATGGGGAAATGCTACACCATGTTTTGGTGTACCTACGCTACAGTAGTCCAATAACAAAAACTACAGTGATCACATAATCCATATTTTTTGCCATGAGCAGTTCCAGTCCACTGTGAATAAACAGAGATTATCAATCTCAAGACTTAACGTATTTGTTTATTTAAACCATCCCTTTGCCTGCAAAGCTAGGTATTTGAAGCAGAGTAGTTTCAATGCTCTGCGTAGTTCTGTTTCATTACATAGCATTGACTTCTACAGGAAGTAAATTTAGGTGCTTCACTATAATGAAAATGATTGGTTAAACAAAATCAAAATTTCTCTTCAAATTACAAAATTTTATCAGAGAATGTAAGGTCAAGTATTTTACATTGTTTGATTATAAGTATATCTGGGTAAAGAGGTGTCGATTACACTATCATAAGATACTGGACTGAACCCACAAAAGCATTCCATATGTTATCGTGGATGATTGTTCTCAGTCTGTCCCTCATCAACCAGAAGAACTGATTACAGTGCAAAACGTAATAATTTTTGCTTATTGAAAAAAAGCATTGCACCTAACAACTAAAAGTCAACTGTTGGGGGGTAAACACAAGACAATGATTTAGTAGCTGCATTTGTGGTCAGTCACAAAAACATTTTTAATGATTGTGTTGAAAGTCATCCAATGCCACTTTCAGCAGTTATTTTTTCTATCTCATGGATTGTAGTCCATTTGGCAGCAGTAGCATGTTGAACTCAAACACGAGATAAATTGTTGCTTATCTGGAATAGGCAGCCGTGAGATCTTCAGGTCAGTACAAGTGTGTTTTGAAATGGAGGGTTCTCGGGCAATTGAAGTACTAAATTGTGTAATAGTACGTAAAAAGAAAACAGCAGATTGACAGAGGTAAAAACCAAGTAATCAAGCAAAATTGATTTGGCAAGAGTGATTGTCAGCAGCAGATTAAAGCATTCAGTATAATCCTTATGTTGGTCATCTGTGTCATTTGTAAGAGCAAACTTGAAGCATCAGTGAAAGCCTGGTTCACTAGCAGTTACGTTCCACCACGAGACAGTACATTTGCCAAAAAGTTATTAGACCAGTCAAAATCTAACACATTAATAAAGAAAAGCTTTAAGTTCGCTCTATGTATTTTTTTTTTAATAAAGTGTAGGTACATTTGAATATATGGATGTATGTTTTGTACAACTAGTATATCCCCTCACATGAACCAAGGACCTTGCCGTTGGTGGGGAGGCTTGTGTGCCTCAGCGATACAGATAACCATACTGTAGGTGCAACCACAATGGAGGGGTATCTGTTGAGTGGCCAGACAAATGTGTGGTTCCTGAAGAGGGGCAGCAGCCTTTTCAGTAGTTGTGGGGGCAACAGTCTGGATGATTGACTGATCTAACTTTGTAACATTAACCAAAGCAACCTTGCTGTGCTGGTTGTGTGCTGTGTTGGTACTGCGAACGGCTGAAAATAAGGGGAAACTACAGCCGTAATTTTTCCCAGGGGCATGCAGCTTTACTGTATGGTTAAATGATGATGGCGTCCTCTTGGGTAAAATATTCCAGAGGTGAAATAGTCCCCCGTTTGGATCTCTGGGTGAGGACTACTCAGGAGGACGTTGTTATCAGGAGAAATAAAACTGGTATTCTACATACTGGAGAGTGGAATGTCAGTTCCCTTAATCGGGCAGATAGGTTAGAAAATTTAAAAAGGGAAATGGATAGGTTAAAGCTAGATATAGTGGGAATTAGTGAAGTTCGGTGGCAGGAGGAACAAGACTTCTCGTCAGGTGAATACAGGGTTACAAATACAAAATCAAATAGGGATAATACAGGAGTAGGTTTAATAATGAATAAAAAATAGTGTAGGTAAGCTGCTACTAACAGCATAGTGAACGCATTATTGTAGCCAAGATAGACACGAAGGCCACGCCTACCACAGTAGAACAAGTTTATATGCCAACTAGCTCCACAGATGAGGAAGAGAGAGAAGAAATGTATAATGAGATAAAAGAAATTATTCAGATAGTGAAGGAAGACGAAAATTTAATAGTCATGGGTGACTGGAATTTGAATGTAGGAAAAGGAAGAGAAGGAAAAGTATTAGATGAAAATGGAATGGGGGTAAAGAATGAAAGAGGAAGCCACCTGGTAGAATTTTGTACAGAGCGTAACTTAATCATAGCTAACACTTGATTTAAGAATCATGAAAGGTTATTTACATGGAAGAAGCCTGGAGACACTGGAAGATTTCAGATAGATTATATAATGGTAAGACAGAAATTTAGGAACCAGGTTTTAAATTGTCAGACATTTCTAGGGGCAGATGTGGACTCTGACCACAATTTATTGGTTATGAACTGTAGATTAAAACTGAAGAAACTACAAAAAGGTTGTAATTTAAGGAGGTGGGACCTGCATAAACTGAAAGAGCCAGAGGTTGTAGAGAGTTTCAGAGAGAGCATTAGGCAACAATTGACAAGAACAGGAGAAATAAATACAGTAGAAGAAGAATGGGTAGTTCTGAGGGATGAAGTAGTGAAGGCAGCAGAGGATCAAGTAGGTAAAAAGACGAGGGCTAGTAGAAATCCTTGGGTAACAGAAGAAATATTGAATTTAATTGATGAAAGGAGAAAATATAAAAATGCAGTAAATGAAGCAGGCAAAAAATGAGATCGACAGGAAGTGCAGAATGGCTAAGCAGGGATGGCTAGAGGACAAATGTAAGGATGTAGAGGCTTATCTCACTAGGGGTAAGATAGATACTGCCTACAGGAAAATTAAAGAGACCTTTGGAGGAAAGAGAACCACTCGTACAGATATTAAGAGCTCAGATGAAAAACCAGTTCTAAACAAAGAAGGGAAAGCAGAAAGGTGGAAGCAGTATATAGAGGGTCTATACAAGGGCGATGTACTTGAGGGCAGTATTATGGAAACGTAAGAGGACGTAGGTGAAGATGAAATGGGAGATATGATACTGCATGAAGAATTTGACAGAGCACTGAAAGACCTAAGTTGAAACAAGGCCCTGGGAGTAGACGACATTCCAGTGGAGCTACTGATAGCCTTGGGAGAGCCAAGCATGAAAAAACTCTACCATCTGGTGAGCAAGATGTATGATACAGGTGAAATACCCTGAGATTTCAAGAAGAATATAATAATTCCAATCCCAAAGAAAGCATCAGTTGAATAAGTAACCACTGCAAAAGAACTTAACACTAATTCTGTACAGATAACTGAAAAAACTGGTAGAAGCCTACCTTGGGGAAGATCAGTTTGGATTCCGTAGAAATGTCTGAACACATGAGGCATTACTGACCCTACGACTTATCTTAGAAGATAGATAGATTAAGGAAAGGAAAACTTACGTTCCTAGCATTTGTAGACTTAGAGAAAGCTTTTGACAATGTTGACTGGAATACTCTCTTTCAAATTCTGAAGGTGGCAGGGGTCAAAAACAGAGAGCAAAAGGCTATTCACAATTTGTACAGGTACCAGAAGGCAGTTATAAAGAGTTCAGGGGGATGAAAGGGAAGCAGTGGTTGGGGAAGGGAGTGAGACAGGGTTGTAGCCTACCCCCAATGTTATTCAGTCTGTGTCTTGAGCAAACATTAAAGGAAGCAAAAGAAATATTTGAAGTATGAATTAAGATCCATGGAGAAGAAACAAAAACTGAGGTTTGCCGATGACATTTTAATTCTGGCAGAGACGGCAAAGGACCTGGAAGAGTATTGAACGGAATGGTCAGTGTCTTGAAAGGAGGATATAAAATGAACATCAACAAAAGCAAACGAGGATAATGGAATGTAGTAAGATTAAATCAGGTGATGCTGAGGGAATTAGGAAATGAGACACTTAAAGTAGTAGACGAGTTTTACTCTTTTGGGAGCAAAATAACTGATGATGGTCGAAATAGAGAGGATATAAAATGTAGACTGGCAATGGCAAGAAAAGCGTTTCTGAAGAAGAGAAATTTATTAACATCGAGTATAGATTTAAGTGTCAGGAATCCTTTTCTAAAAGTATTTGTATGGAGTGTAGCCATGTATGGATGTGAAACATGGACAATAAGTAGTTTAGACAAGAAGAGAATAGAAGTTTTCGAAATGGGGTGCTATAGAAGAATGCTGAAGATTAGATGGATAGATCATGTAACTAATGAGGAGGTACTGAATAGAATTTGGAGAAGAGGACTTTGTGGCACAACTTGACTAGAAGAAGGGATCTGTTGGTAGGACGTGTTCTGAGGCATCAGGGGATCACCAAGTTAGTATTGGAGGGCAGGGTGGTGTGTAAAAATCGTAGAGGGAGACCAAGAGATGAAAATACTAAGCAGATTCAGAAGGATGTAGGGTGCAGTAGTTACTTGGAGATGAAGAAGCTTGCATAGGATAGAGTAGCATGGAGAGTTGCATCAAACCAGTCTTCGGACTAAGGACCACAACAACAACAACAACAACAACAACAACAACAACTAGTATATATGAGAAGACATGGGAATGCAATTTCTATAAGAATGAAATAACACAAATATGAGAAGAAATATGATTACAGGCCCATAATTAGATGTGTGATCATTGTGAATGGTCTACTGGCTTCACATCTGTGTGTTTTGGGTTCAGTGACATTATTCTTGAACTCTTAATCAATATTTTGACATTTCTTATAAAAAAATATTTAACTCATGAACTGTCATGCTGGCCCAGCTAAAATATGTCTTCTAAGTGAATCCCAGATACGTTAAATTACATGAATGTTCAAAGAACACACTAACCTCACCTTATCTAATTGCCCACTAACTTTGCTCTGAACAGTTGAGTGTAAAAGCGGCGAAACCATCAGTAGCACCTGGATATGATACAATGACAGGGTTGAGGGTCCTGCACCTCTACTTTCAAGCTATTGAAGGAACAGTCCACACAATTTGTAGGCACATAAGTCTGTCAACGTCAATTTCTGTTACACTGTAAAGCTTCCATCACGTTATCAAGATGTTTTCTATTCAAATATGGTAATGATTTGCATTCCATACCTTTTCAAATGTAATTTTTTGAATGATTGTTCCATTATATTGCTTGTCAGATCTAACAAAACGTTAGGCATTGCTATAGACTTATTGAAAAACAAAAAAGTAACATTTACACGTTAAAAAAGTATATTCTGTGTTCATAAGTTCTTTGATGAATTCTTTCTGTTTCCATACAGGAGGTTTTAAAGCAATGTGTTGCTACTCGTCTACCCCGTTTACTGTCAGAGCGTAATGTGAAGCTTATTGTAGTTGACTCAATTGCTGGTGTTTTCCGCAATTACGAACATGGAGATGCCTTGAGCAGAGCAAAAGACCTTCGAAATGTGGGTGGTAAACTTCATGCACTTGCAGAACAATACAAAGCAGCAGTTGTTTGTGTTAATCAGGTACGTAGGCTAAGTAATAGTTATGTCAAATTGTATTACATTTTTATTGTTCCTTTAGCGTACTAAAGCAGCTTTTGGATAATTTCCGTGCCTGCATGTTTAAAATAACAAATATCACACTTTGTACACTTAAATATTTATGTAGTACACTTCATACACTTAAATATTCTTAATTGAAGTAAAAGCAGTTATGCTATAATTATAACTTCAAAGGCTTTGACATCAGTAATTTTATGTTTTTTGGAAAGTTTGGTATAAAGTTTAACTTAATGTGGAAAGTACTGTTGAGATAGTGTGAGGTTTTTCGTTGTTTTATTTGTAAAAATTTCAACAAAAAACATTTGATTAATAGGAAAAATCTCGTACTAGCTTGACGCATAAATGAACAAGCATACATGGTTGTGTGTTTGTATAAAGTTTAGTAGGAAGGTCATTTTGAAACTTATAACTATTTTCATTATCTACAGAGATTTGTTACAGAACGATTTCTGTTGTGATTGTTCTGTTTATTTGTCTGAAGTATTCTTTATGGGCTTCATGTGGCGATGACAGTTGTAGTGCTGTGATTGATGTCATCACCAGCGCAGCAGAGAGACTGTTGTGTCATAAGTGGCTCCAAGGAATATCAAAGACTTGAAAATGACATATTTCGATAATGTCAATATATAACAATATTGTGAAAAGGAAAAGTATGAGCCATGCGGTAAGGAGTTGGGAGCAGCGGTTGTGTAGGGATGGACGAATATATTGTGTAGGTTCAGTGGATGGCAGAATACGACTGTGGGAGAGGTGGGAAGGATAGCGACAAGACATTTCTCATTTCAGGGCCCAAAGAGAGGTAGTGAAACCCTTGCGGAGCATGTTATTCAGTTGCTCCAGTCCTGGGTGGTACTAGGTTATGAGGGGAATGCTCCTCTGTGGCCGGACAGTGGGACTTTGTGAAGTGGTGGGAGACTGGAAAGATAAGGCACGGGAGATTTGTTTTTGTACAATGTTGGGAGGATAATTATGGTCAGTGAAGGCTTCAGTGAGACACTCAGCATATTTCGAGATGGACTTCTCGTCACTGCAGATGTGACAACCACAGGTGGCTAGGCTGTATGGAAGAGACTACTTGGTATGGAATGGAATGGAATGGGTGGCAGCTGTTGAAGTGGAGATATTGCTGGTGATTAGTATGTTTGATATGGTCAGGGGTACTGATGTAGCCACCTTTGAGGTGGAGGTCAACATCTATGAAGGTGGTTTGTTGGGATGACTAGGACCAGGGGAAGCAAATGGGGGAGAAGTTGTTGAGGTTGGAGGAATGTGGATAGGGTGTCCTCACCCTCGATATATACGAGGTGTGGCTAGAAAAAAACTGGTCTAGTACTGGTGAAACAATAAAACGAATGCAATAAGGCTGAAAGTCGCGTGGCCTGTCACGTGACTCTCGCTCCGCCTACTGCTCGAGTTTCATCTGCCTCCTGCACTCAGTCTGCCCGTGGCGTCTGTTTTAAGTAGTTGACGTTTTGTCTGTGCGTCGGAAAATGTTGAGTGTACAGAAAGAACAGCGTGTTAACATCAAATTTTGTTTCAAACTAGGAAAATCTGCAAGTGAAACGTTTGTTATGTTACAACAAGTGTACGGCGAAGATTGTTTATCGCGAACACAAGTGTTTGAGTGATTTAAACGATTTAAAGATGGCCGCGAAGACACCAGTGATGACACTCGCACTGGCAGACCATTGTCAGCAAAAACTGATGCAAACATTGAAAAAATCGGTAAACTTGTTCGACAAGATCGCCGTTTAACAATCAGAGCAGTGTCTGAGTTAACAGGAGTTGACAAGGAAAGTGTTAGGCAGATTCTTCATGAAAGTTTCAACATGAACAAAGTGTGTTCAAAAATGGTTCCAAAGTGTCTCGCAATTGAACAGAAGGAACGCCGAAGAATGATTTGTTCTGACATCCTGGAAAACATTGAAAGTGATCCCACCTTCTTACAAAATGTTATTACTTGCAATGAATCGTGGTTTTTTACTTACGATCCCGAAACTAAACGCCAATCGATGCATTAAGCACGAATGTCAAAATCGAAATTCAAGGCAATGATGATTTTTTTTTTGACATGAAAGGGATTGTGCACATTGATTGGGTACCAGAGGGACAAACAGTGAATCAGCATTACTACATTAGCATCCTGGCTACCCTACGTGAGCGAGTACGGAGAAAACGGAACGATTTGTGGAGAAAAAAGTCATGGATCCTTCACCAAGACAATGCCCCAGCTCACAGTGCGTTGTCAGTGAAGACGTTTTTGGCAAAACACAACATTCCCATCTTAGATCATCCACCCTTCTCACCTGATTTGGCCCCCTGTGACTTTTTTCTTTTCCCTAAAGTCAAGTCAGCTTTGAAAGGAACTAGATTTGAGACTGTTGAAGCAGTAAAAGAAAAAGCGGCGGAAGTAATGTATGGACTTACCGAAAATGATCTGCATCATTGCTATGAACACTGGAAAATTCGTATGGAGCAGTCTAGAGACCGAGGAAGAGAGTACATTGAAGGAGATAACATGAAATTGTAAATAATTGTAAATAAATGTTTTTTCCAGCATCAGTCCGGTTTTTTTCTAGCCGCACCTTGTATTCATATGTTTTTAGTCTTTTTGAAATGGCGTTTTGTTTAGTTTGTTGAATGTCAGTCTGAACTGGATGTCAGTCTACCATAAAGACAAATGCTAATGTCAATGTATAATAAATTCCATGGCTAATTACAAATTGTCAGAATACCGATTTTGTAGATGTTGGAGTTGAATCAAGATTTAAGATTGTTTCATCTAGTTGGAAGTTTGACAACTGCTACAAGCAGATGTGTACTTTAATAGTAACACAGATATTTACTGAATTCCTGCAACCCATGAAACGAACCTGGAAGGAAAGAATAAGAAGACTGATATGACTGTAGATCGCTATCAAGAATTAACATAAAAGAATATATGACACTGTTTAAATGAAAAAAGAAAACCAAATTCAACAGTGACAGATTTAATAAGAAGTACCCAAGAGAAGTAATTGTACAAAGCTAAAACATCAAACGACAGTGCATAAAAGATCAAGAAAAGTGACAAACTACATCCATAGAAGAACTATACAGAAAATTGGATATTTTCAATTTATTTGGAAGTTTAATCCAGAATAAATCCTGTTTTGGCAACATAATCAACGTAGCTTGGCTTGTTAAATAAACAGAGAAATTACTACGAAATAGCATTATACGACAAGTGCTTAATAATCAAAATTACAGAGATAAGCATGACCAAGACCATTCATAAACAATTGAAGTGGTTCAGTTAGAAATTTATAAAGCTTTATCCATTGCAACCAAGAAAAACTTGTGCTATGTTTACAAAGGCATGCACACACAAATCATCCACCAACAACGCTTTGAAGCAGCTGAACCAGGCAGGGCAGCTGACATGTCGAGCAGAGCAACACAGGATGGCAGTTGCCTGTGGAGTTGCAGTTTGCCAATTCAGCATGAGACAGCTCTAGCAACACCCAGTAGTGGCAATAACAGCTCTCACAGCCACTGAGAACATGACCTGACAGTTACAACCCATGCCAGATAGACCTGACGGATTTTTTAAGTGAAGTGTTGCGATTTTAGTATCATACAACATGATGCATTTATTTAGCTTCAGGGATCATGACAATAGTCAGACAGCTGTGAGCTGTGTTTATTAGTATATTTGTTTATCTTTCAGTTTTTAACACTGAAATAAGTAAATTTCAGACCACGAACAGGACTTTCCAAGAGAGTGGGTGACCACAGAAGGTTTCATGCAGATGGTCTTTGAACAGCTTGTGCATATGAATCACAGATTCACACAGATAGATATGTACACAGTAGAACAGTTCATAATATGAGTTAACTTCCATGGTAAACAATCACTGTAAAGAAACTTGTAAAGAAACAGAGATTACTCCATAATAGATGTAAAACAAAACATAGGGCTGTAGATAGAAAGATGCTGAGTGAAATGCATTTGGCTGTCAAGAGAGCAGTGAATGATGCTTTCAGTGACTACTGTAGCAGAATATTGTCAAATTACATTTCACAAAATCCAAAGAAATTTTGGTCATATGTAAATGCTGTTAGCGGCCCCAGAGTTAGTGTTCAGTCTCTACCAAACAAGACAGGAACTGGAATTGAGAGTAGCAAAGCAAAAGCTGAAATGCTTATCTCTGTTTTCAAATGTTCCTTTATAAAGGAAAATCCTGGATGAAAGAAATAAGTTTTAGTGTCAGTGGTGGTGAGACACAGCTGATATTGTTAAAATTGAACAAAGCTCCAGGCCATACTGAAATTCCTGTCAGATTCTATACTGAGGTTGTGCTTGTGTTGCCCACCTTCTTCTAACTATAATCAGTTGCAGACCTCTTGAACAAAAGACCGTGCCCTGTTCTTGGAAAAAGGCACAGGTCATACCCCTCTACGAGAAGGGTAGTAAAAGTGATCCACAAAACTATCGTCCAATATACTTGACATCAATTTGTTGTACAATCTTACAACATATTCTGAGCTCAAACATAATGAGATATCTTGAACCGAATGTCCTCCTCAATGCTAACCAGTATGGTTTTCGAAAACATAGATCATGTGAAACCCAATTTGCACTTTTCTCACAAGACTGAAAATTTTCAATCAAGGCAACCCGGTAGATGCAGTGTTTCTTGATTTCCAAAAAGCATTTGACTCAGTATCACACCTACACTTATTATCATAAGCACAATCACATGGGAAGTGAAATATGTGACTGGATTGAGGACATTTTGTTAGGGAGGACACACCATGTTATCTTGGATGGAGAGTCATCGCCAGATATAGAAGTAACTTCAGATGTCCCCCAGAGAAGTTTGTTGGGATCATTGCTGTTCATGTTGTATATTAATTACCTTGCACACAATATTAATAGTAAAATCAGGCTTTTTGCAGATGATGCAGTTATCTATAATGAAGTACTGTCTGAGAGAAGCTGCATAAATACTCTTGTCAGATCTTGATAAGATTTCGACATGGGGCAGAGATTGGCAACTTTCTCTAAATGTTCAGAAATGTAAAATTTTGCATTTCACAAAACAAACAAATTTAGTATCCTCTGACTATAATATCAGTGAGTCATTGCTGTAATCGGCCCACTCATACAAATACCTGAGTGTAACACTTTGTAGGGGTGTGAAATGGAATGATCACATACATTTGGTCATGGGTAAAGACTTTGGTTTATTGGTAGAATGCTGGGAAAATGCAATCTATCTACAAAAGAGATTGCATACAAATCAACCATACGACCAGTTATAGAATATTGCTCAAGTGTGTGGGACCCGTACCAGATCAGACTAACAGGAAATATTGAACGTATACAGAGAAGGGCAACACAAATAGTCACAGGTTTGTTTAATCTGTGGGAGAGTATCACAGAGATATTGAAGGAACTGAACTGGCAGACTCCTGAAGACCTGAGAATGTTTATAAGCAAAGTTTCAAGTACCAGCTTTAAATGATTACTCTAGTGATATAGTACAACCCCTGCGCATTGCTCACATACGGATTGTGAGGGTGAGATTAGACTACTTACTGCATGCACAGAGGCATTCAAACAGTCACTCTTCCTGTGCTCCATATGTAAATGGAACAGGAAGAAACCCTAATAACTGGTACAATAGGACATACCACTGCATGCATTTCATGGCAGTTTGCAGATTGTAGATGTAGACGTAGACGTAGATGTAGATGTAGATATATAGTGGGTTTTCACAACTTGATAACAAATTAATGCAAATCAATAACAAATTTACAGATCAGATTGACTGACATAGATGTTAAACTTAATTACTATACTGCCCAGATTAAGAGAACAGTGGATAGATTACAAACACCATTAAACTGAGGATCGATTTGATCATGTTTCAGAAATAGATAATCAATTATAAATCATAGACAATAAGCTGTACGGTAAACTTTGACATAAAAGTCTGGTCAGTGGTTAGCTGACATCAAGTCTGAGTCTGCACTAATTGTGAAAAGGGACAAATAGCATGGCCACACTATGATAATGTGAATCTAGCTATCTGCACAATCTGGCAACACTGTAGGCTGTGGCAGCTCCTGGGGAAGCCTTGTCTTCTGGTCACGTTATGCTATGTCTACACCTGTGGTCTAGTGGTGAAAAGCACATCATCTGAATGCAATGTCTCGCAGTCACAACCACAAGTGCCTAAATTTTTGTAGCACATTTCATCTGAATGTCGAAGTTCTGAATGTAATGGTAGAAAAGCTACCATGTATTTAACTTTTTGAGACACCAGACGTAACAGTTTTGTCCAGTAACAATTCTTGGCAGAGTGTCCGCCTTTGAACACCACGTGTGCCAGACCTCTCCAGGACCAACTTGCTGGCACCCGGCAGTGGCTGCCAAGGTTGACCTGTAAATCTTTGCCCTGTGTCAAGAGTGTCAAATACCACTCATTGCTTTGGAGAGTATGAAATACTTAACTGTTCTTGAGTGATGCTCCACAAAAAATGTCCACGAGTTACATTTCATGCTCGATAGCAATGGAGGCAGATGACCTATTTTTATATGATGAGCATTGCATTACACTAGTGTGGAAGACACAAATATGGCTCAAAATTAATTTTATAGTTTTTAATCCACTCAGAATACCTCACAAGTTGCTTAATGCCATTATTAATGCTTTATATCTCGTTTCTTTTTCTTTAAGAGGTGATTCTTCATGCAATTTTCCATCAGGAATTCGTATGTTTTAGTCAAACCACAGTGACTAGCTGTTAGTTGATTTCTTACAGCAAATAAATGTGGTGATGTGTGTGAATACCTAGCAGAGCATGCTCCATAGCAATGCAGGCACACAACACATATTGAGCTCCACTTATGGATTCTGAAGAACTTAATGCTGATCGAAAGAGATATTTAAGATATCAAATTAAATTTAAACTAACGCGATTGCCTATACCTAATGGAAGGAAGTTGCTAACACTGGTGCCATCAAGTGTCTACAGGGGTGCCTAATTGATATTGTGCAGATTTAGTGCAGAGGTACTATATTCGCTTCATAACTATTCCCCCGACATATGGGTCCTATGTGACAAACAAAACACAAATTTGTGTTGTTGACAGTCGAGTGGGAGTTCTTCAGATAAGTTTGTATAGTGAAGAAGTTTGGTACTCACAGAGCAGACATTTGTGACCACTGACACAGCTTAATGAGTTGAGCTTATGAGAAGACATAATGTGTATAGGTTTTCTTCACACTTTGTTAAAGAATTTCTCTTAACAATTTGCAAATTTGCAGCTCTGTTAAATAAAATGGAAAATAGGAACCTAGAGTGCAGTGGTCTGCACCACAGCTAGAACTAAGGACTCACACCACCCTTGCATCACAAGACATGTGGAACCACTGAGCTAACGAGACACTGCTGAGAGCTAGTATCTCTCTCATCACAATATTGGTTGGTGGGCATCGAAATGCAATGTTAAATGTAGGAAGAATTGTTACTTTTGTTACTTATGTGAAGTATGGCATCCCTGGAGTCCAAAAATTGCATTGGCTTCCTCATTATCCCATTTTACATGAGGAATATGTAGCATAACTCATTGAAGTGCAGAGGGAACACCGAGTGAATTAAGCAGAACAATTCAGGATCACATGCAGAAGTAAATGCACTATCAGAGCACTGCCAAATATTTGGAACCGTGTTGCCAAGTCTTAACTGTGCTATGGGCTGCTGTATAATGAAAAACTCTCCGTGCTCATCTTACATGGGCTCTTAGAGGGGGGCATGAGTGTATTTTGTTTTCGTGCAACATTATCTCCTGATATTTTGTAACATATACAGGGTGTTACAAAAAGGTTCGGCCAAACTTTCAGGAAAAATTCCTCACACACAAATAAAGAAAAGATGTTATGTGGACATGTGTCCGGAAACCCTTAATTTCCATGTTAGAGATCATTTTAGTTTCGTCAGTATGTACTGTACTTCCTCGATTCACCGCCAGTTGGCCCAATTGAAGGAAGGTAATGTTGACTTTGGTGCTTGTGTTGACATGCGACTCATTGCTCTACAGTACTAGCATCAAGCACATCAGTACGTAGCATCAACAGGTTAGTGTTCATCACGAACGTGGTTTTGCAGTCAGTGCAATGTTTACAAATGCGGAGTTGGCAGATGCCCATTTGATGTATGGATTAGCACGGGGCAATAGCCGTGGCACGGTACGTTTGTATCGAGACAGATTTCCAGATCGAAGGTGTCCCGACAGGAAGAAGTTCGAAGCAATTGATCGGTGTCTTAGGGAGCACGGAACATTCCAGCTTATGACTCGCGACTGGGGATGACCTAGAATGACGAGGACACCTGCAATGGACGAGGCAATTCTTCGTGCAGTTGACGATAACCCTAATGTCAGCGTCAGAGAAGTTGCTGCTGTACAAGGTAACGTTGACCACGTTACTGTATGGAGAGTGCTAGGGGAGAACCAGTTGTTTCCGTACCATGTACAGCATGTGCAGGCACTATCAGCAGCTGATTGGCCTCCACGGGTTCACTTCTGCGAATGGTTCATCCAACAATGTGTCAATCCTCATTTCAGTGCAAATGTTCTCTTTACGGATGAGGCTTCATTCCAACGTGATCAAATTGTAAATTTTCACAGTCAACATGTGAAATATAGAGGTATATAATTTTCCATCACGATTGCAATTTCCTCAGAATACAAATGAATAACTAATTTTGATAGCTTGCGCAAAAACTTATTTCAGTGGAAAATTTCATAAGTGGCACAAGTATGTAGAAGTATGTTGGTGGGGATGAAAGGAAAAAGAAAGTTAACTAATTATTCAGTGCTACACAGTAATCAATTCATTTGAGGATTCAGAAGAGAAGAAAATGAAAACTGCATTCATTAAGACAGAAACTAAACAGTAAATGTGAGCAATGTGCCATTCTGCACCTTCACATGTTTTCCACCTTGAGATCTACCCATATAACACATAATAACTAGCCTGTTCATTGCTTTTGTAATGCTCCCTTCTTGTTTGGTCCCTAAATGATGAAAATAATTCAAATCCATGTCACTGATGGTTTTTTCAAATCTTTCTAGTGACATTTTTGTGTGTTGTTGCTTGGTGCTCGTAAAGCAGACTTTTATGCCTGCTACCACAAAGTATAGGATTGAGGCTGCCAGAAGGCATATGAATTGTGTGATCAAAATTAATGTCACAAGTGAAACGCGCACTTGATTACCCATAATTTCCGTAGTAACTGTGTAAATAAAAGCAAGAAGAAACATGAATTTATCCATTGGCATAACTCACTCAAACAGCTGCAGAACAAAATTATCAACAATGGTCTTCCATTTACAGTTGTTACACCATAGTCAGCAGCTGAGTCAGTGGTAACAATCGTTGTGGTCACAAATTCTTAGCTATCTATAGCAGTAACAGACTGCATACTACATATTAGATTGTTGAATAAATTTGTCTGTTGTCATGGTGTTAAATCAACAAAAAATTTTGCAGAGTTCTGCCTGTGTCATCATTTTCACATTGTCCTGTGTTAGTGAGCTTTTCCTATTACCCTGGAAATGAGACACCAAGGCAAGTGTGTGTATTCTGTGTGGCAAAACATCCCACATTCCATTCTTCCAGATTCAGTGGACATGTACATCGGTACCAAACAGGTATAGGAAAGCTCTTCTGAGTGAATGAGTAACAATAATAATGGTAACAGTAACAAACTAATAATTAATGAATTGTTGCATTTTCAAGAGGGTTGACAATTAAAAATAAAATTGGCTGATAGTCCATTTGGTGCAGTGCAAAGCTTTTCTTAGCATTTTGTTACTGAATTTCAGTCTGGCTATTTGCACAAAAAAAGGAAAGGACTGAAGCAAAACACATCAGTAGTCCAACAAGATCAGAATCAGCAACTGCCCTACCTTATACCATAACATTTTGCTCTCTGCCATTGATCTCGTTGTAGTTAATGCAGACAGTCCTCAACATTAAATACAAAACCAATTGAAATTTAAGCATGAAATTTAAGCTGCCTAGGGTTGAAAAAATTCAATTCATGATCTCGATATCATAAACATGATGACTATTTAGATAACTTCATCAGTATGAAAAGAGAATATTGTGGGAACTTAGCAACATCATTCAGCACCAATCCTGAAAGTAAGTGAATGATCATGAGGTGCCAAACATCATCAGCAATATTGCCAAGTCTCAACTGCACTAGCAATATGAAGAACTTAATGCACATCTCGCAATTTTCTCTCTGCTATCCATAGCTTGCTCCAGACATTCCTCAGTGGTGTTCCTCTTCTAGATGCTGATCTAAGGGAAGGGTTCAAACCAACAGCAGATCGCACCATTGATAAACACAAATGAGATGCTCGCTTATCCTGTTTGTCTTGCAGTGAAAGCTTCTTTTAACAAAACTAAAAATGTGTGCACCATGGCCATGTCTAAAATGTCAGGAAACAGTAAGATACTACACATTGTTGATCTTAAATGGATTGTATCAATGTTCGGTCTTACACTTTATTTGTTCCATTTTAATGACAATATTATCAAAAGGATAGATGGCTACTCACCATATAATGGAGATGATAAGTTGCAGAAAGGCACAACAAAAAGACATCTAAACAAGTATGCTTCTGGCCAAAAGGCCTCCTCCTGAAATAGACACCCCCTCCCCTCTCTCTCTCTCTCTCTCACACACACACACACACACACACACACACACACACACACTCTTCTTCTTAGTGTCACAACTCTCACACACGTGACCACTGTCTCTGGCCACAAAGTTCAGACTGCGAGCAACAGAGCATGATGGGAGAAACAATATGTGTGGTGAGGGTAAGGAGGTCAGTGGGGCAGAGAGGGGGATGGATAACAGGGTAGGGGAACAGAAAAGGGATGCCTGTGGGAACATACAGGGACATGATGGGGAGAGGGTAGGACCGCTAGCTGCATACAGGAGGGAGTGTAAAAGGAGATAAGTGAAAAGACTTTAGGTATGATGATGGAATAGAAGGCTGTGTAGTGCTGGTGTGGGGACGGGGAAGGAGATAGCTGGGTGAAGGACAGTGACTAATGTTCAGGCCAGTGGGGTTATGGGAACATAGGATATATTGCAGGGAGACTTACCTCTTGGGCAATTCAGGAAAGCTGGTTTTGGCAGGAAGGATCGACATGGCACATCAACACATTGAATTGAAGAATGTTGTACTGAACAGCAGGCTCAGCAACTGGATGGTCCAGCTGTTTCATGGCCACAGTTTGTCTGTGGTCATTCGTGTGGTCAGACAGTTTGTTGGTTGTCGTGCCCAAATGGATCACAGCACAGTGGCTGCAGCTTAGCTTATAGATCATATGACTGGTTTCACAGGTAGCCCTGCCTTTGATGGAATAGATGATGCCTGTGACTTGACTGGAGTAGATGGTGGTGGCACGGTGTAGGGGACAGGTCTTACATGTAGATCTACTATGGGGAATGAGCCATGAGGCAAGAGGTTGGGAGCAGGGGTGGAGTAGAAATGGAAGAGGATTTTGGCAGGTTCAGTGGGTGGCGAAATACCACTGTGGGAGAGATGGGAAAGATAGTGGGCAGGACATTTCTCACTTCAAGGCATGACGAGAGGTACTCGAAACCCTGGTGCAGAATGTGACACAGTTGCTACAGTACTGGGTGTCATTGAGTCACAAGGGGAATTTCCCTTTGTGGTCAGATGGTGTGGCTAAGTGGTGGTGGTAGGTGACTGTTGAGAGAAGGCAGAGGAGATCTGTTTCTGTACAAGGTTGGGAGAGTAATTTCAGTCTGTGAAGGCCTCAGTGAGATCCTTGCTTTGTTTTGAGAGTGACTACTCATCACTAAAGATTCAATGCCCTTTGGTGGCTAGGCTATATGGAAGGGCCTTTTTTGTATGAAATGCTTGGCAGCTGTTGAGGTGGAGATATTACTTGTGGTTGGCAAGTTTGATATGGACAGAGCTATTGATGTAGCCATCTTTGAGGTGGAGGTCAACATTGAGGAAGGCGGCCTGTTGGGTTGTGGAGGGCCAGGTGAAGCAAATGGGGGAGAAAGTGTTGAGGTTTTGGAGGAATATGGATAGTGTCCCCACCTCTACATCTTCATTTATACTCTGCAAGCCACCATGAGGTGCATGGCAGAGTGTACATCCCATTGTACCTGTTATTAGGGTTTCTTCCTGTCCCATTCACAGATGCAGCACAGGAAGAATGATTGTTTGAATGCTTCTGTGCATGCCATAATTATTCTAATTTTATCCTCTTGATCACTACGTGAGCAATTCATAGGGTGTTGTGGTATATTCCTAAAGATGTCATTTAAAGCTGGTTCTTAAAAATTCATTAATAGAATTCCTTAGGATAGACATTTCTATTCAAGAGTCTTCCAGTTCAGTTCCTTCAGTATCTCTGGTCACACGAGTGATTTGTAAGCCATCCCCTTTGTAGACTTATTGCACTTCCCCGGTATTCTGGAAATAAACCAAAGCCTACGACCTGCTTTACCCACAACTGAGTGTATGTGATCATTCCATTTCATATCCGACAAACTGTTACACCCAGATATTTGTATGAGTTGGCTGATTCCAACGGTTTCTCATTGATATTATAGTCATAGGACACTACATTTTTTTGTGTTGTGAAGTGCACAATATTACATTTCTGAATATATAAAGCAAGGTGCCAATCTCTGCACCACTTTGAAATCTTATCAAGATCTGATTAAGTATTTATGCAGCTACTTTCAGATAGTACTTCAATAAAGATAACTGCATCATCTGCAAAAAGTCTGAGGTTACTATTAATATTGCCTGCAAGGTCATTAATATACAACATGAACAGCAAGGGCCTCAAGACACTTCCCTGGAGCACACCTCAAGTTGCTTCTACATCTGACGATGACCATCTATCCTAGATGACAGGCTGTATTCTCCCAACCAAGAAATCCTCACTCCGGTCACACATTCCGTATGATGGCCTATATGGCCGTCCTTTTGATACTAAGCATAGGTATGATGAGTCAAATGCTTTTCGAAAACCGAGAAATACTGCATCTACCTGACTGCCTTGATCCATGGCTTTCAGGATGTTGTGTGAGAATATATGTACACTTAAATTTTCCCCGGAAATCTCACTGCCATCAGTTTCAGATTGCAACCAGCTTTCTGTACCTGGTATTATGTGAGCTTCATAAGCACTTCAAACTCTGGCACTTTGTTGCGGACGCTTCGGCAGTTAAGCATTAGGATTTTAATAGCCTCACCTGTGGGAAGCATTTCTTTCGATCTTATACTGACACTTCTGGATTTCCTACAGCTATTGTTACCTGGATTGGAGATGTCTAATCTAAAAAACCCTTCTGCACCCCACACACAGTTAGCTACCTGAGTAGCAGCCTCTGCCACATAGTGTGCACCTGACTCATCTAGGGGGCCTTACGGTTCTCAACGCTGTGGTGCAAGTGCAGGAAGTAGCAGCCTAACGTGTCACGTGACTTTCGAAGTCTCTGGTTCTTCCCATTCACTCAATTCGGAACCAAAGGACCACAGTCAGTTCTGGCAACAGTGCTGCAAATTGTGAACTTCGTTGAAACTCCATGCACAAGGCTTGTTTTTTCAACCTTCTTTGCCATTCGCTGGAATGACCGCAGTATTACAGTGGAGCCCAGACAACAGGCATCATTTCTTCTGATGTGTGCCTCAATCTGCAGTTGCTTACATCTTGTTCCCTCAGTGGATGCTGGTACAGCCTCTTCAAGATGTTGAATGAGGTCCCCAGGCATGCTCACTGACTGCACCTGGCATTCTTTACTGTCCCTTGCTGCCATTTCCCTAAGGAGTACCACATTCACCACACATTCAAACTGCAGATGATTAATAGACTCCTACTTTTTTGCGTTTGCCTCCTCTTGACACTGGACAAAACAGGTTTCCGCAAAATTGTTGAAGTGAATCCCATTGGCTCAGTATCAGTTTCAGCGAAAGATAGCACCTCAGTACAGGATGCCTAGATCTACTACTAACATCCAACTCACAGTCAAGTGGACAGGTAATGACAGATCCTGTGCTTTCTGCGGAGGAGACAGGTTCCACAGGAGAGGATAGTACTTGGAGGTACCTCTTGTACAGGTATCACAGGTACACGACTCTCAGGAGCTCTTCCAACACACCCATTCACATCAGCTGCCAATCATTTGACAGTGATGAGGGCGATTTCCAGCAGCTTATGCTCATCAACCAGTTCATCCTGTGTTCGAGAACAGCATTCACAGTGGGGCTGCATTTTGGCTGGCACAGTGTATTACAAGGCAGTAAACAAATAAATTTAAATTAAGCCCACATCTTATCTTTTTATTTGTTGGGGTAAAAAGGTGCTAATTCCATATAAGAATTGAAGCAAATATACAAAACAAGATTTCTATTAATGTAACACAGAAACCTGTGGTACAAATTAGTAGTTTCCTAAAACACTTTGAGGTTAATTATAGTTGTTAGCAGTCTTGAAAAAAAGTTAATTTACGATAAATGCAAATAATAAGGCTACTTCTCTTTAAAGGAAAACTAGATGTAACACAACATGTTTGTTAGAATATCTACTACAGTAACTAAATCACAAACACCAATTTACTACAAATTGCTTGTAGATTATGCAATGGACAATGGTAGCTTCCAAAAATTCTCAAAACTGCACATTTATTTGCGTTGATATAGAATGAAATTCAGCGATGATGTATTCTTTGGCAGAACTGTGGAGTACAAATGCTGATTTGCTACAAAATAAGTTACATATCCGAAACACTTATATCAGTTACTTATAAAAATAAAGTTTTTTAAGTGTCCACCAAAAATTCTCAAATGTAACCTATTTATCACATAATTGTATTTTGAAATCAGAGAATGACTGTTTTGAATGAAGATATTCCTGCTGTTCTCAAACATTTTAAATAAGCACAGTTAAGTATAAGCCTACAACAGAGAGTAATAGTAGGAGTTTATCACGGTACTTGTAAATGTTCTGAATTTCATAACATATCACAGTACAAATGGGTATTAATACAGTCAATGAAAAACTATGCAAAAGCACTGTGAACAGTGATATATGCAAATCTAGAACTTCAGATTGGCACACGAATCTGGTACACGCAGTCTCACACAAAGGAAAATTCCAAAGTTGGCTTTTATTTATAAATAAATATGCATAATGCACAGATTTTTCACATAACTGTTTCTGTGCACACTTTTACACTGACATGCTGAGGAAGAGCACTGCAGCGTGAGTTTATCTGGGTGAAAATCGCTAAAATATGCACCACCAACAAACCCTCAGCTCAGATAACGAAGATATCAGTGAAACTGAACCAGGTGATGGGTTTGAGTTAGGAAGGATTTCCCTTGATGCCCCATGAATAGGTTGACAAAGGTTGGTGCCATGTGGATACACATTGAAGTCCCACAGATTTGTTTTTAGATGATGCCTTCAGAAGAGACGTAATTGTGGGTGAGGATACAGTTGGTGATGGTGACCAGGAAAGAGGTTGTAGGTTTGGAATCCATCAGGTGTTGAGAAAGCTAGTGTTCAATAGTGGCAAGGCCAAGGGCATTAGGGATGCTAGTGTATAGGTAGGTGGTGTCAGTAGTGATGTGCAGGGCACCATGTGGTAAAGGAACAGAAACTGTAAGCCAGTCAGTGAGGCTCCAGCCCTTGGCTGATACACATCTACAGTGTGACAAGTAAAGTGTTTATCTTTTCCCCTGTAGGAGATTTATTAAATTTTGTACTTGTTTCCGTTTAAGAGGTGTAAGCTCACATTTTGTAAGTGTAAATTCATTCAGTCTATAATGCAGAAGTTGTTCACTGAACAGCAAGATTCATAGCTCTTTGAAGCATCAGCATCCATTGGTGACACATCAGGAGGATAGCAAGTTGCATGCCTGGGATTCTGTCGCTTTTCTAGTTTGCTTCTTCAGTTTGTATTGCTAGGATGTGTGCATGCTGTGTGTGGATGCAGGAGGAGTTGGCCGTGGTTCACAAACAGCTGAATGCACTTTTGGCTATGGTCATTAACCTTCAAACTGCATCATCAGGGTGTAGTGGGGGCCGAGAATCTGGCACATCGTGTGGGACACCTCAGGTGTCGCTTGTTTCACTCACAGGTTCTGCTACTGTCACATCTCCTAGTGTACACAATGCCATGGATCCACCCTCACAGCATAATGAGTGTTGGGTGGTAACATGCTCCCATCACTTGAGGTGCAATGACAATGTGGACACCGGTTGCCTGGCCTCACCCATTCACTCTGTGAGTGGACAGGTAGCCGCTCCTTCAGCAGGGTCCAAGCACGCACACAGTGGGAGTGGTTTACTACTTGTCAGGAGCTCCAACATTAGGTGCATTATGGACCCCCTTAGGCAGCTAGTGTTCAGGGTTTGAAGAAAGCCAATGTGCACTCGGTATGTCTGCCATGGGGCCTCATCTGAGGTATGGAGACAGCTTTGCTTGTGGCTATCAGAAATGCAGGGTGCAGTCGATGCCTGTCGCATGAGTTCTTAGCCCATCCTCAGTTCCTACAGTCGGCTGGCGGAAATGGTGAAGGCTGCTGTCCTCACATGTGAGGTGCAAGCAGAGCTCGCAATTTGCATCACTGTTTCCAGAGTTGAATGGGGTCCTTTGGTTCGGAGCCGAGTGGAGGACCTGTGTCGACTCTGTCTTAGCTGCAGATTTCTAGACCTGCGTTATTGATTGGGGATTTGTAGGACTCCCCTTGACAGGTCAGGGGTGCACTACGCAAAGGAAGCAGCTACTTGGGTAGCAGAGTACTTGTGGAGTGCACATGAGTTTTTTTAGACTAGACAGTCGTTTGTGATACTCTGATGAACACTTGCCACTTGATATGCTACAAGGGAAGTCAGAGCTCATTCAGAGAAAGATAGTTAGACTGTCAAAATTTTATCAGTAAATTGTTGAAGTATTCGTAACAAAGTTCCTAAATTTACTAACCTCTAGGAAAGTTCTCAAGTTCAAATTATGCTGAGATGCGAAGTGGAAAGCTCTTGAGCTATTTAATAAGTCATGGAAGATATATTGGAAAAACAGATGACAGGCTATAGGAGTTATCTAGTTAAGTAAAACAGGTCTAGGTGAAACCAGGTTATTGTTGGATGTTTGTATTGGCCACTCATTACTGCCGTGACAGTTTCAGTGTCATTGAAACAATATCTATCATCAGTAGTGTATAAATACCCAGATCATGCATTACTAGTTAGAGGCAACTTTAACCTACCATGTATAAACTAGGGTGTCCATGGATTCATTGCAGGGGATACAGACAAACAGTCATGCAAAATACTTTCGAGCACATTTTCTGAAAACTGTCTTGAGCAGCTAGCTCAACAGTCCATACACAATGGAAATATCTTAGATCTTGTACCTACAAATAGGCTGAACCTTATCAACAATGTCATTATAGAAAAGGGGCTTAGCAATCATGATGTCATTATAGGAAATGTGGTTACAAAAGTTATGAATCAGTTATGAAGGCAAGGAGAGTGTTTCTGCTAGAAAAAGACCAGATAAGCAGTTGTTAGCCTCTCACTTAGACAGGGAGTTGACATCGCTTAGTTCCCCCCTGCAGGTCCGGGTGTTAGAATAGGCCCGAGCTATTCCTGCCTGTCATACGAGGCGACAAAAAGGAGTTTCACACATGTCGGCCTTTATGTGACGATCCCCTGTAGAGTTTGACCTCCATTCTTTAAAATTTTCCTGAAGAGCGAGCCAATTGGGGAAAAGCGCCTTACAAGGTGCATCGTGTCCATCGTGCATTGAGATCTTTAGCCCACTTTCTCATCGTCGCATTGCAGTCCTGACCATTCTCCATTTCTTGGGTGAGGACACCTTCCTGGGTGCGTTTTCCACCATGCACTATGCAGTGTCGATTTCTACGTCGACAATGATCATGGACTTCTTCGCACCTGATATCCAGCACAGTAGCCAGTTCTTTGTGGTGGGGTCGCCATGTATCCCGTTGGTTGTAGCCCCCTGACCACACAGGGATCGCTCTGCTGATGCCTGCACCGTTAACTCCCCACATATGCCAAGGGGTAGATGCCCCTCCCCCTGGGGCATCGGGACTCCTGGCAATGGCCATCCTGCCAGGTGGCCTTTGCTGTGGCTGGGTGGTGCCCATGGGGAGGGCTCTTGGTCGGAGTGGGTGGCATCAGAGCGGATGACACGCGATGAAGCGTAGTCCATCATCTCTTGCTGGTGGTGAAACACCATCAGACTCTAAGTGATCACGAGGTCAATTCAACACACGGAAGTACGACCCCAAATCGTTCCCCTCCCTGGCCACACCATGGGAGGAACATCAGGCAAAGGATGGCAGCGGATATTATTCGCCCTGGTACCTTGTATGTTCGAGAGCTGATGGGGAATCTTTCATGGCAAGGAAACCTCAGTTTTTTGTTGAGCATTTAGAGGACAAGTTTGGGGAGGTGGAGGGCTTGTCCAAAATGAAATCTGGGTCAGACTTGATCAAAACAGCATCCTCTGCCCAGTCATGGGAGTTACTCGCTTGTGACAAGCTGAGGGATGTTTCTGTAACCATCATCCCCCATAAAAGCTTAAATATGGTCCAGGGTATCATATTTCACAGAGACCTTCTTTTGCAGTCTGATGATGAGCTGCACACCAATTTAGAGCGGCGAGGTGTACATTTCTTCCGGCGTGTCCACCGGGTTCCGAAGGATAATCAGGTTGCCACCGGTGCCTTCATCTTGGCCATTGAGAGTGATACATTACCCGAGAAGGTCAAGGTGATGGTCTGCTGGTGTGATGTCAAGCCCTATATCCCTCCCCTGATGCGGTGCTTTAAGTGCTGGAAGTTCGGTCATATGTCTTCCTGCTGTACTCCCAGTGTCACATGCCGAGATTGCGGACGCCCATCACATCCCAATACTCTATGTGCCTCGCCTCCCATCTGTGTCAACTGTGGAGAGAGCACCATTCACCTTGCTCGCCTGACTGCATGATTCTCCAGAAAGAAAGGAAAATCATGGAGTACAAGACCCTGGACAGACTGACCTACACTGAGGCTGAGAGAAAATTTGAACACCTGCATCCTGTGCGTATGACATCATCTTACGCTGCCGCTACAACAGTTCTGGCACCATCAGCTCCACCAACCCAGGTCATCTCTCAGAGCCGGAAGACTACACCTGCCCCCTTGATGGTGGGGGGCATTTCCCTCCCTGCGACTGAGAATGGGGTGGAGATTTTAGCGTCCGCTGAGGACCTAGATCTCACCAGACCCTCGGACACAATGGATATAAACTGCTCAGGCAATAAATCGGTGGCAGCAGGTGACTCTGAGGTGTAAACTGCCTCATTCAATGTTCCATGCCTTCCCAGTCTCACGATGTCATCCTCCAGTGCAATTGCGGTGGTTTTTTCCACCGCCTGGCTGAGCTACGGCAACTGTTAAGCTTTACACCTGCTATCTGCATTGCCGTCCAGGAAACCTGGCTCCCAACAATGCTGACCCCCTGCCCTCTGCGGGTGTAAGGGATATTACAGGAACCATAGCGACTATAATCGAGTGTAGGGTGGAGTTTGCGTTTATGTCCTAAACTCGGTATGTAGTGAACATGTGCCCCTTCAAACCCTTCTTGAAGCTGTGGCTGTCAGAATAAGGACGACACAGGAAATAACTGTCTGCAATGTGTATCTTCCTCCAGATGGCGCAGTACCCTTGAATGTATTAGCTGCACTGATTTGTCAACTCCCTAAACTTTTCCTACTACTGGGAGATTTTAATGCCCATAACCCTTTGTGGGTTGGTACCATGTTTACTGGCCAAGACAGAGATGTTGAAACTTTACTGTCGCAGTTTGACCTCTGCCTCTTAAACACTGGGCCACCACACATTTCAGTGTGGCTCATGGTAGTTACTCGGCCATTGATTTATCAATTTGAAGCCCAGGACTTCTCCCCTCTATCCACTGGAGAGCACATGACGACCTATGTGGTAGTGACGACTTCCCCATCTTCCTGTCACTGCCCCAGCGTCAGGCACATGGACGGCTGCCCAGATGGGCTTTGAACAAGGTAGACTGGAGAACTTTCACCTCTGCTGTCACTACTGAATCTCCCCCACATGGTAACATCAATGTGATGGTTGAGCAGGTGACTAGCACAATTGTTTCTGCGGCAGAAAACGCTATCCCTCACTCTTTAGGGTGCCCGAGGTGGAAGGCAGTCCCTTGGTGGTCGCCGGAAGTCGCTGAAGAAATTAAGGAGCGTCGGCGAGCTCTACAGCGGCATAAGCAGCACCCTTACCTGGAGGACCTCATAGCCTTTAAACAGCTCTGTGCCCGTGTTCGCTAACTTATCAAACAATGGAAGAAGAACTGTTGGAAGAGATACATCTCCACCATTGTGTGCCACACGTCACCTTCCCAAGTCTGGGCAAAGATCAAATGTCTTTTTGGGTACCAGGCCCCAACAGCTGTCCCTGACGTTACCATAAATTACCAATGCAAACACGATTGCCGAGCACTTTGCTGAAGCCTCTGCGTCGGAAAATTATCCCCCAGCCTTTCGCACACTCAAATGGCAGCTGGAAGGGAATGTCCTCTCATTCAATACATGCTGCAGTGAATCCTATAACGCCCCATTTACAGAGTGGGAGCTCCTCAGAGCCCTTGCACATTGCCCCGACACAGCTCCTGGACCTGATCGCATCCACAGCCAGATGATTAAAAATCTCTCATCTGACTACAATCAACATCTTCTCATCATCTTCAACCAGATCTGGTGCGATGGCGTCTTTCCATCGCAGTGGTGGGAGAGCACCATCATTCCGGTGCTCAAACCCGGTAAAAATTCTGCTTGGTGTGGATAACTATTGGCCCATCAGCCTCACCAGTGTTCTTTGTAAGCTGTTGGAACATATGATATGTTGGCGGTTGGGTTGGGTCCTGGAGTCATGTGGCTTGCTGGCTCCATGTCAGGGCAGTTTCTGCCAGGGTCGCTCTACCACTGATAATCTTGTGTCCATTGAGTCGGCCATCCGAACAGCCTTTTCCAGATGGCAACACCTGATTGCTGTCTTTTTTGACTTATGTAAAGCATACGACACGACTTGGCAACGTCTTATCCTTGCCACATTGTATGAGTGGGGTCTCTGGGGACCACACCAGATTTTTATCCAAAACTTTCTGTCGCTCCATACTTTCCGTGTCCAAGTTGGTGACTCCCATAGTTCGATCCATATCCAGGAGAATGGAGCCCAGCAGGGCTCTGTATTGACTGTCTCTCTATTTTTAGTGGCCATTAACGGTCTAGCAGCAGCTGTCGGGCCCTCTGTCTCACCTTCTCTGTATGCAGACGACTTCTGCATTTTGTACTGATGCTCCAGTACTGTTGTTGCTGAGCGGCATCTCCAGGGAACCATCCACAAGGCGCAGTCATGGGCTCTAGCCCACGGCTTCTAGTTTTCAGCTGCAAATTCGTGTGTCCGGCACTTGTGTTGGCGTCGTACCATTCACCCGGAACCTGCACTTTACCTTAATCATGATCCACTCATTGTAGTTGTGATATATCTATTCCTAGGACTGGTTTTTGATGCTCGATTGACTTGGCTCCTTCATCTTCGTCAGCTTAAGCAGAAGTGCTGGCAGCAGCTCAGTGCCTTCTGTTGCCTGAGCAGCACCAATTGTGGTGCAGATTGCTGTATGCTGCTGCAGCTCTACAATCCCGAATTGACTATGGGAGTGTGGTTTATGGTTCGGCATCGCCTTCAGCACTGCATTTACTCTACCCTGTGCACCACTGTGGGGTTCGATTAGCGACAGGAGCTTTTAGGACGAGTCCGGTGACCAGGCGATGAGGAAACTGCTCCTGGAGGTAGGCATCTCCGAAGCTGACCTGTGTTCTGTCTTGCACCGCAGGGTTTTCCTGTTTTGGGAGACGGAATGGCATAACAGCACACACAACAAACTGTATGTCATTAAGGAGAGTGTGAATGTGTGGAAGTCTTCCATGCAGGCCTCTCACAGGGAATCAGTTGTCCTCTGCCGGCTTCGCATTGGCCATACGTGGCTAATGCATGGTTACCTACTCTGTCGCGAGGACCCACTTCTGTGTCGTTGTGGCTTCCAAATGACAGTCGTCCACCTCTTTCTGGACTGCTCACTTTTAGCCGCTCTGTGGCAGACTTTTAACTTTACCAGCACCTTGCCTTCGGTGTTGGGCGACAATGCCTCCACAGCAGCTTCAGTTTTACATTTTATCTGTGAGAGGGGTTTTATACTGCTATGTAAGTTTTAGCGCATGTCTTTTGTCCCTCCGTGTCCTCCACCCTAGTGCTTTTAGGGTGGAGGTTTTAATGTGTTGCAGAGTGGCTGGCTTTCCCTTTTTATTCTTGTGGTTGGCCAGCCACTGTAATCTGCTTTCATGTTTTACTCCCTTCTGTTTGTAGCAGATCTCTCTGTTGTTTTCTTGTCCTCTTTTGTTCCTTTTAGTATTCGTTGCTTTCCCTTTGTTCTTGTGGCTTTTCCTTTCTTTCCGTTTTGTGTTATATGTTTTGTCCAGTTTATTCTCACCCTTGTACCATTGTTTTATTAGGAACAAGGGACCGATGACCTCGTAGTTTCGTCCCTTCTCCCGCCTTTAAACCAACCAACCAACCATCACTTAGTTCCAGTAAGATGGATGCAGAGGCATTACAGGCAGAGTTTAAATGGATTTTAAATTGTGGTCTGGAGAATTATGTACCTAGAAAGTGATTTAGAGACAGAAAAGACCTGGCATTTTTTAAATAATGAGATTCGGAATATGCTGAGGAAGCAGAGACTGTTGCACTCTCAGTTCAAAGGAGAATGTGCAAATGACTACAAGCAAAGGTTGCATGAAGCATACAACTACTACCACTGTCATACCTTAACAAAAGATCTGGTAGAGAACTGAAGAAAATTTTATTCCTGTGTAAAATTGCTAAGTGGGTCTAAGGCTACCAGCCAGCCACCTGTTGACCAGTCTGGTTTGGCAGTTACAGATAGCAAAACGAAAACCTAAATTTCATGTTCAAGAAAGTGTTCATTCAGGGGAATTCTACAAACATCCCATCGTTTGACCATTGAACAGACTTCCGTATGGATGACACAGTAAAAAGTATCCCTCGTTTAGAGAAACAACTGAAGGAGTTGAAACCAAATAAATCCCATTTATGTTTTTCAAAGAGTACTCTACGGTATTGACCCCTTACTTAGCCTGCATTTATCACGAATGTCTCACCCGGCACAAAGTCCAAAGTGACTGGAAGAAAATGTAAGTGACTCCTATATAAGAAGGGCAAAAGAACAGACCCACAAAATTACACACCGATGTCCTTAACATCAGTTTGCTGCAGAATCCTTGAACATATTCTCAGTTTGAATATAATAAATTTTCTTGAGACCAAGCAGCTTATGTCCATGAATCAGCATTGTTTTAGAAAGCATTTGCTCACGCAAAACTCAGCTTTTCTTTTTCTCATATGATATAGTGCAAACTATGGATGAAGGGCATCTGGCAGATTTCATATTTGTAGGTTTCCAGAAAGTGCTTGACACGATGCCCCATTGCAGGCTATTAAAGAAGGTACGAGCATACGGAATGGGTTTGCAGATATGTGAGTGGCTCAACAACTTCTTAAGTTATTGAACCCAGTATGTTTGTCAAGAGTGGCCTAGAGAAGTGTGATAGGTTCGCTATTATTCTCTGTATAATAAATGATTTGGTGGATAGGGTGAGCTGCAATATGTGGATGTTTGCTGATGACGGTGTGATGTACGGTAAGACCTTGATGTTAAGTGACTGTAGGAGGATACAAGATGACTTAGACAAAATTTCTAGTTGCTGTAATGAATGGCAGCAACTGTAAATGTAGAAAATTGTAACTTAATGTGGATAAGTAGGAAAAAAAAGGCACCACAATGTTGGGATGTAGCATTAGTAGTGTCCTATGTGGCACAGTCATATCGTATAAATATATGGGTGTAATGTTGCAAAACTATATGAGATGGAATGAGCACATGAGGGATGTGGTAGGGAAAGTGAATGGTCATCTTTGGTTTATTGGAAGAATTCTAGGAAAATGTGGTTCATTTGTAAAGGAGACCACATACAGCAGGCTAGTGAGACATAGTCTTGAGTACAGATTGAGTGTTTAGGATCCATACCAGGTCAGATTAAAGGAAGACATCAACACAATTTACAGGTGGGCTGCTACATTTATTGATGGTAGGTTCAAACAACACACAGGTGTTATGGTGATGCTTCAAGAAGTCAAATTTGAATCCCTGGAGGGAAGGCAATGTTCTTTTCAAGGAACACTATTGAGAAAATTTAGATAAATGACATTTGAACCTGGCTGCAGAATGATTGTTCCTTTTAATATACATTGTATGTAAGAATAACATAGACAAGATACGAGAAATTAGGACTATTATGGAGGGATATAAACAATCATTTTTCTCTCATTCTATTTATGAGTAGAACAGGAAAGGAAATGACTAGTATTGGTGCAGGGTGCCCTCCGCAACATGCCATAAGGTGGATTCTGGAGCACCGATGGAGATGTAATCGATGGAGGAAATGGTTGGTGTCTTTTATACAGTAGGTTAGGTTGCAAGTAATAGGCCAAAGGTGTTGGTCTACGAGAGCAGATGTTCTCTCAATGAGGGCACCATAACTGGCTGCAATGGGGGGCATCCTGGGTGGCTGGGCTTATGGATTTTAGGAAGTGTGTAAAGTGTAGGAGTGCAGAGTGTGGTAAGGGGGGGGGGGGGGGGGGGCAAACTGCTAGGTCACTGGTCCCAGAGATTCAGGGAGAAGTTCTCGAACAGGCCTAAGGATTTGAGGAGAGATGGGAGATCCTGTTGTATTTCTGGAATGGAATCGTTGTGAACGCATCTGAGAGTTGGCAGAGTCCATCTGGTAGGTAATCACGGTAGTTCAAAACTATAATGATGGAGCTTTCGTCATAAGGTCAGGTTTAGTTTTTAGGTGGAAAAATTGCGTTTGTTTTTGCAGATGTAAGGTTATCTTGTGTAAGTTCAGCAATTTAGGGATGCTGAAACAAAGTTCAAGGTTAAGAAATTCTGAGAAGTTAACAGGGGGTGATCTTGGGAGAGTGAGGATGGGTCATGGTTGGGTGGAGGAGTGAACTGAGTCAGGATTCAACAGGGTTTGTCAGCTGTGAGGTTCCTGTTTTGGTGCCTGGCTCATGGAATCTCCCCAAATGGCCTTACCATCTAATTGCTCATATCTGGCTGAAATCCCTCCTTCGTCAGTGACATACATCTGTTCAGATTTCACCAATCCTTAGGCCTCAGCAACTCAGTCAAACCACGTAAATCAGGTCTGAACCTCCTTGCAGTGCCTCCTCTCCATCTGTAAAATTTCGCTTCTCTGCAATTCCAAATTCCTGTATTGTGTCTCACACCTTCAAACTCTCTCTTTCCAG
Source organism: Schistocerca cancellata (assembly GCF_023864275.1). Classification (NCBI taxonomy): domain Eukaryota; kingdom Metazoa; phylum Arthropoda; class Insecta; order Orthoptera; family Acrididae; genus Schistocerca; species Schistocerca cancellata. The sequence goes on along the minus strand of NC_064627.1, from coordinate 666,457,917 downwards.
GAACTAGAGCAGCATGTACAATGCCACCTGCATCCTGTTTATTTCCTATTCCCAACTTGTAAGGTTCATGGCCAGCTGATATGGTGGCTCGAGTCTCACAATCTGGTAATTACTGCACAATGTGGATTTTGTGCACGCCGTTCTGCAGTTGACAGTCTCGTCACTTTGTCAACCCAAGTCATGAAAAGCTTTTGTGGTGACAACAGACTGAGGCTGTGTTTTTTGATTTGGGGAAAGCATACAACACCTGCTGGAGGACTGGTATCCTTCATATTCTATACATGTAGAGCTTCTGAGGCAACCTGCCCCATTTCCTTCAGGAATTTGTAAAATACAGAGTTTTCAAGGAATGTGTTGGTTTGGCCATGTTAGACAGCTTTATCCGGGAGAACGGGGTGCCTCAAGGATCTGTCCTGAACATCAGCCTCATAGCTATAGCTATTAACCATATTATGGCCTGTCTGCTGCCAGACATCTCCAGCTCCCTATTTGTTGACAATTTTGTGATCTATTGCAGTTCTCCACTGACTTGTCTCCTTGAGCAGTGTCTTCAGTGATGTCGTGATTGTCTTTACTCATAGAGCATCAACAATGCCTTTCACTTTTCCACTGACAGAACCGTTTGCATGAAATTCTGGCACTGCAATAGGTTTCTTCCACCATCTTTACATGTTGGTCCTGTTGCTTGTTTGTTCACTGAAACTACAAAATTCCTGTTGCTCATGCTTGATAAGAAACTTCCTTGGTCCTCCCACGTGTCTTATCTGGCCTCAAGCTGTACCCAGTCCCTCAGTGTCCTACATGTCCAAGTGATACTTCCTGGGGAGCGGAGCAAACCACCCTCCTATGCTTGTACCGATTCCTTGTCCATTTGAAACTAGAGTATGGGTGTTCCATTTATTCCTCTGCACATCTGCCAATCATATGCCCTCTTAACATAATCCACCATCGTGCAATACATTTGGCCACTGGCACTTTTTATACTATCCTGATTGAGAGAGTCTATGCAGAAGCTGCCGAACTACCACTGTCATACCGGCGTGATGTTCTCTTCAGCAGATATGCATGTCGTTTATCTGCCAAGCCTGGGCCACCCATGCTATCCCCCCTTTTTCGATGACTGCCTTGACCTCCAGTATGGGGCACCCCCTTCCTCTCTGTTGCCTCCCTGATTTCGTTTTCAGCGACTGTTCCAGCAATACCTGCTATGTTCCCAATGGGTGTGAACCATCCATTGCCTTGGCTTTGTGTGGCAGGCTATGTTCATTTTGGGTTTTATTCACTTCCCAAGACCACTGCTCCATATCCGATCAATTGCTGTAAGTTTCTCGACCTTCGCACGGAATGTGGCGATAGCACCTCCATTGATGCTGATGGCTCTAAGACCAATCGTGGTGTCAGCTGTGCCTTCGTCAGTGGCACCAACCATTTTCAGTATGGGCTTCCAGAATACTGCTCGATTTTTGCAGCAGAACTCTTCGTCCTCTATCATGTCACCCAATTCATCTGGCGACATGGGGTTCTTTAACTGTGTAATATGCTTTGATCCTCTTAGTGGCCTTCAGAACCTCTGTGTGCTGCACACAGGCCATCCTGTGGTGCAATGGATCCACTTGCTCGCTGTTGAGGGAGGCACTGTGTGATGTTCATGTAGTTTCCTGATCACATTGGTGTGACGGGAAATGAGGCTGCAGTCATCCTACCTTGAGATGCTAGCTCTTTCATTCCTTCAGATGATCTCCCTGTTGTCATCTGTCGGCAGATGGTGTCACTCTGATATCATTTTAGCTAGGTTGTGTGTTCGGCATTGTCATTTTAGCCATCACCATTCGTTACATGGTGATCCCTCACCACTTTGTGCTCATTGTCATCAACCTTTGACAGTATGCCATTTACTGATCCAGTGTCCCTTTTTAACTGCTTACATTCCACTGTATCTTTGCTATCTACAGTTTTGGCCATTTTAGCGAATGATGCTTGGGCTGTCTGCTGTGTTTTACTTTTTACCTGTCTTAGCTTTATAGCAAAGGACATTTAATCTCCGCTTTCCATACGGCATGTTTTGTGTTCCCTACCCTGAGGGAAGTATTTGTTTGTAACTCTCTTTCCTTCCATCAATCGGGCTTAACATACATTCGCTTTTACCTTCTTTTACTTATTGGTGCTCTAAAGGTATGCCATGGGCACTTATGACTACAGTTGTTTTTGCGTCCTAAATAAAGAGAAAAGAGGAAAAAAGGCCACATGGCTGACCTCCATGTCCAAATTCCCATATGGCCATAGTGGCCTGCAGTAGGCACAACTAGCCCCCAGTTTTCACAAGTGTGTTAAATTATAAATGAAGGAAATGACACAGTTCCTGACAGCAACATTAAGAACTTAACCATAGTTGAAGACACAATATCCATGGTTGGACTGATTATTAACAGCAGCTCACCCACAAGTGCAGCAAACCAGTCCTGCTTGCTTACATTATCATGGCATTTTTTATGTGAAGGACAAGAAAGCAGATGGTTCCTATTTAATGGGCTCGGGTTCAGACGTAAGTCTGCCACTGTTCAGGCAGAGCTAAAATGCAATGGTACCCATGACTCTCCACCTTATGGTAGCCAACAACATATCATGATTGTGATGTAGCAGTTGACCTTGGTTTCAGTAGAAAGTTCAAGTGGAAGTTTGTGCTGACGAATGAGCCAACACTGAGGGCAGATTTTAATCATCACCATAGCTCGGAGATGAATCGCAGTATGGCACAGATTAAGGTGAACAGTGAGGTGATCACAGGTGCTATAGGCAGTGGCACTACCAATAGCATTGCCTCACCTGTTGCTCGATTATACCAGAAACTAGACAGGAAGTTGGCAGCCAATTAGGTAAAGTGCCGCATACCACAGTGTGCTGTTTTAAGAAAACACCTGGACAGCTGGTCTGTCTGGCCACGGAGATTAGCTCCTAACTGTTTTTTCTGCAGCAAAGGCAGAATTTGAAGAAATGTTAAAACTGGCGCCATATGCATATCGGACAGCCCTGGACTCCCTACGGAAACTGGTAAAAAGGATAGCACTTGGGGGCTGTGGAGATTACTGCACCTTAAACGCACATACCATCCTCAACTGCTACCTAGTCCTAATACAGGGGATTTCACAAGTGTGCTAGCTGGATCTACGATCTTCAGCATGATCAACGGTAAAAAGACTTATGATGAGATCCCAGTTGCAGAAGAGGACACCCCCAAGACCACAGTAATAACTTTTTGAATGCCTGTGCATACCATTCGATTTAAAAAATGCCGTACAGTCATGGCAGCAATTTGTAGATGAGGTACTCAGGGGTCTGAATGTCTGTTTTGTCTAACTCAATGGTATCATGATATTTTCCAAAGTGGCAGTATTACATGAGGAGCATCTCAGTGCAGTGTTCAGCAGAATGTATAAGTATGGTCTGATAGTAAACAAAGCAAAATGTGTTCTGCGCCTGAAGCAGATAACTTTCCTGTCATACAGTTTTGGTGGCTGTGATTGGCCACAAGAAAAGAAGATTGAGGTTGTAAAAGACATTCCACATGCAGTGGATTTCAAGCAATTGAGAAGATTCCTAGGAGTCAGGGGAATCATTAACTCCCACCAATGACACAACGTGGGAACAACAGAGATACAGGCACCACTGACATCAGAATTGTCAGGTAACAATGCAATGGGCTGACCCCCCTACCAAAGATGCCAGAGATGCAGTGCACCTTTGATAAAGTAAAAGCAAGCTTATAAAAAGCAATTCTTTTGTCCCAACCCTGTGTGGGATGTGTCATTAGGTATAGTGGTAGATGCTAGCTAACGAGCAGTTGGCACAGCTTTCCACCAGTATGTGGAGAAGAGTTGGAAGCCTCCATAAGCTGAAGGAGGCTCAGACCAATTGGAATGGATACAAATGAGAGTTATTAGCCATATACGAAGCTGTGCAGCACTCCTGCCTATATGTGGAGGCCAGACTACTCGATCTATACAGATCACAGACCAATCACATTTGCTTTTAGCAAACTCAAGGAGGATTTTTTTCCCCGGCAGTTTGAACAGTTAGAATTTATTAGTCAGTTTAGAGCAAACATAAGGTGTATAAGAAGAATAGGAAATGTAATAATTTTTTTCTTCTCTATGATTGGTGCCATCTAGTGTACCATTGGTTACAGTCAACTCTTTGCAGTGCATGCTGCATATAAATAGCTGCAAGAATATCTTCAAAACAAGGCAACCACTGTACAGCTTAAGCAATTACAGTTATTATGTGCAAAGGACCTTATTTGTTGTGATCTGTTAGACCCACATCCGGACCATTCACACCTGAAACGCTATGTAGAGCAGTTATTGAGAGTATCCATAGTTTTGCCCATCCCAACACAAAAGCCATCATTAAACTAATGATGGGGAGAGTTCTGTACCCTAGAATAAAAAAAGAATGTATGTAACATGTTGGCAGAATGAAGTGGGCAGGCATCAATGCAGAATTATTTTTTTAAAAAAAGTGGAATGTTTATAAGAACACCTTACATAACATACAGCAGTAAAACACAGAAAAATAATTAACCCTCAGCACACCTCAGTTTTTTGTTTTGTTTTTTGTGTTTTTTTTTTTTTTAATTCTTCAAACACTTTGAGGCTGTGGTATAGTCAGTACATCAGCAAGTTGATTTGAGCTTTCCACGTATTTTGGTTTGATATTCATTCCAATATGTTGTTGAATGAACTTCTGTGGAATTTCAGTGTTTCTTGCCTCTTGTTATTTTTCCTTCATAGGTATTCTTCAGCATATGTAGTGCAACTTGATTGCCAGTATACAGTTCTGTCAGCTGATTCAAAACCTTGTCCAAGGTGTCATACCCAAGAGAGAGCGGCATAGTATTTTACTTCATTTGTTGAAGTTGCCACAGTATGTTGTTTCCGAGCATACCATTTGACAGAGCCTTCTCGCATAATAAGAGCTCTGCTGGTGGAGCATCTAGCCGAGATATCACCTACATAATGAGAATCAGCATAGGCAAGCAGTGTCGATCCTCCACAAAGAATATACTACACATCATAGTTCCTTTTAGGTAGTGAAAAATGCATTTCACCATTTTCCAGTCACTAACCATTGGTGTATTGCTAAATCTACTGAAGTAATTAATGGAAAAACTGGTATCAGTGTGACATATTGTTGCAAGGAAAACTAGACCCCCTATAGCTTCTTGATAGGTTATAGTCCTTTCCAGTGGCTTATCATTGCCAAGATTTTCTTCATCTGTCACCATTCCACACTACATAGCTGTAACTATCTTAAGATTTTCTTTGTATACTTAAACTGATATGTGAAAATTTCGTGTGGGCTTATTTTAATTTCCATTCCAAGATATGGCATTTCATTTTGAAATGTTATGTCAAATGTTGTTTCATATGTTTTATTCATCTTGTTTGAAACTTCAGTAATTCTGTCTGTCCTTATTCCAATAACTAGTCTATCAGCAACAAACAATGTGATAATGATGCTTCTGTCTTTATTGTAATAGACACAAGGCTCATCACCAGTACTGTACTTACAAATCCACAAATCCTAATGCCATAAGATAGTGTGAGAGTTTCTCAATCCAATTCTTTGGAGCTTGTTTTAGGCCACACAAAATCTTCTTCAGTCCACAAACTCCATTTGTATCATTGTTGAATCCATCAGGTTGATTCGTCTAGATATCCCCTTTGCAGACCGCTGTATAGAAATGCTGTCTTCACATGAAAAATTATTTTCATTTTATTTGTAGTTGTAAGACTAAGTAGCAGTCTAATTGATGCATAACATGCTAAGGACTGAAGGTTCCCATATAGTCTAGTCCTTCCTTTTGCTCAAAACATCTTGTTATTTGTCCGGCTTTATAACGTCCATCTTGCTTTTTATGCAGCTCCTAGTGGCAGTAAAGGTTTTATGTCCTTTAGAAATCCTGCAAGACTCCCAAGTTTTCAATTTTATTATGGATTTTTAATCGTCAGACATTGCACTGTACTAGTTTTTGTCCTCAAGGCATTTGAAATAGAAATTTCTTCATTGTTGCCTGTTGTGCCAAAATTTGCACTATGGTGGTATTCCACAGGATCCATTTTATAGTCTGTAAATTTGAAAGGCCACCTAAGGCTTTGCCAGTCACATAGTTTTGGTGATGAGACACTATTTTGTGTTTTGTGATCAGATGCCATGCTGCAGTCTTCAAAGACATCACAGATTGAATCAGTAGATATAGGGTTTCCTTCTGGATACTCGATTTCGTTCTTTTTTCTCATGTGAAATTGTTAACTATAGTAGCTTCTTTTTTATCTTGGATTCTTTTGTCAGATATAACATTGTCAGAGGCAACAATGTCCTTTTCATCCTCAGGAGGGCAAATCAGAATCACACCTGACAAAGGATCCTTTTTTCAGAGCTTTTTTTTTTAAATTTTATTTATTTATTTTTTCATCAGAACACAGCAGTCACATTCAAAACTTCCCAGCTTAGTATGAACTGTTTTTGGCACAAACCAAAATTCGTCAGGACACATCGCTTTTAACAAACTTCTTCCAGTTTGATTTAGTATAAAGAGCACATAATTTATCACTTCAGCCCACAGATTCTCATCCAGGTTTTGTCCATGTTGAGCGATGGGAACACATTACCACCTGCCATTTATCCTGCGGTGAGGGCGAATCCGATTCATCAGGCACTCTGCAAGGTACCTTGGCTGCAAAGCCCAGTGGTGAAACAAGTGACACCTGAGATGTCCCATGTGCTGTGCCAAATTAATCACAACTGCTACACCCAGAGGCAGTAGCCTGTCGACAGACAACCCTGGCCAAAAGCATCTTCAGCTGTTCGCGAACTGTGTCCATCTCCTCTTGCGTCCACACACAGCATGCACACGCCCTATCCACCCTAATAGTATTAACTTAAGAACTGACAATGAAAGCACACATAGAAAGCTAAATAGGTAACTCACAACCCACCTGAAGTGACACCAAAAGAAGCTAACATCTCACTAAGCTGTGCAGCTGGCCATTCAGATGTAATGACAACTGTGTGAATATACACTTTACAATTATTAAAACATGAGATTACACATCTTAAGTACAAAAACATGCAATGAATTTAAGAAATAAACTAATTTAAAAAAAGAAAAGAAAAAATACCCTAAATGTGTAACTTGCTGCTCTGTCGATGGTGTGTCTCAGGCAGCAGCTGGACCCTGGTCACAACTTAAGATGATTTACTCTGCTGCTTTCATTCTTTGACACTATACCAGGGAGTTAAATCATTTCAGGCATAAGAACATACTTAGTCCAGCAGTTTACTATCCAGGAAACACAAAATGTTAATTCATGTTGTGGATTTTTATGCACTAATGAGCCAAAACATTATGACCACCTGCTTAATAGATTATTTGTTGTCTTTGGAACAAAATACATAACTGACTCTGAATTATCAGGGATCTGACAGCTTGTTGGTAGGTTTGTGGAGGTATATGGTATTAGATGTCTAGTTATAATGTTGAAAGATGACATCGCTGTTGGAGAAGACATCAATCATGAAGGGATACAGATGGTTTGCAGCTGTCAGCATGTCTTTGGTTTCTACCACGAGTCCCCTGCAAACACAGGAGAATGTCTCCCATAGTGTGATACTGTTCCCACCAGCCTGCATCTGTGGCATTGTGCATGTTTCGAGGCACTGTTCACGCCAATGACTGCATTTGTGGAGATGACCATTGCCCTAGTGTAACAAAAATGTGGTTCACTCAAAGAGCCGACACATTTGCGTTGATCGACGGTCGAATCATGACCATTCTGTGCCTACTGCAGTCGTAATTGGCGATGTCACTGGGTCAACATGTAAACACGTACAGGTGGTCTGCGACGGAGCTCCATGCTCAACAATGTACAATGAATGATGTGCTCCGAAACACCTGTGCATGCATAAGCATTGTGTTCTTTCAGCAAAGATGCCATGGATCACTATCTGCCCTACTTTACAGAGCAGGCAAGCCTCTGAACCCCACGTTCTGTGAAGAGTTGTGGATGTCCAACCATTCACCACATACTGGTAGTTTCACTGTCCTTCTACTTATTACTGTAGATGCTCACAACAGCAGCACATGAACATTCTTCCAGCTTCACTGTTTTCTAGATACTTGTCCACATGCTCTGTGTAACAATAATCTGCCCTTTGTCAAAGTCCTGTATTTCAATGGATTTTACCATTTGCAGTCCATATCTTCGCTAGGCTGATCCTCTGTCTGTGCCTGCTCCGCTAACACACTTTTGTTACTGTGTCATGTGGCCGCAACGTCACCAGGCAGCACCCAGCACCGTGGTGGGCAGTGGTCATAATGTCTTGGTTTATCAGTGTATGCTGCTCATCGACTCATCAGGTTTGTTGTTCACTGTTTTCACTCATTTCAAAGGAATAACTATGTCCTTTCAGTGAACACAAAATGGAAAAATAATCTTTCTGCTGGCAATATATCCACTTCTATAATTCCGAAAATTGTGTTTTTCAGAGTTAGAGGACTTCATGACAAGTCTAGTAATTTCAAGCCAGCATTAAAGGCTTTCTCTTTGCAGTGTATTGTTTTCTGGAAGAATACAAAGTGTCATATTTTACGTGACTGGAATCGTAAATGAAAATGGAATTAGAAACTATTATTTGCTGCTGCTGCTGCTCTGTACAGTTATTATTTCCCTAATGTAATGAGATGTTTTTGATTGCATGACAAAAATAAAATTAATAATTAAAGGAAAATTAACGCTTCAAACTTTGCAGCTGCTAGGCCACTATGACCTACAGCAGAAAAATTAACATGAACATTTACAGTGAGAATTAATACAAAAAATTACTTATATGGTTTTGAAAATGTAAAAACCTGGATGAAATAACGATAATATTATGAAAAGAATGGATTGCTACTCACTATACAGAGGAGACGTTGAGTCGCAGACAGGCACAATGAAAAGACTGCTACACGTTTAAGCTTTTGGCTAAAGGGCCTTCTTATAAAGTAAACAAACAAACACACACACACACACACACACACACACACACACACACAAAACACTGTCTCTGGCCACAGAGACCTGCCTCAGAGGCTATAGGCATTGGTCGTATGTTGTGTGTGAATTACTACTTTGCAGGGCCTTTTGGCCAAGAGATCCCAGTCTTTTTGCTGTGCGTGTCTGCAGCTCAACTTCTCCTCTACATGCTGAGTAGCAATCTAACCTTCTCATAATACTGTATTGTCATTATATGGTTTTGATATAGTCCAGTGTCACCACACAGAAGAAATTTGAGGTTTCATTGTTGTTTCTCTGGAAATGCTAAAAATTGTTATGAATTTCTCACATGCGAATTTGTACCCTGCAGGTAACAGCTGGAGTTGGCAACAATGAACAAAACTCTGTTCCTGCACTTGGTCTGGCATGGGCTAATATGGTGACCACACGCCTCCAGATGTTTCGAAATAGGCAAACAGGCATCAGAAACATACGTGTTATTTTTTCACCTTTTCTGCAGCAGAGCTGCTGCAAATTCACTGTCACTGCTTCTGGAATTTCGGGTGTAAGTCCTTGATGTTAAGATGCAGAATCTCTCTCATTATCATTATTTGCAGGATGTATTTTGTGAATGATTCATGTACACACTATCATAGTAAATATGTTGAAGATATGATGTCAAAACCACATATGATATCTTGATTTTTTTTGTTTAGTAACTGCCTTACACCTTTTGTATATTGTCCACTGTGATTGTTTCATGCTCTGGTATCTACAACTCTCTCATGAGATAATCTGTTATCTCTTGTAATGTATACCTTTTTGACTTTCTGAATAACATTTTAACAAGTTCCACATACATTGCAATAGTTATCAGCCGATCTTATCATTCACTTAACCCTTTCCACCCCGAAAATATTTTTCAGTGTGCAAGTACTGCAAGTAACATTATTATAGTGGCCTGATGTCCTTGATTACAGAAAAAAATACTGAAAAAAATTTTTCATGTATAATTATGCAAAAAAAGCACTAGTGTGATCATGCGGGTCAGGTTTTAATTGAGTAGAAAGTTCGTAAGATCTCATGCTGTTACGTTAGGGAAAATTTTGAAGTTTACTGTATAAATTACAACATAACCATGTTTTATCTTCATATTTAATTACAATACTCGTCTAAAACATTACAATCACAGCAAAAAGGTATCACAAATTATAAAATTTATCAAAAATATTACAATCATAGCAAAAATGTTACAATAATTAAAAATTACATCACAAAATCAAACATTATTTTTTTGTGAAATGACTTTAAACAGTATTTTTTCCTTGGATAGACATAAGTACTGATTTCATTTGACACTTTTAGTTTTTGCCATGCTGTTGTAGTTGTTGTGGCTCGCCGATCATTCAAAGCGCCGCCGTGCAATTACGCGCGTCCTCTACGTGCGGCGCTGTCTGCCAGCCATGCAGCAGCTGCGCCACCTAAGCGGCCAGCCGAGCAGCGGCCGCTAGACTGGGACTCAGTGCTCATTCAAATGCTAACGTGTACACATGTCTTGCTTGTCAACTTACTCTGTGACTTATATGTGTTGTGTCGTTCTGAAATATATGTGTTAAACTTGATGTTATAACAATTGGCGATGAGGTAGTGGATTTTTCCTTTTCACCATTGACCCACAGGGTTCCATGGCTACTGTCGAGCAACTATTGCAAAATCTCCTTGAACAGCAAACGCTTCTAACAGCGGCGATTCGCAATTTCGTCGCGGCGTCAAATGCGGGGCGTTTCTCGTCGTTGGCTATACCTCCTTTTCCTCCTTACGACGAGACAGCGGAAGACTGGTCTGATTATGACAGCACTTCTTGGCATTTCATGTCACGGACGAACAACCATGTAAGTCTCTGTTCCTTTCCTGGATTTCACCTCAAATGTATCGGTTGTTTTCGCAATTGGCTCCTTCGAAGGATCCTGCATCTTTGTCCTTTGCTGAAATGTGCTCGCTTCTGTCTGTCTATTTTCAAAAGCAAACGCATGTGGTAGCCTCTCGTGTTGCCTTTTATTGTTGTCAAAAACAGCCACATCAATCCTATCGCGCTTAGGCTGCTGAACTTCACGGCCTCAGTCGAAAGTGTCAATTTGTTACTGATGTTCACAAAGAATCGTATGCCGATTCCATGGTACGGGATGCTATTATCCAGTCAGCGCCCGACAAAGAAGTTCGGCAACGTGCCCTTCAGTTGGCGAATCCGACTCTAGATGAAGTTCTCTCCATTGCGCAGTCTTTTGAAATTTCTCGCGCCGCTGGGGCGCAAATAGAGGCATGGGGTGATGTCGGGGAAATACAACCTCTGTGCGCTGTTGAAGACGCGTGCGGCGCGTCCCCGCCGGCCGACGTGGCCGCAGTGTGCTCCCACGCGCAGCCTCGGCCTAGCCGTAAACAACCCACTAAGAAACTGCAGCAAAACCGCCGGCAACTCCTTCATGTCCGCGGTGCCGCATACATGATGTTCATGAACATGACGCTGATTCTGATTCTGTGTTGTCTGTCAATTGCACTTCTTCCCTTTCAGGGACAGTTATTCCTCACTGTCCAAATCCTTGGTCGAGATGTTCGCATGCAAATGGATACCGGTTCTGCTGCCACTATAATTAATTCTCAGACGTATCTTCAGTTGGGTTCTCCACTTCTGTCACCTGTCACTCGGCAATTACAGACGTACAATAAACAGAAGATTTCTCTCTTGGGACAGTTTGATGCTGAGGTATCTTACAAATCTGTTGTGCGCACTGTTCCCATATTTGTGGTCGACCAGAGCAATGCAGAAAATCTTTTTGGTTTCGATGCCTTTCGCGTTTTTGGGTTCTCCATAGATGACTCTGTCAATATTGTCTCTTATGCTATTCCTTATGCTCAACTGGATTTCTTGTCGACGACATTTTCGTCCCTTTTTTCTCATGGGTTAGGCCGTGCAAACGACTTTGAAGCTCATATCATGCTCAAACCCACTGCTTGGCCTAAGTTTTTTTGGGCTCGTCCTGTTCCTGTGGCCCTTCGTGATCGGGTAAAACGGGAGTTGGATCGTCTCACTACTTCAGGGGTCTTGCTTCCTGTCACTTCCAGTGAGTGATCCTCTCCTGTCGTTGTCGTTGCTAAGCCAAATGGTGATATTCGTCTCTGTGGCGATTTCAAAGCCACTGTAGATTCTCAATGCCTCATCGACACTTACCCTATGCCCCATCCTGAAGAACTGTTCGCTAAACTTGCTGGAGGCCAGTATTTTTCTAAAATTGACCTGTCAGAAGCTTATCATCAACTTCCTGTCGACGCTGCTTCCCGGCAGTTTCTGGTCCTTAACACGCCTTTCGGCTTCTATCAGTACCAACGCTTGCCATTCGGGGTTGCTAGCGCCCCTGCTCTCTTTCAGCGATTCTTGGAATGATTATTGCTCCCTGTCCCTGGGTGTATCAACTACATGGACGACATTATTGTCACTGGCTCCACCACTGAAGAACATCTTCAAAATCTCCGCACACTTTTTCATGTCTTACAGACTGCCGGTCTAAAGTGTAATCTTCAGAAATCACAATTTTTTCAGGCATCTATCACGTACTTGGGGTTTCAACTCTCTCGGGATGGTATTCGTCCGCTTCAACAAACTGTCGCTGCGATCGATTCCCTTCCTCGCCCTACATCTGTTAAGGAACTGCAGGCCTTCTTGGGGAAAATAGCATACTATCACAAGTTTTTACCGTCTGCGGCTTCGGTGGCTCAGCCGTTGCATCGCCTGTTGCATAAAAACGTGCCTTTTCACTGGTCCGCGTCATGCGATGTGGCTTTCCAGAAATTAAAGACTATGCTGAAACAGGCCCCGTGCCTGGCTACTTATTGACCTGGCCAACATCTTGTTCTTGCCACAGATGCCTCTCAATACGGGGTCGGTGCAGTCCTTGCGCACAGTTTTTCTGACGGTTCGGAACAACCCATTGCTTATGCCTCCAAAACTCTCACAGATGCCCAACAAAAGTATTCTCAAATTGAAAAAGAAGCTTTGGCCATTATTTATGCTCTTCATAAGTTTGGTGTTTTTCTCTATGGCTCAAAATTTCATCTTGTTATGGATCACAAACCACTTGTTTCCTTGTTTCATCCATCAACGTCACTTCCCGACAAGGCTGCACACCGCCTCCAGCGTTGGGCTCTTTACTTGTCTCGTTTCAATTATGAGATTCATTTCTGGCCAACGGCTCAACATGCAAATGCTGATGCTCTGTCTCGCCTTCCCATGAGTCCTGATCAGGCATTCGATAGGGATGAACTTTTGTGTTTCCACCTGGATGTTGCCGAGCAGCGGTTTGTGGACGGGTTCCCCATCACTGGGGACAGGCTGGCGGCTGCTACGGGTTCTGACCCTACCCTCTCCCGGGTTTTACACTGTATTCAGAAGGGTTGGCCAGATTGTCCGTCCGCTAAGACTTCTGATCTGTTGCGGAACTACTACGCTTTGCACTACCGCCTCACGGCTAGGGATGGGGTTAACCTCCTCTCCACTGACAATGCTTCACCGCATGTTGTGGTACCTGCGTCTTTGCGTGCTTCGGTCTTGCGCCTCCTTCACCAAGGGCACTGGGGTGTGTCTCGCACAAAATCTCTGGCATGCCGTCATGTGTACTGGCCTGGCATCGACTCTGAAATAGCACACAGATGAGTACCTCGTAGTAGACTTTGTAATTGCATCTGCATGGGAAAAGATGTCTGTTGGTGTAGTGAGTTCTCCTTCAACATGGACGACACACATCGTGAATTGCCTATGTAGTCAAAGTGTCATAGTTGATGTGGCGATGCTTTGTCTGGTCTCTGATGAAAGGTATAAATCCGCAGCTTGTGATCAGTGACCAGCGTAAACTGTCAGCCTTAAGGCATAAGTCGTAATTTATTTGTGGAAACAACAGAGACATAACTCTCGGCCACATGTTGACCAGCTCTGCTGTGATGGAGATAGTTACCAGCTGAAGAACACCGAGGGCTGCCAGTATTGTTGTTGAAGTGCGGCCCTTATTGCAGTTGCAGATGCTTCAACTATCAAAGTGTGAGGCGTCTGTGCAACAGGGTATGCTAAGAATGCAACCTCAGCAATAGCAGTCTTCACATTGCTAAAGGCAGTTTCTGCTTTGCTAGTCCACTGTTATTTGCTACTTGGTTTATGTGAACATTGTAGAAGTCATTCACTGAAGGAGCCAGCAGTGTGAGGTTGTGTACGAACAGCAATAAAAGTTAGAAACTCAAGGTCTATCACAGACTGTAGGAAGTTGTTTATGGCATCCATTCTCCTACGCCTTTGAATTCCTTGAGCGTTAGTTATGTAACCCAAGAAATGAACATCAGCAGCTCCGAACATGCACTTCAATGGATTGATGAGTAAACCATGTGAACCAAGGCAAGTGAAGATTTACCATAGATGTTCCAGATGATCCAGTTGGGAGCTGGACATAACCAAAACATCATCACTATAGATGTAGTAGAAGTAGGGATCCATAAAATGCTGGAAGGTTTGCACAGCATTCATATTCCAAAAGGCATCCTAGTGAACTCAAATAGGGCAATGAGGTAAAGACAGTGGTCTTAAATAGGTGTTCGGGAGCAATGGCTATTTGGTAGAAATCCTGTTGTTGGGAAGACTTGTTTACTGTGGATACTGAGTGAGAAGTCATCAACATGTGGAATAGGATACTGATTGGGGATTATTTTGGCATTAAGTTTCTGGTAATCCTGCATGGCTGACTTCCATTAATCTCCGTTGGAACTATGTGGAAAGGCAATGCCCATCTGCTGTTCAGTGTATGACAGATCTCTCGGACAAGCATAGAGGAAAATTCTTTGTTAGCTACCTTCAATTTCTTAGGTGGTAGTTGTGAGATCGAGTATAATCAGTGGTCCTGGTGTGGTTAGAATATAGTGCATTGTTGATTGCGGTACAGGTGCTATGTGTTAGTGTGTGTAGCTGCTGAATAATCTCCAGGAACTGTTTAATGAGTTCTAAACTCAGAGAATCACCAGTGAACATGTGTATGGTAATGTTATCCACACAGTGTAAGCATTCACGGCCATCTGAGTAAGTGGTTGTATCGAGAAGATGGCAGGGGCATAGTTCTGGAAGCCGGCCTGAAATGATAAAATGTCTGCTCCAAGTGTGGGGTATACTAAGTTTAGCACACCTACTTAGGATGAAGGCTTAACTTCAGTGATGATGTAAAACATCTGTATGTCTTAATTGCACAGCTGGTGGCAACACAGAGGAGAAAAATCATCACTGCTGCTGCGAAGCAGTTGAGAAGATAGTTATACCAATACGTTGTCACCTGTGTCCACTAAAAATGCAATTTTGTGCAATGTTGCACCAACAGTCTAAGGCTGCTGTATGGGAAGCCAGTTGCCATCATTACTGACTTCTGGACGTATTTTCCATCTCACACTGGGAACAGCACTTTAGAGCATCAGAGCCAAATTTTATGGGGTACAAACATACCTTTGCAGCTAAAGGTGAATGGCAGCATCTCCTCGGTGAGCGGTGCACCATTACTGGTGACTGGAAAGTTGTGTTTGAAGGACTGTGACTTGTACAGTAAGCTCATTACAAGCACATTATCTGATTGTGGGCATGTGCCTGCAACACATATGGACGAGTACATCTCTGGAATGCAGTCGCTATTTATGCTAAAATGTCGCAGTCACCGGGACATGTGGTGAGTATTTTCTGTACATGGGGCAGTAGGCTTGACAGCCAGATTATTCATAGAATATCTTTATTAACTGCATTGCATGCCAGGGTCCACAAGCAACAAAAACAATAGTGAAGGTGTGTGATCACCTACATTCTCTGTGCGAAGTAATTTTGTAATCGTTTGGCTTCAGATTGAGACAACAGATTAGAGCATTTTTAATGGCAACATACTAATCGATGTTTAGTGGAGGGGCCAAAATGTTCTACATTTCTGTAGCCATGTCCTCGTTGAGAGCAGCAGTGATGTAACTACATTTGATTCTGTTGGAAGTTTCGTGCACTAACTCAAATTGATTCGGAGTTGTGAACACCATGGTGATCGTTTAAGTATTATATGGTTGACCAGTGCAGTTGTAGGCACGTCAACAGGCAGTCTCGGCTTCTGCATTCTGGATGATTACAATTCAGTACTCGTACCAGTACACAGAAGATACACGGCATGGTCACAGTACACAGAAGATACACGGCACGGTCAGAGCAGTTGTTTCATATTATGGTGAGACATGGCTTGAAGCATTGGTGGTCACAAAAAATGTTCTGGTTTTAGTATAACTACTTTATAACAATATTATGAAAAGGAAAGTTGCTATTCACAATACAGCAGAGATGCTGCTCTCTCTCTCTCTCTGTGTGTGTGTGTGTGTGTGTGTGTGTGAGAGAGAGAGAGAGAGAGAGAGAGAGAGAGAGAGAGAGAGAGAGTGAGTCTTTTCGTTTTTCCTATCTGCAATTCAGCATCTCCGCTATATGGTGAATAGCAACTTTTCCTTTTCATAATATTGTTACATTCCATTCTGAGTTTTCCATTGTTTACTTTACTAACAACATTTAAATATGCACAAACATGTGAGAGCTTGAATAACTCAAGCATTACAAGGCAAGGGGAAACTGTACAACAACAGAGAATAAATGGGAGTCAGCAATAACACTGCAGCACATAACGATTTAATCATGTCTTTATTGCACATTATTACATTACAGTTGATATGCTACTCGTTCCTGTTGCAATCACTGTCTTAAAATTCGTTGAATGAATATAAACATTTTTCTTTTCACTAAAGATTTTGTGTTGATATAGAGTCCATCACTCGGTGGCTAGGAACCAATAGACTAATTCTCAGTATAAAAGAGAAAATTAAAACAGTAATATTTAGGAACAACAACAGAAGGAGAGTAGAGGAATTGCCACAATTACAAGAACTGGATATGAATGTGTTTAAAACACACAATTGTTGGGGCTCACCGTTGATAACTGCTTACTGAGGAAGGAGACTGCATTGCTACTCTAACAAGCAAACTTAAGTTCAGCTATATTTGCTCTCAGAAACATTAAACCACTAGTAACAGATGATGCTATATAAATTGTGTGTTTCTCATATTTTTATTCTATAGTGACCTATAGAACAGAAATATGGGATTAGTTGAGTGATGCAAAAAAATACAGTAAATAAATTTCAAACAGCAAAAAGTAACCAACAGCATATTGGATATTACAAGAACAACACATAGCTGAAGGCTGCTACTCAAAAAACTTAAAGTTTTTACTGTATATGTATTACTGCTGTTAGCATTGGAACATAAAAACAAGTCCTGTAAGCATGAAGATATACATAACCATGCTACCAGAAACAATAAAATGTTAGGAGCTCCACAGCACAACACAGGTAAACTAGAAACAAGTACTGCTTATATGCCAGTAAAACTGTACAACTGTTTACCATTTCATATTTCAAAACTAAGCTTGAAAGAAAAATTTAACTAAACCATAAAACTATTGCTTATAGAAAGCCCTTTCTGTTCAGTCAGTGAATGCATACTAAATGCAAAAAACTGAAAATAGGCGTACACTGTAATCAAATTAAAATGTGCATAGATAGATACTTAGTGGATTCAATGTGTGTTCTTATGAATGGTAGAACAGAACTGGAGTTTATTGGTATACTGTACAGCGGATACAAAATGTGTAACTAGGCATGATGCTATTGCATTTAAAAATGATAATTAAATAATGTATGATTATTATTGCCTTAAACTGACAGTGCAAAAATGTTCTTGAATTTGATCCATGTATGTATATCCAAAGCTACTAAATAAATAAATAAAATAACCTTCATCCCTGTTGACAAGTTTGTTGTCGATTCCTTGACAGTTTTCCAGTAGCCGATGGCTCAACAGTGTCACATGTAGACTGACCAAATATCTATCTGTGGTTCATAAAACCCCTCGTAGGACACTCACGTCGCCATATCAAGAATTCAGCCAGTTACCATCAGCTGAGTGCTATGTGACCACCCTGCATCAAGATTTTGCAATCTCCCAACCCCTCTCATCAATCCGTCCAATGCAGTGGCCAGCCTGGCCTGGCCAAGCGCAGACAAGCTGTGCAGATAGGGAATGGCTTTGCACACCTGTCACTGCAGCCTGTCCATGTTACAATGATTTGTTGTGTCACAGCTTTGTGTGTTTGTGACACAGTGTAACCAGCGACGATCTGTGATGACTATTTGGTATGGTTTGCATTTACATCTGTTCAAATATAAATATTACCTTGTTGCATGATGTGATCTGAAAGATGTGTGCTTTTAGGTGATAGTGGCCTACTTGAACCAGTTTATTTTGAATCGGGGATACTAGGCCGTGATAGGTTTGCATACTGTACATTGTATTGTATTGTATGTATGCTGAAAAATTACATTTGTACATGCCAACAGCTATCAATCTGATTACATTGTGTACAAATAAGATTGATTATAGTTCTTTAGTGGTTGACATAAAATAGTGTAATTATAAGGGGCATTCAAACAGAAACGAGCCAGAGGCATAATTACCGAAACCTGTACCTGTATGTTAGAAGTATTGACCCTGGCTGTTGAGACACTCTTCCCACCGTGACACAAGGTAATGAATGGCTGTCTCATAAAATTCCCGGGTCTGTGATGTTAACCATTTCCGTGTGTACAGCTAGACGTTGTCGTCCGAGGTGACTCATTTGCCCCTCACAGCCTTTTTAAGGGGACTTTGGCTTTCACAGTCACTCGGGTGTCCTGATAATGAGCGCGTCCACCAGCTGGACGATGTCATTTGTAATGCAGTGTAGTGCTCCAGACCGTGTATCATCGGCTAACAACACCCGTCCTTCCCTGAAGCGCTTGTGCCACACGTGACCCCTGCAAGGGCCATGCAGTGTTCGCCATACACTTGTGACATTCGTCGATGGATGTCCGTTCCTCCTCCTCCTTCCGCTGTCAGAAAACGAACAACACCTCTTTGCTTGTCTTTTGATGCCCCCGTGTCACTGCAATGCGACTGGCAGTGTAGGACGATTGATGCATGCTGCTGCTAGCTCTGTATAGTCACGTGACGTGCACGCGTGCCCTCTAGTGATGGGCTGTGAACTTCCATGCTCTGGTCGGAACCACACCTTGTTACACACGCTACGATATTACCCTCCTGTCACCTATTTGTGCATTCCAGACTCCAGCTCATTTCTTTTGGAACACCATTTATAGAACACTAACAAGCAGTCATTGTCCTTTAGCATACGGTTCTTGGTTTAGTTCACACTGAGCTAAAGCTTGCAGCAGGAACAGTGCGTTACAGATGGCCAGAGTTTGAGTGAGGACTGTGTGAATAGGTGGATGGAGCATGGGGTTGGGGAGGGGAGGGCGAGTGGAGGCGACTCCTGGCCTCATTTCTGTCCTAACTGGCTAACATTTTTGATGCTGTTGGGGTCTTTCTCAACATAAACTACTTTCAGTCACACGCATGTAAGGAAGATTTTATTGCCTCCTTTTGGACCCAGGCAAGGAGAGATGTAGATGAGGGGGTGAGATAGAAGTTGCTCATAAGAGAGAAAGAAGCACAGTTTGCAAGAAATTCCCAGTTTCAAAGAAGAAAAGTAGAATTTCTAACTAGCCTGTGTGTATTTGTAGTCGTCTGTGACTCAGGCAAGGAGGACTACAAGCAGGTTGTTGTGTGTCCCAGTAACCAGATGTTAACCTGAGACAGTCGCATCAAGCACCTACTGCAGGAACGTCTGGAAAATATCCAAAGATGCTAGATTTTGTGCCGACGATTGCTGCGACAAAGGCAGAGGTCCATTTGTGTCTGTTGGCTGCTGTGAGACACCAATCTTCTCAGGACACTGGCAGCTTGTTAATCTCTTACCTTGTGTGTTCCCATACAGTAACATTGCCTCCAAACTGAAGCTTCAAAAGTAAAGTGCAGCACTGTGTTCAGACTGGAGCTATTTTTGACTAAAGAAACAGAATATTATTGCTGCCTGGCCTATGTGGAGGTGTAAAATGCTTGGTCATTTATAAGCTAGGGCAAATGCCCAAAATTCATAAATGACCAGGCCCTTATGCATTGTAAAGATTAACTGGTAAGTGACGCTAACAAAAAAATTTAGCTTATATTTTGTATTGGAAAAGTCGTAAATTGAAGTTTGATGTAAATTCAGTGGGCAGAATTGAGGGGTGGGGCTTAAACTATGGAAGGCATGATACAGGTGTGTCTACAGAGCAGCAAGTTAAGTATTAATTCTTTTATTTTGTTTTCCACGTAGTATATTTATTATATTTCATGCATGTTTCTCTGTTTAAGAAGGTTAATCCGACATTTTTGTAAGTATAAATTCATTCAGTCTGTAGCGCATTAGTTGCTCATTTGCTTTGTTTTGAAAGCAACCGTCCACTTATTTAGTAAATCGTGCTCCATCTCTTGGCTGTGATGCAAGTGCGTCTACAGAGCCGCAACTCAAGTGTTTATCTTTTACTGTTTTTCCACATATAAATTTCATGCGTGTTTCTCTGTTTAAGAGGGTGGAGGTGGCCACGCCAGTGGCCATCGTGCATGCAGGGTGCACAGTCATCTGCAAGTTGTGGCTCACGTTGGCACTGACAATGCCTGTTGCATGGGTCCTGAGATGATCGTCAGTTCGTACAGGCAGCTGGAGGAGGTAGTGAAGACTGCTGACTTTGCCTGCAGGGTGCAAGAAGAGCTCTCAATTTGCAGCATTGTTTCCAGGGTTGATTGGGGTCCTTTGGTTTGGAGCCAAGTGGAGTGACTCTGTGACGGTCTTGGCTGTAGATTTCTGGACCTGCATTATTGGTTGGGGATTTGTAGGACTCCCCTTGATAGGTCAGGGGCGCACTATACAAAGAAAGCAGCTACTTGGGTAGCAGAGTACTTGTGGAGTGCACAGGAGGGTTTTTTAGGCTAGGCTGTAGTTTGACGCGCTCCCAGTCGATTCACAGCAAGGGAATTGAAACAGCGTTCAGAATAAAGACACTTCAACAATGACAATTTTATCAGCAAACTGTCAAAGTATTCGTAATAAAGTTCCCATATTTATTGCTCTCCAAGAAAGTTCTCATGCTCTCTTGGGACAGAGCTGGCTGAAACCCGAAGTGGAAAGCTCTAACATTTTTAGCAAGTCATGGAATGTATATCAAAGAGGCTGTAGGAGGAGTTTTCATTGCAGTTGACAAAAACATTGTCTCTACTGAGATCAAAGTTGAGTGTGACGGTGAAGTCGCCGGTCTACTAGCAGAAAAGCGTTTAAAATTAGATTAACTATTTTTATTTGTATTGAAACACATGAAATGGCCATCAAGTCCGTATTTAATATGGCGAAACATTATCGTTGAAAGTTCACTGTCTGTATAACAAATTTTCACTCGAAGAGCAGCCAGAAATTTAGCAAGTCCGACCCGACTAATTTTCACGTTTTACTGGTCACAAGCCTACAACTATTCGCGAGTTAAACATTCGGTCGCCAAAATATTCCACAGAGCACGAAAGACGTCACGTGGAGTTGTTACTACGACCAAAAAGTTCACACGCTCAAACTATTTAACTTAGAAACACCAAACTTTCATTAAAATGTTCGTAACTCCAGTCATGATATGTTCGAACCGAAATTAGCTCACTATTTCTTCATCTGGCAGAATATTTTTAAGGGCGATCTTACATCTTGTTATCCGTAGGCCGGCTAGCAAGCGACTCCCTCGAACTACTCTCCTCTCTGCACTCTATTCGCGCGGGAGAATCTTAATTCTGATTGGCTGTTGATCTAAACAACCAATCAGAACTTTCCTTCCTGATCATTCTCGCAGCAAATCTTGCCTTATCGAGTCACTAATTCGATAATAATTAACGTCAGCAAAACTTCAATTTCTTGTATTATGTTTAGTCAAAATAAGCAAAGGTCGAAATATTCTTCAAATTGATAAATAAACTTATTCTGCCTCTAACTTCCATTCTGGCATACGAAAGCATATTCACACACACGTCAATCATGGTTGAAACATATCTTTCCCAGGGTTCGTTTGTACAAGGTTTTACGTGAAATGAAATATTAAATTTTAACATATGCCTCACGTACACTCTCTCAATCATTCTCACACACTCGCACAACAAAATATAATCAAATAATAATTTTGACCGATTTTTGTAGTACGTAATGCAAAGTGACTAAAGTTTTAAAAAGAAAATTCTAATTAATTGATTTTTATGCACTGACAACTTTGTAATGGCTTCAAATGATAATGAGTCAATCTGTTATTGTTCCTAACTTGGTTTTAAAAAACAGGCATAGGTTTGAGGACTTTTAGGTAATTCTCTTTATCTCTGAAACAATCATAAATATAAATCTGATATTTTGACAGCATCATTCCATTAATAACAAAAGGCTGTGTACCAAATTTGAACAAAATCTAATAATAACTAATATGGATTATTTAGATTTATAGAGGGTATGAATCTTCCATATCGACTGAATGTTCCGCTATGCAGTTCTCGTGGCAGGCAGTGTCAGCTGTACTGTGATCAGTGCGAAAACAAACATAGCCATCCAGCAGCCACTGTACTAGATGGCTGCGTGCCTTACTGCAACGAATATTATCTCGTAATAACTTGCTGCGTTACACACCCCCTATGAACTTAAAATTACTTTTAAGTGCATTTCCCGTTCATATAATGGCAATGTTATTACTGAATTTAACTATGGGATTTGTAATGAAAATTGTTCCTACTTACGATTTTTTCAAATGGACGAAATATCAAAAATACATTACAGTTTTTACGATGTTACATCAGATTTCAAAGGCTTTTCAACAGAAAATGCTATACATGCTTCACTGATAAAATATTAAATGCTCTGAATAACCGAACATCACCCATTGGGATTTTTTGTGATCTCAAAGGCTTTTGAGTTGTGAATCATGAAATGTTTTCTAGATATGTTTAAGTATTGTGGTATAAGTGGGACAGTGCACAAATGATTTAATTTACATTCAACTGGGAGAACGTAGAAGGTTGTAACTAACACTACAGACAGTTCCCAAAAATCAGCAGAGTCCTCTAACTAGGAAGGTATCAAGATTGGTGTCCCTCAGGGTTCAATCTTGGGTGCCTTGTTGTTCTTAATGTATGTTAATGACTTGCCACTCTGTATTCATGAAGAAGAAAAGCTAGTTCTTTTAGCTGCTGATACAAGTATAGTTATCACATGTGGAAATTGTAAATATTTTCTTTCAGAAAATTATTAAGTAGTTCTGTGCAAATGGACTTTCACTACATTTTGAGAAACTACAATATATACAGTTCTGTAAAGTAAATGGCTTAATAACATTGAAAACTATGGACTTTGAACAGAAGTCTGTTGAATATTCAAAATTTTTGGATGTGTGCATTGATGAGAAATTGAATTGCAAGAAACACATTGATGATTTGCTGAAATTTTGAGTTCAGGTACCTATGCTCTCACGGTTAATGGAAGTTTTGGTGATAAAGTTTATCAGTAAATTGGCCTACGTTTACTTTCGTTCACTACTTCCATGTGGCATCATATTTTAGGGTAATTCGTCTTTTCTCAAATATTCATTGCACAACAGCTAGTAATCATAATAATAGATGGAGCCCACCCAAGATCACCTTGCAGACATTTATTTAAGGAACTCGGGATATTCACACTATGTTTACAATACAGATTTTCACTTACGAAACTTACAAGTAATAACCCATCCTGATTAAAAAAGAATAGTAAAGCACATAGCTACAACACTAGAAGAAAAGATTATCTTCACTATTCTGGGTTACATCTGACTTTGGCAATGAAAGGGATGAATTATGCTGCCATAAAAGTCTTTGGGCATTTACCAAATAGCTTTAAAAGTCTGACAGGTAGCCAAACAACATTTAAAAACAAATTAAAAGAAGTTTTGAATGACTACTCGTTCTACTCAATTATGAATTTCTAGATGTGAGTTAGTAATTGGGAAAAAAATCATTAAAAGAACCTTATGTTAAAGTGACACACTCCATATCATTATGAAATGTCATATTCATGATCTATGGAACAAGTATTAATGAAATGTAACAGGTCTATTATCTGCAAGAGTGTTTATGGCCTCTGGGCCTGGGATGCACAGTAGACAGCTATGCAGATAGCTAATCAGTGCTCAGTCTTTCTCCACATTCATTACTGTGTAAACTTCTGTCATATTTGAGCATTCTATTATGTTTTACTTGTGTGAAACTACAGTTGACTGATTTCTGTAACATTTTGGAGTTTTCTCATAATATCTGAAACACCTAGAAGATACTAAGTGTTACATAAACAGGCAACGGACCTTATTTTTAAAGTGAGCCAATCCGCACCGTTGCTAAGGTGCAGGAGCGTAACGTACGATAGTGACTATTTCTGCACTTCCAGCCAAGATGACAATGCAGCACTCCTTGTGAGCTTTGGGGCCAGAGGACATCAACAATCACTGACAATAGCAGGGTATATTGAATATATACAGAGAAGGGCAGCACAAATGGTCACAGTTTGTCTGACTCGCGATAAGTAACTGAGATGTTGAAAGAACTGAACTAGCAGACTCCTGAAGATAGATGGAAACTACGATGGGCGTTTGAAAAGTCCATGCAAAGTCCTAGCGATTTCACAATCGGCATGTATCGATGTTATGTTTAGTTAGTAGCATCTTTGGAAAGAACGCACGCCAAGTTTCAGCCATATTGGTCTATCTATTTGTGTTTGGCATACGTGTGGATCAAGGAAGTCGAGTGATTGTCAAAAATTGGACAAAGAAGAATTTCATGTGGTAATTAAACATTACTATATGAAAGGCAAAACGTCCCAGGAGACTAAAGAGAAGCTTAATAAACACTATGGTGACTCTGCACCTTCGATTAGAACAGTTTATAAGTGGTTTCAAAATTTTCGGAGTGGCCATATGGGCACAAGTGATGCCGAACGTTCTGGACGCCCTATGGAGGTTACGACTCCAGAAATCATTTAAAAAATCCGTGATATGGTGATGGATGACAGAAGAGTTAAGGTGCGTGAGATTGCTAGTGCTATGGTGAATGAATGGGTACATCATATTTTGCATAAGCATTTGGACATGACAAAGCTATCCACAAGATAGGTTCTGTGATTACTCACACTTGGCCAAAAACTGAATTGTGTGAAGTGTTGCAGGGATGGTTTGCAGCTGTTCATGAAAAATGTGCAGGTCTTAAAGCGTCGTTTTGTCACTGTGGATGAAATATGGATACACTACTATACTTCTGAAACCAAAGAACAATCTAAATAATGCATTACCAAGGGAGAATCTGCACCAAGAAAAGGTGAAGACCAGACCTTTGGCCGGAAAGGTTATGGTGACTGTCTTTTGGGATTCGCAAGGGATAATCCTCATCGACTATCTGGAAAAGGGTACAACTATTACAGGTGCATATTATTCATCGTTATTGGACTGTCTGAAAACCGAGATGCAAGAAAAATTCAGGCAATTGGACCCCAAGAATGTTCTTTTCCATCACGTCAATACAGCAGCACACACCTCAACAGGTTTGGTCGCAAAATTAATGGAAATAGGATTCCAACTCGTCTCACATCCCACCTATTCTCCAGACTTGGCTCCCTCAGACTGCTCTTTGTCCCCAATTTGAAGGAATGGCTGGTGGGACAAAGATTTTATTCAAACCTGGAGATGATTGCAGCAACTATAGCTATTTTGCAGACTTGGACAATTCCCACGATTCGGAAGAGATCAACAAATTAGAACAGCGTTGGACGAAGTGTATAAGTCTAAAAGGAGACCGTCAAAAAATAAAAAAGGTTTACCCTAAACACATAAGTAGTTCCTATTTTTGTGAGGACTTTTCAAGCACCCCTCGTATCCCATGAAAGTTTCAAGAATCTGCTTGAAATGATGACTCTGGGAATATACGATAACCCCCTACATATTGCTCCCATACAACTCTGAGGATAAGATTAGATTAATTACAGCACATACAGAGGAATTTAAACAATCATTTTTCCCATGCTCTATGCTTGAATGGAATGGAAAAAATGCCTAATGAAAGCTTCTTTTCTACAGGTCAATATATGAAATCCCAGTAATTTCATGAAAACACAAGCATGGTCGTTTGTGCAAACTAAGTTGACACTGGCTCATGTGAGTAGCCAGAACGGTTTTTATCATTTACCATTCGTCCCATCAACTACCACTCCAGGTGTTAACTTAGTTTGCGTGAATAGTATCTTGTTGCTGATGATGTCATTAATAATTCTTTGTTATCTCACCAGGCTTATTAAAATTTCTTTTTTTTATATAGGTCCATGTCTAATATAGGATAATTTACAACTACTATAAATATTTTATACTCACTTAAAAAGAACTGAGGCCAGCAATGATGAAGGTGATCAGTGTTTCATTGATGACTACAATAAAGTAACAGTCTATAATTTAGGTTAAATATCGCTGACGAAAAAATGGCAGAAAAAATATTTCAGAATTTCACAATCTACATCGGAATTATTTTATTGTTGTGTCTCTCAACTGCGATGAAGGCTCAAAAGGGAAGCTTCAAAGAGGCTTATTGCTCAGATAAAAAGAAAAACTTTGGTGACTAGCGACTTTGTTTATTCTTCAATGCCATGAAGGAATTTACAGAACAACAGCTGCCACTGCGTTTGATAATAATTAAGGTGTCCAATCGCTACATTGTTACATTTCTCAAACTTTCTAGTACACTAATTAATAATTTTACAGCAAAATTGTTTTTGTCAGTTTAAAAAAAAAGTTTCTACAGTATTACTACTTACACCTGACGTTTTTACCACATGATCTAACATCAGAAACGGAAGAGTTTCAAGATCTACCCTACCAAGATGTAACGTGGAACATCCAAATTTTCCTATTTTTGTGATGTTAAATATTGTCCTATAATGTTATTACTACTTGGACAACTCAACTGGGTCCATTCCTCAAAGTTTGTAAAACATGTTATTGTGTTTCCATTTACTGTTGTGATGCATAATAGCTTCAAAGTTAGGAAGTGTTGCAAGTAATCCCAATATGCATAGTTAAATATACACCACATCTATGTCTTGTAACACAACCACACATTTGTACGATGGGTGCCCAAACAATTTTGGACAAACAATTTGAACTTCCAGTGTTTCACACCAGTTTCATATTTTTTAGCACCATGGGACTTTCTATAGTTCCCAGATCATGATAGTGATCAGATGCTGCAACCTATGTATTCTAGTGTTATGATGCAAGGCGGCGAAATATTCATATCCATGACTTGTTCCACATCCTTATGATTTATCACAATACAGATTAATGGAATACGTAACAAACAAATAAAATATTCTATCCTGAAGGGTGCCTGACCTGCATCCTGCTCTGGGCCTGTGAACATTAGTATGTCTTATTTCTGTATATTATATCCCTTATGCTCATCAGTAGCAAATAGTGAGGTGAAAATAGTTTCATCGAGTATCACTACAATCTTGTAGTAATAGTAAGTCTCTTGCCTCAGGCTCATATCAGTAGACAGAGGGTGGGAAATCCCTAAATTCACGATCTGTAAAAGGAAACAATTTGTATAATGTTTTAAATGCCTTACCATCCTGGGTCTGACTGGTAGATTTTCGTAAAAGTTTCTTAATTCGTGCTGTTGCCATCTGCACTTTTTGATATCTTATCATCATCGTTTTTAAAACGATTTTTGTTTCAAAATCGCCACCATAGGTATTACCAACCATTTTTGAATACACAAAACGGTTTAGTTTCTCCATGATTATTGTGAGTTATTAAATATTATGAACCAGCCTCTATGACCATGGATGCGCAGAAGTGTGGAAAAATCCATGTGACATTATTGTCACCAAAGAGGCAATATTCACTGGGAACAAATAATGGAAAAAATGGTGTGCAAATGTAACAAAACATAGACTTTTTTCATGGCAAATATAATGTATACAAACAAATCAATGCTTAATACATAGTTAATTACAGGACATATGTATAGCCACTTTGGTTGCTCAAACTTTTGTCAAATTGACCATGGTTTCGACTGCACTAGGGCAGTCTTCATCCGAATAAAAAGTTACCATAGGATACATGTTCTTCCATTTCTATAACATATCCCTCAAGTACATCTCCCTTGTATAGACCCTCTATATACTCCTTCCACCTTTCTGCTTTCCCTTCTTTGCTTAGAACTGGGTTTCCATCTGAGCTCTTGATATTCATACAAGTGGTTCTCTTTTCTCCGAAGGTCTCTTTAATTTTCCTGTAGACAGTATCTATCTTACCACTAGTGAGATAAGCCTCTACATCCTTACATTTGTCCTCTAGCCATCCCTGCTTAGCCATTTTGCACTTCCTGTCAATCTCATTTTTGAGACGTTTGTATTCCTTTTTGCCTGCTTCATTTACTGCTTTTTTATATTTTCTCCTTTCGTCAATTAAGTTCAATATTTCTTCTGTCACCCAAGGATTTCTACTAGCCCTCGTCTTTTTACCTACTTGATCCTCTGCTGCCTTCACTACTTCATCCCTCAAAGCTACCATTCTTCTTCTACTGTATTTCTTTCCCCCATTCTTGTCAGTTGTTCCCTTATGCTCTCCCTGAAACTCTGTACAACCTCTGATTTAATCAGTTTATCCAGGTCTCATCTCCTTAAATTCCCACCTTTTTGCAGTTTCTTCAGTTTTAATCTACAGTTCATAACCAATAGATTGTGGTCAGAGTCCACATCTGCCCCTGGAAATGTCTTACAATTTAAAACCTTGTTCCTAAATCTCTGTCTTACCATTATATAATCTATCTGAAACCTGTCAGTATCTCCAAGCTTCTTCCATGTATACAACCTTCTCTTATGATTCTTAAACCAAGTGTTAGCTATGATTAAGTTGTGCTCTGTGCAAAATTCCACCAGGCAGCTTCCTCTTTCATTTCTTATCCCCAATCCATATTCACCTACTGTGTTTCCTTCTCTCCCTTTTCCTACTATCGAATTCCAGTCACCCATGACTATTAAATTTTCATCTCCCTTCACTATCTGAATAATTTCTTTTATTTCATCATGGGTAGATCACATAACTAATGAGGTGGTACTGAATAGGGTTGGGGAGAAGAGGAGTTTGTGGCACAGCTTGACTAGAAGAAGGGATCGGTTGGTAGAACATGTTCTAAGGCATCAAGGGATCACCAATTTAGTATTGGAGGGCAGCGTGGAGGGTAAAAATCGTAGAGGGAGACCAAGAGATGAATACACTAAGCAGATTCAGAGGGATGTAGTCTGCAGAAGGTACTGGGAGATGAAGAAGCTTGCACAGGATAGAGTAGCATGGAGAGCTGCATCAAACCAGTCTCAGGACTGAAGACCACTACTACAACAACAACAACAGGATACATGTAATCACACCATAGTTGAAAACGTCTGGACAAAAGTTCTCTCCTCAAACAGAAATGTCAAAAATCTAAAATGTAAAAATATTATATGATAGTCAACTTCATAAAACACTGCAAGTAATATAATGACGACTGCAAGAACGCTTAGGACCAAAAGCGACCTTGCTGATTTTATACTTATGACATTTGTGTTTGACAAGAGCCCTTTTGCTCAGACGTTTTCGACCATGGTAAATAAATGTCGTGTGACTAGGGCCTCCCATCGGGTAGACCATTCGTTGGGTACAAGTCTTTCGCGTTGACGCCACTTCGGCGAATTGCGCGTCGACGGGGATGAAATGATGATGATTAGGACAAAACAACACCCAGTCACTAAGCGGAGAAAATCTCCGACCCAGCCGGGAATCGAACACGGGCCTTTAGGATTGACATTCTGTTGTGCTGAGCACTCAGCTACCGGGGGTGGACTTCGACCATGGTGTGTTTACACAGATTCTATGGTAACTTTTTATTCTGATGAAGACTGCTCTAGTCCAGTCAAAACCATGGTTTTGACAAAGTTTTGTGTAACCAAAGTGGCTGTATATACCTCCTGTAGTTAAATATCGTACGGCAGCTGAATCACAGCCAATCAAAATGTTTAAAAATTGCACACATACTGGATTTTTTATCTTATCCTTTGGGTGGTTTTTGTTTTTAAGCACGAAATACCATTAGCAACAACTTCTTTTCTCCCTCAATAGAGCTAACTTTTTCACTGTTAAAAAACGATTTAATCAAAATTGCTTCATGAATATGTGTTCTTATTTATGCATAGTGCAGGTCTTTATTCTGTGCAGGTATTGCAAAATCTAAATCATTTTCAGCTTTCAGATACCTCTCGTGGAAGAACTCTCATGGGAAAAATATCAAAGTCAGCATGGAACGTATGTAGTGTATGACGAAAACAAAAACAGAATAATAAAATAAAGATAATAAGATGCAAAATTAGGAAACCCAATACTGTAAGATGAGTGAGCGCGACAAAATAGGTTAACTTAAGATCCTGACAGACCACGCCGCTGTCACCTTTTCCCCTCGAAATGAATGTCGAAATTTTATTCCCTTAAGATGCATTAAGATTGAGATTTTAGGAGTTTTGCAACAATGTGTCTCTGTTTATGAAAGTATATGTTTTCTGAGGCATACAAGGAATATTATCTGTTAAATAATCTAGGCCACAACTACAAAACAAGAAACAAAGACGATTTTCGTAGAGAAACGGAAAAAAGCATTGTATCAAAAAAGTGCTCTTTATCAGCCTAAAATTCTGTTTACTGAACTACCAAACAAAAGTAAAAGCATCTCAAAATTCCACGTATTCAAAAAAGAACTCAAAGAAATCCCAACTGGCAAGAGTTTATATAGTGTCAAGGAATACCTGAGAAATCAGCATGCACAATAGAGTAACTTATTTCTTTCAACATAGTGATCCAAGTACTCATTCGAAAAGTAATCTGTATTCATTTATTATTCGAATTATGTATATCATGACTATTTTTTGTGAATGGTTCCTTGTTACACATAAAAATATCTTATTAGCTGACAAATAATCGAAATTCTTTCATGTCCCATTTCCTATGCATGATTATCTATGACAAATAAAAGAATGTTTGCAGCTAATACCACAAAGGTGAAAGCTCTATGAAAAACTGGAAACACCCCAAATAGTTCATGTCCAGATCAATAGAGGGCCTAGAAGGGTTTATGAAGCTGCCTAGTGGGCTGACTGCAGATTACACAACTGTCCACTGAAAGTTATCCTATAGCGGCTCATTCAATTGTATAGTTCCGTACTGCAGTCTCTGGTTGTGGTCACTTTTATGATCTTTCTCATTTTGTGTCCACATAATGCGAATTGTATTTGGCTATATCTTTCTTAACGTAAGATTACGTACTCAAAATTTCATAACCTTTACTGTGGAACAGGAGATAATTCCCTTTGGAAGAATATTCACAACTAATATTAAGATAAGATATTTAACTTGCAGTATTTTAACTATAAATGAAATGTATTATTTCCTATCATGAATTAAACTGTGTGGTTTAGTTTCTTTATTTAAATAAGTTAGATTATCATTAATGGTTCTTCTAGTGAATGTAATGAAGAAATTTCTGCTCTTTAGAAATAAAACAGATATCAAAATACTCCTGTAAATTCATGAGCTGTTCATCTTGATTCTATGTAGGTTCAACTGAGAAAGTTAACAACAAGAGTTTATACAGATTTCCCAGACGACCTCAATTGTTCCTTCTGAAGTGGAAAAGTGTTTTTGAATTGTCATTTAATGTGAACTGTGGTAATGTGTTTGTCTGTGAGGGCGATTTTTCGGGAAAAAAGTCATGATTAAAGCTGGGCATGGGCTAAACGGGTGTGTTTCCAAAACAACTGACAAGTGTTTCTTATGCAGCTAGTAATATTAGAAATGAATCAAGTGAAACTGGTTTGGAGTAATTTTATGAGTGTTACACTTCGTAAATTTTTTGTTCTCTAGCAAAATGAATCTACAGATCATGGCTACACAGTCTTATCTGGGCTTTGGGTACTGGGAAACACACCATCTGTAATAAAAAGAATTAATATGGTTAAAGAGAAACTGAGTCAAAATTTCAAAGTTTTTTTGG
This sequence comes from Schistocerca cancellata, assembly GCF_023864275.1. Classification (NCBI taxonomy): domain Eukaryota; kingdom Metazoa; phylum Arthropoda; class Insecta; order Orthoptera; family Acrididae; genus Schistocerca; species Schistocerca cancellata. The sequence goes on along the minus strand of NC_064627.1, from coordinate 666,425,712 downwards.
CAGCTTAGAGGTAAATCTTAATGTGTGCAAGTGTCATCTGCGTGCTTAAGAAATAAAAAAGCAGTAATTCATTTTGTTTTCATTTCACTGGTTTTATTCCTATTTCCTGTTTGTGATACTTATCTCTTAATCTTGATGTTGGGTCTGCTTCTGTATTGACGCATTTACACTTCTTTTAAGATGCAGGAGCGTTTTACAAGGAGTCGTTGGTTGCTAGTGCAAGTTTCTTGAATTATGCATAAAATACCGTTAACACTTAAATTTTTTACTCTGGTGCTACCAAAAAACATTCCAAAAATTGTTATTAGTAGAAGCAAAACCACAAAAAGTACTGTATAAGGTATAGGGAACTCAACCTGCCCTGTTTATATTTTCATAGTTTGTCTCCATACCACTTGGGGCACTGCCGTTGCTCCGTTTTTCGATATTTTAACGTGGACCTTGCGCTTTTCATTTATTGTTTTGTGGCTACTACTGGTCTGCGTGTGATATGTTGCACACTAGAGGTGGCAAAAAATAACTTAACTGATGGAAATAACTTGCTACTGAGAAGCAGCAGTTACTATAATAACAACTCATTTGTTCCTAGCACTGCCAATAATGTGTGGTGCTATATGTTCATCAAAGTGTGTTCTATGCTTTCACATCACTTGAGGTCTAACCATAGAATAAGTTTTTTATTTTTAGAACTGGAGTAGTACAGAGGGGTTGACACTGATCAAGTGTCTATAGCTCCTGTAAAAAGTTGACTCAGCCAGGGTCTTGTAATGTTTACACTGAAAGAGAATGTGATTCCATCACAAATTGTGAAGTAATCACATTGGCAGTAAGGTGTCCCTGATATGCGGATACAATGTAAGTAGGTGTAGAAGGATCCATGATTGAGACATATCTGCACATTACATATTATGTTCCTTGAGTGTTTGAACTTCAGAAACTACAGCTGTCTTGGCATATTTCGCTATATACTGGTGTATCTTTTACCTCCTATTTGTTGACTATCAGATCATTCTACCTGTCACAAAAAAATCGCTTGTCGTTTGATCAGAGGTCTTCTGCTGCTAATAGCCTCTCTTGCTAGTTAGTCTGCTTTGTCATTATGTACAATGCCAGAATGTGGGTTGCTCCTAACAAATTCTCTAATGTGACCAGTCATTTTTAGCTTGATGGTAGTGATTTTAGTATCTTTTGTGAGTCAGTGATCATTACTACTTAGGACACAAGTAAAGAGCATGCATATTTTACTGCCTGTTTCAACGATAATATGGAAACATCATCCAGCAGTAGGAACTTCCTGTCTTCAGCAGTTTGTGAGCAGAAAAATGCCATCCCATATCGTGTTCCATATCCTTTTTTGAGCTTTCGCTATAAATTTGAGTGCATCTGGCCAACTTCTCTGTTTCCATTGCTGGAACAAGCAACTAACTAATGTTACAGGAACTTATTGAGAGGAGCCGTGATAGTCATATTGGAACATTGGAAGGAGCTCAGTGTGGTGAATTCTAGTTTGCAAGTACTTCCAGGTATTCGTACTATTCATACAGAAGGTACTGCGTTTCCCTTGGATGCATTTTATTCCTAATGTCAGAGTGTTTCTTGTGCAAGATGGCCGCCGAGTAAGATCACAGGTATTTTCTTTGTCCGCAAGAAGAACTTATTTGAGAGGAAATAGAGTCAAATTTAAATTTTCTTTGTTTTGTATACTTGCTGTAGTCTCTGTCTTTGTTACACAACTGAATATTAGCGTCCCAGCAGCGCTTGTTCTTGAAAAAACTTGTCCTTTAGCTGAAGTCCCAATAATCGCGACATAACCCGAAATTTTGCGTGACATAAACACAAAAAATTCAATTCAAGTTTTCTTGATAGTGCAAATTCGTACTGCTACTAGTTTCATCAGTGTCTATTGTGGCAATAAAAGTGTAATTAAATGTTTCTAAATCGTATTTAATTAATACATTTCCTATTAACTAGCTAGATAGAACCGATCTAGACCTAAATTTTCCGAGTTATAAACGTTTAAAAACCTGACCAAACACGCCTGATTACGAACATTCACTAAAAGCAAATTAATTACAAATTCATTCTTCTGTCACTGTATCTCTAAACCAGTAGGAAAATAAACACCGCACATAAGACCTTTGTGTCATTTTTTGTTTACACAGCCAATCTCGCGTCCTTGACAAAATAAAAAAAAATTTTAAACTTAATTATTCTTTCGAAAATGACCGTGAGTGAGAAATATGGGAGCTGTTATAGGTTAGGGAGTAGAGGGATTTGTTGCCAATCTTGTAGGAAATATTTTCACTGGGGAAGGATGCAGTGGGGAGAATATAGGGAGAACATAAAGGCTCTCTCCTGGAACTGAAGAGTATGCAGTTGGAATATTCTGATTGGGGAACAGGAAAGGAAAATCTCTACCTTTCAGGCACAGTTGGAGGAAGGAATTCATAAGGATCAAGAGAGATACGTGGGAGGAGGGTGGTTGGGAACTGGCAGCTGGTAGGAGGATAGGTAGAAAGAGAACGAGATCTGATAGTTTTATCATCAACACCGAAAACAGGTATCTACCACTGCCAGAGTTAAGAGGAGAAGAGCCACATGTAGAATGAGGAGCAGGAAATGTGCAGCACACTTCAGCCGAGGCCAAGAAGCCTAGGAATGTACAAAGTGTTAGGAAGAAGGAAGTGCTGCTGCTAGGTAGTAGCCATGGGCGAAGTGTAGGCCCTCAGTTACAGGAGAGTTTAGGGGCAGCGTACCATGCCACCAGTATCTTCAAGCCAAATGCAAGGCTAAGTCATGTTATAGAGGACCTAGGGTCTTTATGTAAGAACTTTACAAAAGAGGACCGTGTAGTGATAGAGGGTGGACAGGAAACAGTTTGGACAGGGATGGGGCATATGACACAGGTGGTGACCTGGACAAGATAGCTTCCCTGACTCATGGCACAACGTACACTTCGTTGAACTGTTCCAGCGTCATGATCGACCACACCTTGATGGAGCTGTGAGGCTAATCAATGTGGGGTTAGGGATGGCTCTGAGGACAGCCAACTTTGCTCATGTTTCTCTGGTGCCTGTCGGGGCTATCAACAGATGGGGTTTCGCTAGGCTTGGCCTACACCTAAACAGGACTGGGAAGGGAAGATTGGTACAGCTGATACATGAAAATATAGGGGGTGGACCATGGGCCACTCATGGTGAAATACCTGATGTCATGGGTAGGAAAAGTGGGTCTTCTTTAGGATAAATCCAGACAACAGGTTCCCCTGCCTAAATAGTATATCCAGCACTTTAAAAAATACTGAAACACTCACTCACAAGACAGATTTTATCACCTCAAATATCACATATACCAGATGTCACAAAGAAAAACAAACCATTGGAAAGAGTAACATGGGGCATTCCACAGACTTAACAATTCTCCATCAAAACATGCAATCAATAAAAAATAAAATACAACTATTAGAAATTCAGCTCCAATCTTTGAACTGCACAGTAGTCTGTTTTAATGAGCACTGGTGTAGACACAAAGAAATCCAACATATAGTATTATCATTGCATGAAAAGGCAAACTCTTACTGCAGAACTACTTAAGAGGTGGAGGATCATGCATTTATATTAGAAAAGGAACATAGTTCAAATCAAGATGTGACCTCAGTACCGTAAGTGAAGACAAATACTTTGAAATATCAGCTATTGAATTAACAGGGCTTGATATCACCAAGAAATTGATCATTTTGTGTGTGTATAGACCTCCCAGTGGCAGTGTGGACACTTTTTTCAATAAGTAAACAGAAGTTCTAGATAAAGTCTCAAGTACAAAGGTCAACATAATTATGTGTGGGGGCATTAACATCAGCACTAATATAAATGAATCCAGCAGCACCTTCATAAACATCCTTCAAAGTTTTGGCATGTCCCTATTGGTCATAAGTGAAATAAGGGTTAACACAATGACTTCATCAGTAATTGACCATGTGGCCATAAATACGGACAGTGAAAAATGTGATGTAGCAGTAACAGATCTCGGACTATCAGACCATATCTGTCAAATAACAACAGTAAAATCAGGCATCGAATCATTCCCTAAACTATAAGCCTACAAACTACATCTATCAGAAATAAAAATAAAAGATTTTTCAAAAGAACTAGAAAAACAAAGCTGGGATGAAGTGTGTAAGGAAACCAATGTGAATATGAAATTCTCTAAATTCTCCACGTTGTTTAAATTCAACTTTGAAAAGGGATTTCCAAAAGTATGCATGTCTGTATCAACATCTCACAAAACAGATGGATACCAGCAGGTATTAACAAGTCCTCCCAAACACTTAAACACTTTAAGTTCCATGAAAAAGATTCGCATTGGCCCAGAATTCTTAAATTTCTATCATAGATACAGAAAGAAGTACAGGAAGGTGCTGATTGCTGCAAAAAAGGTGGTTTAATGACAAAGTAATATACAATGCAGAGAAGAAAAAGCAAAGCAGTCTGGGGTGTTATTAAAAAGGAAATGGGGAGAGGCAAACAAACACAGAATAACATACTGCTAAGGGTGGGGGATAAAGTAATAAATGATACACAGCACTTAGCAAACTATGCAAATGAGCATTATTCAAGTATTGCAGATAAGTTACAGCAAAAATTCCCCCAAACAAATATAACACCTGCAAATAATGTCGCACTAAATACAATGATGTTACTTCCAACAACAGATAATGAATTCAGTGAAACAATTCAAAACCTAAAAAATAAATTGATAGTAGGCTTAGATGAAGTACCAATGTGTGCACTGTAACAATGCATAGGGATTATACAAAGCTCCTTAACAAATAAAATAAATGAATCCTTCACATCAGGGACATTTCCAGAGCAGTTAAAACAGGCAAGAGTTGTACCTTTGCTTAAGAAAGGTAAGCAGAAGACATAAAAAATTACCAGCCGATTTCCCTGCTGTCAGCATTCTCAAAAATAATAGAAGCAGTTATGAAAGACAGTTTAATGAATTATGTGATTAAATACAGTCTTTTAAACAAATCACAGTTTGGTTTCTGAAGTCTCAAAAATACGGAGTCAGCCATAGCAGAATTCACAAAAGTTGTACTTGATGCTCTTGATAAGGATGAATGTGTCACAGGTATATTTTCGGATCTTTCTAAGAGGGGTAGCTAATGATCGGTTTTGATCATAATTAACAGATAGGGTACAAAGAGTAGAGATAACACATACTTCAAACAGATCTAAACATTTAGTATAACACTTATCAGAACCAAAATACATTAATATAAGGGTTCTGCAAATTAGCATATTAGGACCAATACTGTTCCTGATATACATCAATGACTTTCCCAGCGGTGTTACTCATGGTGAAAATATCCTCTTCACTGATGACAACAATATTATAGTCACTGAGAAAACAAGAGAACTCTTTGCCAAGAAGGCAAACGAAATTCTTACGGAAGTTTATGATTGGTCAATAAGTAATAAGGTGACATTGAACATAAAGAAAACTAATGCCATGAATTTCAGTTTGAAGAGGAAAAATGACAATTTTAAATTAAATGTAGATGGCACCTCTATAGACTGTGTAACAAATGCAAAATTTCTGGGAATGAATATTGATTCTCAGTTGAACTGGTGTGAACACACAAAGGTACTTGCAAACAGAATGTCATCAATATGTTGTGCCCTTAGAATCCTATCATCAGTATGTAACATGCAGTGTCATTTAGTTGCATATTATTCATATGTACACTCAATTCTTAGTTATGGCATTGTTTTGTGGGGAGCAAATGCACAAAATATGAACACAATTTTCGAACTCCAGAAAAGAGCCATAAGAATAATAACCAAAAACCCTTGTCGAGCTCATTATAAAGATCTGTTCAGAACACTGGGGATTTTAACTGCTCCATGTGACTACATTGACCAGTCAGTTGTACACCTCAAAAATAACATTGGTAATTACTGCACAAACAGCTCTGTCCATGACCAAGCAACTAGAGATAGACTCAACTTACATTTACCAAGAAAAAATAAACATAAAACTCAAAACAGCATTTTCAACCAAGAAATAAAACTGTACAATAAATTACCAAAAGAGATTAAAGAAATTGCAAAAATACACTTATTTAAAAAGGCAGCTAAAAAGTACCTGTTATGCAATACATTTTATACATTGAAGGATTACTTAGCTAAAACAGAGTAGGGGTTTGATAAAAATGCTATACAAATAAATAATGATAATAACAATAATAATAATAATAATAATAGACCCCATGGAGGCCCGGGAAAAGAATAGGCCTCTGCTATGTTCTGCCAGTCGTAAAAGGCGACGAAAAGAACAAACCACTAATAGGGCTAACCCCCCTTTTAGTGTGATTAGTTGGTTCAGGGCAGAACTAAAGAAGCCTCGGACAAGTGCCGTCATGGTCAGGGACGACGTTTGAACCCTATGCCCGCCCACAATGGTAATTACACTGCTAGCCAACTGGAAAATGATTTAAATCCAAATAGAGGTGTTTTGCAGGATATGTTTCCAGCAACCACCCTAGTAGGAAAACAAAGACAGAGGATGAGATGGTCAGATGAAGTTAATCGACACCTCATGTTCTGTTATTACCAAGCGACAAACCTACGAACCAACACAACTGGATACATATCACAAGTATATACAACATTTATTATCAGATACCCAGAATTAAAATTTTTAACTGAACAACGACTAGCTGATCAGATCCGTGTAATAATAAAAAATAACAGGATACCCCAGTCAATCCACCTGTCATGAAATATGCTATTCAATACCGCTTCAACCGCACGCGAGCTATGTGCTGGACATCCATCATGTTGGAAGTTGTAACGGAACGGAAATGTTGGTAGGCTGCCAGTAATTTGGAGCCCGCGCGTCAGAAACGGGCGCGCTGGTGTGAGACTGCCAGGGAGTGCACCCTGATGCCATCTATCGGCGAAACTGGGAATTAGCGCTACCTGTCAGACAATGCACTAAGCTCTCGGAGTCAAATGTATTCTTTTTCCTGGTAATTATAAGTTATTACTGTATAATTTAATGTTGTAAAGCACTAGTAGTAAATTATTTTGACTGGTATGAACTCCAGGGTAATAAATATAAATATTCTTAAATACTAAATGATTTCGGTAAAAAGGTGGTAGGGGAACGCCCCCACTCTTGGTGATACGAGCGTAGCTAGGGGTAGCTGGAGACACAGGGACTGAACAATGGAATGGCCTGGGGAGTGTTGACGTGATCGGACGTGTGTAACTGTGCTCACGCAAAAGTGATTGTGCAACAGCGAAGAGGCGAATATCGTCGCCGTTTGTGGAGTAAAACGCGGCGAATGGTTATCGAAGCCGCCTCTATGCCACTGGGGCTGATTGTAAGAGTTCCTGCGCCCAGATTTTATGGCGGACGTGCAGTAGCTTATACGAGTGCTACGGCTCGTAGTTCCAGCCGCCATTAAGGGCATGAGGCGTGAAGAGCTGCGTTAGCCACATGCATCTCACCACCAGCACCGACACGTCTACCCAAGGCAAGACTGCTTGCAATTGTTAATTCGAACTTTGTATAAATGTAAAAGGAGAATACCAGTTTTCTTTTATGCAAGTACAGAGGACAGAATATAGTAATGAGTAAAATTACGACGCATGTTGTTCATTGTAAAGTGTAGTAAACTCAAACATAGTACAGTGAAATCAGACTGAGGCCACCATCGCCTCTTTCATTTACAATTCTTTTTGTTGTAGAATACTTTAGCGTATAAGAATGTTGAAAAGAGCAATGGTCACACCAGAATGAGTCGCCTATTTATAGTTACTTAAATTTTTCTTAGTAACCTTTCAAGTAAAGTCACTTAAATTAATTCTATATCAATTGTCCCAAGAGTAATATCCAAAATCATTACATAAAGTTGAAGGATAGAATTTTGTTAACCCAAGTTGCATAAATAGTCTTGGTAGTAATTACCAAGCCAACTCACAGAAATTGAAAGAGTATTTGCTTTGTAGAATCACCTCGAATGACCAGAAATAGTAATATTCAGAATTAAGTTTAAATTCAACTTAAGCCGTTTCACTTTGAAACGAGCCAAATATTGATTTATTCTTTTGCTCCTTCAGAGCTGGCGACCGTAGTTATAAGTATTTTCAGGAGCATTCGACGGTAAGTCTGCTGCTCTCATCGTGCTGATAGGATTATCCACTGCTGCTAGCAGTGGTGATTGGATACATAAGCTCACTACCAAGTTAAGTGGGTCAGGTAGGCAGTGTTACCGTGTGAACTGTAGGGCACTGTAGGCCGTGGATCGAACCCGTTCAATCATCACAGCTCTTTGGGAAATAGTCCGGTTAGGAGTGTGCTAATCATTAGGTAAATACTGGCGAGTAACGGTCAAAATGTACACGCAAGTGAATTTAGCAAGGTCCACGTAGCACATAGTTAATGTGGTGCAATGGCGAGGGTAGGAGTTGAGTAAAAGTGAATTGAGCTTGTGGCAGCTGTGCTGTATTCAAATATTAACAACGTGAATTCACTACTACCTCTTACCATTAGGACTGAGCTATTTGCGGTTAAAATACGTAGCAGTAAGCGCAAAGGCGTGACAGCTACAAGTCCGTATTGGTTTTATACATACTGAATTAGGAAGCGGGTCATTCCGTCAGTGGAGGGGGTTAAAACAACCGAGTCAGTTGAGAACATACCCCATTTACTGATGGAAAGATTCGGCCGTTCGTTCGCAAAGTACGTTGCCATTCTGTCATGCGGGGAAACAACTTGTAGTAACATCGGTAGAACATTAGTAAGAAATCAGCATACGTTGCACAATTTAGATTGCCATCGATAAAATGGGGGCCAATTATCCTTCCTCCCATAATGCCGCGCCATACATTAATCCACCAAGGTCGCTGATGTTCCACTTGTTGCAGCCATCGTGGATTTTTCGTTGCCCAATAGTGCATATTATGCCAGTTTACGTTACTGCTGTTGGTGAATGACGCTTTGTCGCCAAATAGAACGCGTGCAAAAAATCTGTCATCGTCCCGTGATTTCTCTTTTGCCCTGTGGCAGAACTGTGCACGACGTTCAAAGTCGTCGCCATGCAATTCCTGGTGCATAGAAATATGGTATGGGTGCAATCGATGTTGATGTAGCATTCTCTACACCGACGTTTTTGAGATTCCCGATTCTCGCGCAATTTGTCTGCTACTGATGTGCGGATTAGCCACAACAGCAGCTAAAACACCTACTTGGGCATCATCATTTGTTGCAGGTCGCTGGCCGCGGTGGCCATGTGGTTCTAGGCGCTCCAGTCCGGAGCCGCGCTGCTGCTATGGTCGCAGGTTCGAATCCTGTCTCGGGCATGGGTGTGTGTGATGTCCTTAGGTTAGTTAGGTTTAAGTAGTTCTAAGTTCTAGGGGACTGATGACCACAGCAGTTGAGTCCCATAGTGCTCAGAGCCATTTTTTTGCAGGTCATGGCTGACGTTTCACATGTGGCTGAATACTTCCTGTTTTTTTAAATAACTTAACTATCCAGCGAACGGTCTGGACACTTGGATGATGACCAGGATACTGAGCAGTATACATAGAACACGCCTGTTGGGCATTTTCATCACAATAGCCATACTTCAACACGATATCGACCTTTTTCGCTATTGGTAAACGGCCCATTTTAACACGGGGAAGGTATCACGAAGCAAATACCGTCCGCACTGGCGAAATGTTACGTGATATCACGTACTTATACATATGTGACAATTACAGCGCCATCTATCACAAAGCGAAAAAAATGGTCCAACTAAAACATTCATGTTTCTGTACGTACTACACGAATATGTAATAAAAATGGGGGCTCCTATTTTAAAAAACGGAGTTGATATCCGTTTGACCTATGGCAGCGCCATCTAGAGGGCCAACCATAGCGCCATCTGGTTTCCCCCTTCAAGCTAGACGAGTTTCGTTCTTTGTAGTTTTTTCGTTTGACACTTATTTTGTGAGATATTTGGCCTGGTCACTATCAATGGACCACCCTCTATATATATATATATATATATATATACACACATTCTTTAGTAAGTTATTTGTAAAAAAAGTATTGTATACCAGGAGTAAATCTAATAATTGTCTTTAACTAGAAGTCTGTAAATATATGTGTATACGAATTAGTTTATTTTAAATTGATCTAAATTTGTTAATACTTTGACATGTCCTATATCCTTGTAAAAAGAGATCTACAGATGAATAAAGCTACTACTACTACTGCTACTTTTTGATCAGTGGATCTACCATTCTCCATAAAACTTAACAAACACACGGTATTGTCCTGAGAAGATATAAAAACATTTCTGTTGTTTCCAGAAGAAGCAGGCTAGTGAGGAAGGAAATTTTTGCTCCGAGGCAGATGCATAGACTTTTGTACTGTAGTTTACCTATCAGCATGAGATACTTCTTAGCAGCATTACCTCCCTAATCTATATGGGAGCATATCAACATGTAAAATAAGATAAGTATAATGTTGGGGTGAGCTACTGACCAAACCCTCATCACTGATCTAATGATGTTCATTTTTATCTCACATCTACTGATGACTGTTTGAATATGGGGTCCCGCTCATTCTAGAATCAAAGAGAACAGCAAGAAATCTTGCTAGTGATTTGACTGATATTTTATGAGGAGAAACTTGGACATCATGCAAACAGCCCGATAAAGAGTGTTTCACAAAAGATATAATGACTGATACTGCAGAGATATCACAACCCATGGCTGTGGAATGTTTTATCAAGTACACCAGTTGCCAAATCACACACTACCTGATCCAGACTGTTAGTTGACATGTGCAAACAAATATCATCAACATATTGGGGAATTTTCACAGGAGGAGGGGTAGCTCTCTGTCTCGGAAGCATAGAGTGCAAAGAATATGGGCTGAGAATTGCGCTTTGTGGAAGATGTGGTCGAATTAATTTATTCCGAAAGTGAACCCAGGTGCATCTTACAGTGATAAAAGAGTTAGTTCCACGAATCAGCTGTGATAGGATTACAGCAGTTTCAATTTCTGTAGCAATGCACATATATGTACAGTATCATATACATTGACAACATCAAGAAAGACGGCTGTGGCATTCTGTTTCCATGTAGCTGCGTCCCACGGCTCAGAGGTTAAAATGATATGTCTGGGAATTCTCTTTAGTGTTAGGTGAAGCAATTTTTTTATAATCAAGTATTAAATTATGTTTCACAGGGATAAAGCATCAGAAGTATACTCTCATTATATATTTGTACTTCTAATAATTTTGCTTCCAAGGAAAGTAAAGTTTTACAGTGGACCAAACTATGTAGAGACTTTATATAATATATGTGACGAAATAATACGATCTTTAAAATGGGATAAAAGGTACTTTAGAAACGATTAGCAAAGCAGACAAATAATGCTACATGACAAAACAATTGACACAATGACTTACAGTCAGCGAAGTTTAAAATACAAGAGCTTTAGCAGCCATAATGTCTAGATCCAAACTCTCCTCAGAGCAGCTGAGACTGCCGCTGACATAATCAGATGTGTGAGGTAACTGTAGCAGATGGTATGACCAGTACCCCTTTCATGGAAAAGACAACCTGAATTGTAGTCCACCACTATGACTGGCTGCTGCATTTGAAGGTAGCACACCAAAATGCTAATTTTCTATTATTGATATTGTCACATAGAAGAAGGTGTAATTAGATGAATGACGAACACTAACTTCACTTAAAGAAGGTTTATTCAGCACTTGCACATACAAGAGCGCGGAGCGAACTGCCTCCGGCGAGAATACATGCAGTATATATAGAGCTACAGAACATTCCAGTACAATGATTCTTGAAATTTGTAGATACTTCTAGAATGTACTCGATCCGAATATATAAATTAAAATTGTACAGTCCAGGTGCGTTTTAACTCACGATCCTACATCTAACAATTTAGTATCATAACCATTACACCACAGTGCCAGTTAGCTTCTTATATTATCAAAGCTATGTATTAAATTTCCTCGATATTTAAACGCAGACATTTCTAAACAGCAGGCTACTGCTCACTTGAAGTGATCGTAAAAAACGCAAAACCAAAAGGTAATTCATGTACAGTAATGAAAATTCGAGAATACGTTTTCCAGGTAACGTATTTAAGTGATAAAAATTGCAAGATCACAGTTTTGTGTAAGCATGATATAAGCCTCTGCTAATATGAAATGCTGGTACATTAGAATGTTGAATGCAGCCATGCAAACGAGCTTGCATTGTGTTTTATGGTTGCCAGATGTCAGTTTGTGGGATAGAATTCCACGCCTGTTGCACTTTTTCAGTCAATACAAGGACTGTTAATGCTGTTTGTGGATAACATTGGAGTTAACGTCAAATGATGTCATATTTGTGCTCTATTGGAGACAGATCCGGTGATTGAACAGAACAAGACAACATATCGATACTCTGTCGAGCACACTGGACTACAACAGGTCTATGGGTGAGCATTACCCCGTTTCAAAACACACCCTACAATGCTGTTTATGAATGGCAGCACGACAGGTCTAATCACCAGACTGGCATGTAAATTTGCATTCAGGGTGCATGGGATAAGCATGAGAGTGTTCCTGCTGTTATATTAAATTGCACCCCAGACCATAATTCCAGGTGTAGGTCTAATGTGTCTGGCATGCAAAAAGGTTGGTTCCAGGTTTTCAACTGGCCTTCTTCTAACCAACATATGGAATGCAGTGGCCCAGCGACTACTTCGTGGAAGAGCAGTGCAGCATCATCGACACTGGCATGGACAGCAAGTTGGGCACCCTTGAGGTGATGTGTGTTGCTCTGTTCATTTTGGTGCCAGGCCATTTTTCTCGTATTAAGGCCCAGTCGTGTTGAAATTGGATCAGGGGGTAGGCGGAAGGAAGCTGGCCAGTGATCATAAGGCAAAGCTGATATGACCTCTGCAGCAATCTACCAGTTGAGGTCTTTAGTTATTCCAATGTCAATGACATCAGAGAGGCTTCTCAAGTACATATATCTTCTGGGATCTGCTGGCCCATAGAGTTTCCTCTGATCTCTTTCCACGGCACAGATGAACTGCTGGCCACTGATAGTTACGATGCACGAGTTCCACTCTGGGTTCTTCACATTGATGTCACCAACTATAAATAGCTTTCGTCAAAACTGGAACAGCCCTATGGCATTTCCAATACTGATGTTTTCTGGATGGTTGGCTAACTGCTACAAAGGTACCAAGTCCTTGAGTATTCGTAGCTTCCACCGCCACAGCAATAACTTCTATATTGGTGAGCTGCAGAGTGGAGACTTGGTAATGCTGGATCAAAGACTTGTATATCACCATAACACCCCCTGCCGTAAATCTGTTACCGAGATAACACTCTGTAAAATGGCAGTTTTTCTCTCAAACTGTCCACTAACATATTTCAGAGGATGATCTGCAAACTCCCTTGATCAAGTAAGCATTCACTTACACTGCTCTATAATTGCATATATGGATTAGTATGGCCAGTGGCTGTTTTCATTTGACTGTTTGTTTCTTTGCTCTTACTATGTAGTATGCTGGAATTTTCCATGTGTTATAAGCTTACAAGCTGGCTGCCCAAGATAGGAATCCTTTTAAGGGGAATTTTCTCACATAAAAATGTTGAGCACTGGGGCAGAGTCGCTGTCGCAGTTAGGTAGATTGGCATTCCCATCCACTCTTGTTCCCCAGCTTGTTCTCCAGGAGCGTTACGGGACACGCTTTTTTCAGTTGAAAGAAACATGGAATTCTTCACAGAAAGCTGTCTGTCAGATAAAGAGATCTCTTGGTATGTGTGGATTCCCTCACACCGTGTGAATTTTTCTTACAATTCTTTGGTATAACATATGGTTTAAAATTTCAGAATCCAGCTTTCTGATTGGGTCATACTGTTAATTTCGTAAGAACCCTTTCTTTTTCATTGTGCCTAGGTGCAGACATCGGATAGGCTCTATTCAGAATTGTGCCATGGAGTGGGAGAGATTTTCTGATTTCCTCCACTCGTAAGAATTAAATTGGTTCAACACAGAAAAAATATATGGGAGTGGGAACTTGTTTATCGTCTTATTTTAGTAGTACTGGTTGGCACTCAGAATCTTTGCCATCATTGGGCTAGCTCAGTGGCGGATTTACGTATAGGCCCACTAGGCACAAGTCTGGGGTGGCACCTTAAGGGGGGAGGGGGCGGCATTTTTTACACTGCACTCATTTTAAACTTTTACATTTTAGAATAACTGCACTTACAGACGACAAAAATTTTTAATATTATTAAACAACTTACTAGTTTAAATAAGCCTTAAGAACTAAATTCGACAATACAAGCCTGGAAATATAAATAGTTTACTTGGTGACTTAATGGAAATTTGACACTGGGTTTCTGTCTGGTATCATCTTCATGATTGTTCAAAATATTTTGAAGTAAGGTGTCAGGACAGCACTCTACAATACAATGTTTGAAATGTTATTATTCCAAGAATGTTGTCAGCTTCTACTTAACCCTACCATATTTTTCTCATGAAAATACTGGGGCCCCTGAAAAGCTGCGATAAACTAATCAGCAGTTTCTTTAATACTGTAACAAGTGTGAGCTTCAGTTTGTAAAAACTGACTGTATTTAAATTTCTTGTAGAAATTACAGGAAAGTATCAAGTCAACCCTAAATTGCTGTAATTAATGTGAAAGCTCTATGGTCTTCAATATCTGAGCTTTTGATTTAATGACACCCGTTTAACAAAACATGTTGATACTGGGAAGGTTTTACATTTTTAAACACTTGTTTAACGAAAAGAACGTAACCAGAAAATCTAATAATGTGTGAAATACATTTCACAACAGTTTAGTAATTTTATTTATTTATTTATTTAGTTTACTTTTAGCGAAAAAAGAAGAAGAAACCAACTTTCGTTTGTCTCATTTATTGTGCTGTAGCCTGCACAATATCAGAGTTTCTACTCCATGCAATTGAATAGTACGTGGCATTGCTAGTATTATATTAAACTTCTTAACTAAGCTTTTTTCCTTCGAGGAAAGGTTATGTTTGTTTTATGTTGGAACAAAAGGTGCGTTTGTGTGTAGACATAACAGCAGTGTTCACAAAAATGACAACACACCACATCAACTGCCAAAAAGACTACTTAAACTTTGTAGTCTGTCTTCTTTGCCCGTAGAAGGCGCTAAAATGTTACAAGAATAAGTGGAATAAGAGTCGATCCAGCACACTTCACTGTAAGAAATTGCTAAAATTATTTGTTTTTTAAATTAGAAAGACAATGTCAAGAATATTCAGAAGATATTTGCGTCCCAGCTAAAATTCTGGCGACGCGGGAAACAGAAGCCAAATAAGGGTCTGTCCTGTTTTCTTTTTGTGATGAATTCCAGCTGGCAAGTGTACTTCTACTGTTCACTGACAACAGAGAAACAGGCGACAATGAAATTAAATTATTCTGCATTGTCGTTCTTTCATAGCACACTTATGTCGAGTAAACTGAGTGGCTCAGTTCATCGCTCCGTGTTTAAAGGAAAAATCCTTGTGCTCGTGTGCCGTGTTCAAAGTAAATAGCTTTGCGCTCATGTGCAGTGTAGTGGGATTGGAACTGCGTACAGTCTTTCTTTCTTTCGTTTTACAATTTCTTTCTTTTGTTTTGACTGTTGGTTGACAATTTGGTAAGTGCCTTAGCATGAACAACAGTGAAAAAGCAAACGCGCAATTTTAAGTGGGTCGGCATTTAGGAAATTGTCGAAGGAAAGGCGAGAACGAGAATCCATGCAGTAGTGAAGAATCTAACAAGTCGTGGACTTCCACTACGTGGACACGTTGAAAGATTCCATTCATTACATAAAGGTCAATTTACGATGTCTCTTGAACTTACAGCCGAGTTTGATCCTTTTCTCACAGAGCACACTGAATGATATGGAAATACAGGGCAGGAACATGCAAATTATCTTTCTTCAACAATCTCTGACGAAATATAGAGCTTCTTTCTGAATGAATAAAAAGGATTATCATAAGTGAAATAAAATAGGCCAAATATTTCTCTATAGTAGTAGATTCTACTGCGTACATTTCACATATTGATCAATTATCTTTCATATTTAGATATGTTAACGAGAATGGTGAACCTGTTGTACGTTTCCTTCTGTTTTTATCAAACCCGCGACACAAGTCCAAAAACTTAGCTGAAGCCGTACTAAAGGTCCTGTCTACAAATTCCATAGATATTACGGGCCGTAGAGGCGAGACATATGACAACACAAGCAATATGTCAGCAACCTACACTGGTTTGCAGGCACACATTAAAAAACTAAATCCGAAATCGCATTATGTGCCATGTGCAGCACATTCTTTGAATTTAGTCGGCACTAGTGCTGTAAGCTGTTGTCGGGAAGCATGTACATTTTTCAATAAAAGATCACGAAAACAACTTCATGATGACGAAGAAGCAGACTCTGAAGAAGTTTTTCTGACTGGAAGGGAAAAATTTAGAGTTGAAACATTTCTCCCAGTACTCGACAACTTGTACGCCGACATAGTGAGGAGGAAGAAAAGCTATAGAATACTGCTGGACTCCTTCACAGTTTTCAGTAACATTAAGAACAGTTCACTTGACGACACTGCTGAACGTGCAGCAGTACTCCAAGCGTCATACGACAGATTAAGACCCTGTCTTCCCTAGTGATTGTGTACATTTCGCGGAACTTTTGAAGTCTTCTGAGATTAGTGATATACTAGTCGAAATGAGTTAATTTTTACGAAAAGGGAGGTTATAGTACGTGTTTCCGACTGTTGACATTGCTCTTAGAATATTTCTGTGTATGGCACCTACAAATTGTTCAGCAGAATGCTCGCTTTCGGCTCTTAAAAGACTGAAATCGTACCTACATTCTACGTTGAACTGAGGAGAGATTGAACGCCTTGTCCATTCTTCACTTCGAAGCCGACCTCCTAATTGATAACCGTCTGAACTATGAAGATATGATCAACAAGTTTTCTGCCGTCAAAACCAGACGCAAAGCCGGCCGGGGTGGCCGTGGTGGCCGAGCGGTTCTAGGCGATACAATCTGGAACCGCGCGGCCGCTACGATCGCCGGTTCGAATCCTGCCTCGGGCATGGATGTGTGTGATGTCCTTAGGTTAGTTAGGTTTAAGTAGGGTGAAGGCTCTAGTTTTGGCCACTACCCCACTTATGGCCACCTTGATGTCAAAGGTTAATTTTTAAGCTTATCTGGAATACCAGCCAGTTCTACTATAGATTATTATAAACTCTGTGAAAGGCTCCATTCATTTATCTACATAATCATTCTTTTGTCTGTTTTTGTTTGGAGACACCATTTTGTGAAATGATCAGTGCTGCAGAAGCTGGGTTTTGCAGAATTTTTCTTTAAGCAACACATGATCTGTTTTTTTTTTTGTATTTTACATGTTTAAATAAAACATCAGAAGAAACTTAATCTGTTCAGAGGTAAGATAGGACATTATATTTTCATTTCTTTTAAGTTTTATATCGCTCAGCCTAAAAACATGTTATCAAAAGTATGTGGCCATTAACAGTTCCATATTTAGTCCTGGTTCCATGTTATGGCCATGCATGTGGCCGTAAGTGGAGACATATATGTATCCTGTTTTGGCCACTTCTAAAAACTGATACAAAAACATAAATATTTGTGTTCTGTCCTACATTACACTAGGCTAGTTTTATTTAAATAGGCTTATTAAAATATTTTTGGTATTTTTATATCAATATATACCTCATTGTTGGTATTGTCTTGGCATATTGTATTAATTTACCGATGCTTGTAAGATACAAAATATGCAATAGGCACTATTCAAATATGCAACATTCTTTAACTCCATCTTTGTGCATTATTTATAGGAAAAATGAGTCAACCAAAGAATAATAAGTTTCAGTATTCTCCCAGCAAAGTTAAAGATGCTCTAAAGGCTATTGATGAGGGAATGAAGGTTGCTACTTCAAGCAAGTTGTACAAAGTTCCAAGGACAACATTAAGAAACAAAATTTCTGGTGTATCTCCAAAAGAATGTACAGGGCACTGTGGTCCACATTCTGTCTTAGGAGAACAAATTGAAAAAAAATTGGTGGACTGGGTTTTGGACTGTTCTAGCATGGGATTTCCAGTTACCAAAGAAAATCTCTGTACATCAGTGCAAAAACTTATTGAGAGTGCAGATATGGAAAGTTGTAAGGCTACATATACTAACAATCGACCTGGAAAAAAGTGGTATTATGGATTTCTTAAGAGACACAAGGTTCTGTTACAAAACATGCAGAATATGTCAATAGGGCTAGAGGTTCTGTTACAGAAGAGAACATAAGAAACTGGTTTCACGAAGTATCCATCACTTTAAATGATATGGATGTGTTAAATGACACAAATAGAATTTTTAATATGGATGAAACTTCTTTTTTTCTGGGTCCTAAAGGGGAATTAATCATAGGTCCTCGTGGTCACCATGTTTATGATGAGTCATGTAACTCTGACAAAGATAACGTTACTACATTGTTTGCTGTTAATGCTGCTGGAAAATTTGCTCCTCCCTTAACACTGTTCAAATATGCAAGGATTCCAGCATCATTGGTGAAAGCAGCTCCGCCAAACTGCGGCATTGGAAAAAAAGAAAATGGGTGGATGATGGGTGAAAGTTTTTTTGAGTATATAACAAATGTATTTGATCCATTGTTGAAAGAAGCTGAAATTCCCCGGCCTGTAGTAATATTTTTAAGTGGGCACTGCTCTCATTTGACACTTCATTTGAGCAGATATTGTAGGGAAAATCAGATCATTCTAGTTGCTCTCCATCCCAATTCTACACACATCTTGCAACCATTAGATGTAGCTGTCTTTGGACCTATGAAAAAAATGTGGAAGAAGATTGTTTAGAAATGGCGTTTTGAAATAATGGCACTGAAATTTCAAAATCTGATGTACCTTCTGTTCTGTCACAAATTATTACAGAATCTAAAATGGTGGCAAATATTCGTGCTGGTTTCAGGGCAACTGGTCTGTTTCCATTTAATGTGAACAATGTAGATTACAGCAATACAGTTGTTCGTAGTATACCAGCCTCAACCACAGTTCAGACAAATGAGGAACTTC
The DNA here is from genome assembly GCF_023864275.1 of Schistocerca cancellata. Taxonomy (NCBI): domain Eukaryota; kingdom Metazoa; phylum Arthropoda; class Insecta; order Orthoptera; family Acrididae; genus Schistocerca; species Schistocerca cancellata. The sequence continues at coordinate 666,406,542 of NC_064627.1, read as the reverse complement.
AGAGACATTTCGCATATATAGAAATGCAAATTGATCCTGTCCTTCTAGATAAGTTCAGAGCAACCAAGAGAAGGAATCATGAGTGGGTAGGAAATCAAGAAGCATTATTACTTTTCAAGTTCTGGAGAAAAATAGCTGATGAGGTTGTAATGCATGGTGCTAGTGGTAACACTGATGACATTCTGACAGATAGCATAGCGCCTCCCTCTGAAGACAATCAAACAGAGGATCTTTCACAAAACACTGACAGACTTAATCCTTCATCCATTCAAAATGTTGATAATATTGACATATCTTCAACACACAGCAGCATTTTACAGAATTCAGGTATTCCTTCAACACCCATCAACACTCTTATTCCTGCAGATATATCAACAACCCCCAATAGTATTTCACATAATTCAGGTATTCCAACATCCAACCATAGTCCATCTTCAGTGCATATCCAATTGACACCACCAAAATCATTAGCAACAGTTTTTGAAAGTGTCATCACTTGGCCAGAACCCAAACAACGAGGCACAAAGAGAAAGAAAGAACATACACCCACTGTTGTGACTAGTGACAAGTGGGTGGAATATCATGAACTGAATGAGAAAGAGAAGCAGGAGAAGGAGCAGGAAAAAAAGGAAGAGAAAAGCTATGAAGTTGTTAAAGTCCAAAGAGCAGCACTTGGCATTATCTCATGTAAAAAAGGGGAAAACAAGAAACAGACAAGAGTTAAGTAATAGGCCAACAAGTTCTTCCAAGGAAGAAGAATGGACGGACAGTGGAAGCAGTTTAGATGACTACATAGAAGGAGATGAAGATGAAGATGAAATACCAGAAAACGTCAAACTATCTTGGAGTGAGAATTTGAAAGTAGGGGGCTTTATTTTGGTAAAATCTAGTTTAACAGGAAATAGAAGAACAAGACCTGCAATTTTTAAGTATGTATCTGTAATTTTGAAAGTGATTTCTGACTCTGAATATGAAATTCAGTGCTTAAAAAGTTCTAATGTTCAGAAAACTTGTTTCGAATACATTGAAAATGATGTTTCGACTATAACGGGTGAAGATATTATAAGGAAACTGCCAGATCCAGTCTTGATGCGAGAAGGACGTTCATTAAAACAATGTTCCCTGGTTCTATTGATACTCGTGAGAAATAAACTTGTCTGGAAGTTGATTTAAGTAATTACTGGGACCATACTTTGCCTAATGATTTTTTTTTCTGTTCATTCAGTTTCTGTACCTTTTACCTATTTGATGTATGTTGTCTGTTGTCTTATATACTTGTATAAAGCACAAATTACTTTCTGGCACATGGATTGACAATTATTCTAGCCATAGTTGTATTATAATATGAAGTGGCCATAAGTGGGGAAACAACTGGCCATAGGTAGGGTTAACATGGCCAAAACTGGGGAAATGCGCCATTTATTTTTCAATATTATTTCTGCTTTTGTTATACAATTTAGAATATTTGTTTTTACATGGTTGTAATGTGTAGACTTTGAAGCAATAGACACGATTTTTTGAAGTAATTTGTATACTTTCTTCCTATACTAAAAATGTGATGTATCTCGAATTGCCCTTAATGTGGCCATACATGGGGCCTCGACCCTAGTTCTAAGTTCTACGGGACTGATGACCTCAGAAGTTAAGTCCCATTGCGCTCAGAGTGATTTGACCCATTTTTGATCCAGGCGCAAACTTTGCTGACTGGTGAGTTTGTTTATTTATTCATATTAGTTTTAAAAATTTGAGATTATAATGAGATTTTTATTATAACTTAGAGCACAGTCATTAGATTTACAAACTAATTATTACCTGTTTATTTTACAATAGCCGATGGCAGAACGCAGAACTAAACCTTGTTTACCTGCAGACGTGACCAAAGGTTCCCGACAATACTAAGCAATACCCGAATGACCCAGCCGCTCGGCGCTGTACAGTCAAGTCATACTGATATTGTAGTATATTACGACTGATGCGTATTCTTGGCGTCTGCTGCGATGTATAGTTATCGCGGAAATATACGTTATCGGTGAGTACGCTCAGATAAAAAAGTGCTAATAAATAATGTACTGTAGTTCAACTCTGTCGATAAATACGTACAAGCTTTTCTAATACCGTTAGAAGGAGCTATGATGAGAGCAGTAGCTGCAGTACAAAACTGTTCAGCTCTTACATGGATTAAAGGTATTGTGTACACTTATTATGCAGCATCTAGCTACACAGACCCTAATGCTTTACACGTTAACTATTAGATTATAAAACAAATTTGATTTTTCCACACTAGTCTGTAAAACTATGTAATAGCAAATCCAGTTCAGTGTTTGTTCGTCTGTATTTAGTTATTAGTTCGTGCACCGAAATCTCTATTTCACTTTCATTTCTTACGCTTTCCTATAGATTCATGTATTAATACCGAACAGGTTTTTTTTATCTACTACACAGTCAAGGATCATAAAACGACAGTTTAATTTTAATTTTGAACGCATCTCAGTAAAACTGACACGTTCGCTTCTATTTTTAGATCGTAACACAACTTTTTTATTTTCATTTTCAACGGTTTCGTGTAAAAGAACATATTAAAAGTGAATGTATAACAAAAATCCTTTGTCTTATATACGTTTTGCTGACTTTTTAGGCCATAAGAGAAAAGTGATTTTCCTTGTGTTCGTTTCTGATGTCTTTCGACAGAAGAATATGTTAACACAATGCAGTTTTAAGTTAATTTCATCCGCTGCGGTACACCAAGTACAGTTCAGGAATCATAGTGCCTTTGATTGAGCGCGACTAGACCGCTGACGCGTCCTTCAGAACAACGAATAGCAGAATACGGAAACAACTCACAGTGCTCCCACCCAAAACGGCAATTGTGAAGTGATTGGGTAATATTATTTAAAACATGCTTTTATGCGAGGGGGCATATAATATGGTGTGCCTAGGAGAGCAAAATTTTTAAATCCGCCACTAAGCTAGCAAGTTCGTGCCCTGACGAAAAACAACAAAGTTCCAGAACAACTAGAAAGAGAATACTTGGTTTGAGACTTCTGCAAAATATACACTCCATATTAGGCTTTTGCAGAGTTAAGACATCACATTAGGATAGGAGCGACGATGAGACGAATCTTGCTGCCTCTAGAGGATACCTGTACTTAATTCCTAAGTACAGAGAGAGTGTGGAAATCATCTTCTTCAGCCTCTACTGCTGCCAGCTACTTTATTCACCCTCCGCATGTTCTGGTAAGAGCGGCCTTCATTGCAGGCACAGTCATCATTCAGACGCTAAGTAAATTCGCTCCCTTGAGGAGCCGAGTACGCGATCTTGAAGTCATGAATCCAGCTTGTTGCTCCCAATGCGCGTTTTGACAGTCTTATGGTGTTCACTCCCATTTTTTCCATCTAGGGAGTCATGCGTCTGTTTAATGTTTTTACAACTATGACTTCGACCATTCCAGATACACTCCTCTGTCTCACAGAATGTGACAAGATTATAAAGCTGGGTTACCACAAGCCTGAATTTCTTATATGTGCTTCCCCCACCACTACCTTTACACGCATGTTAGAGTTTCCACACACCTGAGTTGAAACGCTACTTGCGCGATAAATGCAACTATTCATCGGGAGTTGCGCAGCTTTCAGCTGAAGAGTTCATAGAGACGTTCATGAAGAGAAAACGGACCTACAGATGCTGTGCAGGTAAATGGGCATCTCATAGGAATCATTTTGGGACATCAAATATGCTAATAAGAGAGTTGACCGACGCGGACGAAAGTGTAAAATCAATTTCTAAATAATTTTGACCCATATATCTGACTATTCACTGAAGTCTAATACAAGTATGCGAGTCGTTGTGCCAGCTCGCGTTAAATACAACCAAACTTGAAATATCTGACCACTGGAGACAAGTGGAAGCCATTCATTTCGGCCTGCTTGAGAACAAATTTATAGCTTGCAGACTCGGGAACACAACTCAAACAGGACTTCACTTCATAGACTCAGTGCTGCACGGCCTAACTTTTTCTATCGCTTACCTGGACTATATTTAAACTTTTTCGTTATCAACAGACTAACATCGGCAGCATTTAACGGAAGTGTCCAAGAGGTTGGAAGACATAAACGCCTCTAAATGTGTCTTTGGGCAGCCCCAAGTGGACTGCCTAGATTATAGCATGTGGCAGGATCGCTGCCACAGCCAGAAAAGGTGGAAGCCATATTACGGATTTTATGCCCAAATACGACTATGGAATTGCGTCGATTTCTCGGCATGTTACTTTTTTAGCACCGTCAGTTGCCACACTCTGCCGAGTTACAGAAGCCGTTAATTGCACCACTCACCGGCCCAAAGAACAAGGGTAACTCCCATAGCAAGGGCTGATGGCATATGTGTTGCGTTTGAACCAGCCCAAAAGAGCATCGCAGACGCCACACTTCTGGCTCTTCCTGAGCCTATTGCATCTTTGACACTGGTAATTAAAACCAACCAGATGACAATCGCTGCAGCGTTGCAAGAACGATGTAGCAACACATGGCAACCACTATCGTTTTTCTCACGCGAACTATCGCTCTCACATAAACTGTGGAGCGCATATGACAGAGAAGTTCTGACGATTTATGAGTCCATCAAACACTTCAGACCTCACCTACAAGCAGAGACTTTATTACCTACACCGACCAACTTACGCCTTTCCCAAGAACAATACGACCTGTTAAGCTAGGCAACACATATCACCTACTATTCATCTCGTAGTTCAGCATGGACGTCAGGCACATCTCCGCCATCGACAATATAGCGGCTAATTGTTTGTCTTAGGTCGGAAGCGTTACTAACACGAACGATTACGCCAAACTCGCGGCCGCTGAACATCAGACTGCGAACTACAAAGACTTTTGTCAACAAGAATATCGACGTTGAATGTCCAGTTTTTCCAAATTCCAGGGAGTGATGTCAAGCTGTATTGTGCCTTGGCCACTTCAAAAGCGCGGCCGTTCCTGACTATGGCCTTCAGTAGGGATGTCTTCAATATTCTACACAATTTATATCACCCCAGTACTCGATCGATTATTCGCTGAGTGACAAATCGTTACATGTGGCTGGGAATACAGAAAGACTGCCGTGAATGGACGAGATGTTTTAAATGCCAACGCATGAAGATACAGTGCCATATGGAAACATTGATAGGAGACTTTCCAATCACGATGGCCTATTACAATAACGTCCACAACGACGTCTTTGGCCCATTGCCATCATCCCATAGCCAACGTTACATACTTACGATGATATATCATCACAGCTGCTGGCCAGAAGCTGCATTGGTAGACATTACAGCAGAAACACTTGCTTTCCTTTTGTGTCGTATTGGGTGCCACACTTTGGCTGTCCGTTACACATCACAACAGACAGAGGACGACAACTGGAATCTGACCGCTTCAGCCAACTCACGAAGTTTTGCAGTGCAGCTACCCACAAAACGACGAACTATCACCCGGCTTGCATCGGTCAGTTGAGGCAGCACCAATGTGTCGCAACACTGAATGGACCAAGGCCCTCCCCGTGGTGCTATTCTCCCTCAGAATCACTTTCAAACCAGATCTAGGCGCTTCTTCGGTGGAACTGGTGTACGGCGAGGCATTGAGGCTTCCAGGAGAATTCGTGTTGTGCACAGAAGGCATCAAACCATCATTGCAGCTGCCATGCTCAGGGGTGTACGTTGTAGTTACAACGGGAAACAAAACAATTGCAATTTCAATGAACGGCAAGGCTACCACTGTTTTTGTGGATAGGGTTAAACCAGCTTACATCTTCCAAGCAGCAAAAATCCAGAGCTTCCAAAACCACGACCTCACACAACAACTGCTTCATCGCCACCATCACAGCCACCGATGCAGGCTACAGTATCAGTGGAACTGCCAACACGTACCTCTGGATCTGGTTGCTGTGTCCACTTTCCAGCCCTGCATCCATCACGACGGCCAATGTGATGATATCATGCAGTTATGTAGTGTTTTATATATGTGCGTTTTGGGTTTGTTATTCTTTGATTATGCTTGTTATGTCTTGTATCTTGCATGCATGTACGGAGTATGTGCAGTTCCATGATTTGGAACTGTAAGCTCAGAACGATCAGACAAATCGTATATTTTTCGCTGTCTCCTGCGGCTGCGATCAATAAAGGTAAACCAAGTGAAGTAGTGAAGTCGTTAGCACAGTGGACTCACATTCAGGAAAATCGCTACAGGTAAATGCCGCGATCCTTCCTGTGAAAGGGCATGGCTGATTTCCTTCCCCATCTTTCCCTAAACTGATGGGACCAATGACCTTGCTGTTTTGGCCCCTCCCTCAAACTAACCAACCAACCAACCAATAAAGGTAAGTTAATTGAGGGAACTTTGGGTAGTCTGGTTCTATCATATTAAGCACTGACTGGTTCTAATAGTTGAACAACAGTCTGCACAGCTTGCACCAACAATTTCAATAGAGGGGTGACAGCAGTGGAGGCAGCTATAAACGTTTGTGCCATGTATGAGGATAATGCCAATTGACAGACCATGGCAAGAAAATGGTTTTCTCATTTTAACGAGGAACATTTTGGCATTAGTGACTCTCCACGTTCAGGAAGACTTTTGAGGTTTCATGAAGATCGTTTAAACGCTTTATTTGACAGGGAACCTCATCAGTGTACTGGAGAACTGGCAAATATAATGAACTGGTATCACTCTACCATTGTGCAACAGTTGCTTGTGATGGGGAAGGTTCAAAAATCGGGCGTATGGGTACCTCATGCTCTAAGCCAAAATCACAAGAATCAGTGGGTCGCCTAATGTGCATCTTCACTTGCTCGTCATCAACTGGTTAATTTGCATCTCTACTTGGTCATCATCAATTAGTTCGTGAACAACACCAACCGTTACTATCCTGTATCACTTCTGGTAATAATAATTGACGTATTTACGTTAATATAACGAAAAGAAAGGAATGCTTAAGCCGAAACAAAGCACCAAATCCTAATACGAAGACCGGAGTGCATCCACAAAAGATATAGTTATGCATCTGGTGCAACACTGATGGTGTGGTGTGCTACGAATTAGTTCCTAAGGTGTAACCATCACTGATGACACTAATTATTGTCAAAACTGAGATGTCTTGTAGACGCAATCCCAGAACAACGACCAGAGAGACTCCATGAAGTGATGCTACTCCAAGATAACGCCTGCCCCCATTTTGCTAGACTGAAAAAAATACCATTCTAGACTTGGGTTGGGAAGTCATTACACACCCACCTTATTCACCTCATCTTGCATCATGAGGTTCTTACCTTTTCCGCTCTGTATCGAACAACCTTCTAAGGGACTCTCTTTCCAGATGAAAATGCCCTCTGATCATGGCTTGACGAGCTTTTTACCTCAAAACCACGTGGATTTCACAGTTGCGGAATCGAAAAGTTACCTCACTGTTGGCAGGCTCATAAGTGACCATTCCTTAGCATAACGGAAATATTTATTGCGGTAGATCACCATAGGAAATGTTACACTGTCTGCAGAGCTATGAACATAGTTTATTGCTTTTTTATCCAAAGAGTTACAGCAAGAAGATACAATTTTTTAAATGGAACAATAGTTGTTTTTATCATGCAGTGGAATCAGTAACATCAGCTGTGTATAAATCAATTTAAATTAATTCCTATCACTTTTAGTTTGGAAGCTACAACCCTTCAAAGTTTCAGGGGCAGATACCACACACTGTACATAATACATGGCTGTGTGGTGGGTGACGGATGTTCTGGTGGTGGGAAGTTGATTTAAATGAGTTTTCAAATGTGTGTCCATATTCCTGAATGCATAATGCAATGCGCCTTCTAAAGGATCTGCGGACGAGATGTAACATCGCCGGTGTCACAGAGCAACATGTGCCCTCGATGCGCCGTTTTAGATCATCTGGGGACGTGGGCTCACTGACATAAACACAATCCTTTAGATATCCTCACAAAAAGAAATCTAATGGTGTTAAATCGCGTGACCTTGCAGGCCATGAATGAGGACCATGGCGCCCCAATCACCTTCCTGCAAAACTGTTGTTTAGTTCCTCCACAACAGCACATGCAGAATGAGCTGGGTGACCATCGTGCTGCATCCACATACGGACTCTCGTGTGTAGACACTCATGTTCAAGGAGACCACCCAAACTGTCGACTATAAAAGCGCGATATCTCACCTGTCAGTGTACCTGGGAAGCAATGTGGACTGATGATTTCATCCCCAAGATTTCCACACCATGCATTAATAGACCACCTACGTTGATGGTCGACAGGTCATACACATCAAGGATTGTCTGCAGCCCAGTAGTGCACGTTATGGCAATTCACTGCACCATAATTTGTGAACATGGTCTCATCAGAGGACATAACACTTTGTAAAGACTCCAGCGTGAAATTACGCTTGGCCCATTGAATGTAACTCTCACATGGAAATCGTTCCCATGAAGCTCCTGGGTCAGTGACAGGCGGTACGGGCGAAACATGTGGCTGTGTACTATATGCCACACAGATGTGAGACTGACACCAGCAACTACAGCAACGGCTCGTAAGTTGACATGAGGATAGCGGTGTACTGCAGCTAAAACAAACACCTCCATCTCCTCACTTCTTGCAGTTCTTCGTCTGTTACTGCAGCGCATTACCGAGCTGCCTGTTTAAGTCGCTGTACAGCACATAAGAACGTAATAGCTGCCGGAGCTCTTCGCCTAGAATATCTCACTGCGTATGTCTTGGCTGCTTCAGTGGCATCGTGTCGGCACTTGCCGAGCATCAGCAACATGTCAACGTACTCACTGTTCGTGTATGCAATCGTCATGTGATGTCAGTAACTGTGGTTTATTGAGCCCCATTTGTTTGTGTGGCTCGAACTGTCGGGTATAAGGTCGTGTGCAGCGACAGTTGGCAGTCTAACAGCGCATCAAGGAAGCATCTCGCTCCATGACACCAGCGACTTTACAGCTCGGCCGCACCACAATTAGAAGGCGCATTGCGTTATGTACAGCGTGTGTGGTATCTGCCCCAGAAGCTTTGAAGGGTTGTAGCTCCCAAGCTAAAGGTGATAGAAATGTATAATGTATACACAGCTGGTGTATTTTTTCGCTGTAGCTCTTTGGAAAATAACAAAATAAACTATGTCCATAGCTCCGCAGACAGTGTAACGTTTCTTATGGTGACCTACCACAATAAATATTTCCTTCACCTATTACTTCGTAACTTACAGAGGCAAACACATCTAGTGAAACTCCCACTGTCCAGTAAGTGAAATATGAGGGTTACTTATTAGACCTTTCCTGAAGAAAACATGAGTCCTTTCATAAATACATGTTCCAGCTCGACACATCAGTGTCTTCATTTCAGTTTTCTGTTAATTGCGCATGTAAGCAAACTGTATCTGCAGTAAGATGAATCATAAAGTAATTTAGTTCCACCTCTCTGGGGGTCACCACCTTGAAGTAGCACTGTCTGTGCGGGTGGAGAGGCTTGTGTGTTTGTGTGAAACTGAGGGCTATACCGGCTGTGGGGCAGATTAAGTGTGTCCCACAACTACCTGTCATCCCACATCCATTCCTTGTCTTTTCCCAACTCCTCAATATCCAACCCAAGGTGTGATGCAATCCATTCTGAGGGGTGCATGGCACGTGGGAGGATGTGTCGTGAGTGGAAGCCTCACGGATACCGGGCGACCTCCCTGAGTAATTAGCCTTGCACCACATGTGGTTTCAGTGGTGTGGACCAATTAGATCCTGAACTCTTGTGGTCTGCAGAGAGAGGTCAAGGATATAGAATCAGTGCGTAGTGGGAATGTCCATGTTACTGATAAGTCACATATATGTACAGTATTTAAAAATCACTTTCTGAATATAACAGGTGAACTAAATAGAAACGTAGTCCCAACAGGGAATCATATAGCACTCTTAGAAAAAAGTGTTCCGAGACTGTTGCCTGAAATGCTCCTCCATGGTACTGACAAGAGGGAGATTGAGTTAATAATTAAATCACTAAAGACCAAGAACTCTCATGGATATGACGGGGTATCTAACAGAATACTGAAGTATTGTTCTATGTATATTAGCCCAGTACTTAGCCATATCTGTAACTTTTCCTTTAGGAGTGGTCGGTTTCCTGACTGATTAAAGTACTCGGTAGTGAAGCCACTTTATAAAAAGGGAGACATTGATAATGTTGACAATTTTAGACCTATTTCTATACCATCGGTGTTTGCTAAAGTTATCGAGAAGGATGTATATACAAGGTTACTGGAGCATTTAAATTCACATAATTTGCTGTCAAATGTTCAGTTTGGTTTTCAGAAATGGTTCAAAAACTGAAAATGCTATATTCTCTTTTCTCTGTGAGATTTTGGATGGATTAAATAAAAGGTTGCGAACGGTAGGTGTTTTCTTTGATTTAACGAAGGCTTTTGACTGTGTTGACCACAAAATATTACTTTAGAAGTTGGACCATTATGGAGTAAGGGAAGTAACTTACAATTGGTTCGCCTCTTACTTTAAGAACAGAAAGCAGAAGGTAATTCTCTGCAGTATTGAGAGTGGTAGTGATGTTCAGTCCCAATGGGGCACTGTTAAGTGGGGCGTTCCCCAAGGGTCGGTGCTGAGGCCACTGCTGTTTCTTATTTATATAAATGATATGGCTTCTAGTATTACAGGTGATTCAAAAATATTTCTGTTTGCTGATGACACCAGCTTGGTAGTGAAGGATCTTGTGTGTAATATTGAAACAATATCAAATAATGTAGTTCATGAAATAAGTTCGTGGCTTGTGGAAAATAATTTGATGCTAAATCACAGTAAGACGCAGTTTTTACAGTTTATAACTCACAATTCAACAAGAACCGATATTTTGATCAGACAGAATGGGCATATTATAAGCGAGACAGAACAGTTCAAGTTCCTAGGCGTTCGGATAGATAGTAAGCTGTCTTAGTAAGCCCATGTCTAGGATCTTGTTCAGAAACTAAATGCTGCTTTATTTACCATTAGAACAGTATCTGAAATAAGTGACACTTCAACATGAAAAGTAGTCTACTTCACATATTTTCATACGCTTATATCGTATGGTATTATTTTTTGGGGTAATTCTTCTGATTCAAAAAGGGTATTTTTGGCTCCAAAACGGGCTGTTCGAGCTATATGTGGTGTATGTTCGAGAACCTCTTGTCGACCCCTATTCAACAGTCTGGGAATTCTGACATTGCCCTCACAGTATATATTTTCTTTCATGTCGTTTGTTGTTAGCAATATTAGCCTATTTCCAAGAGTTAGCAGCTTTCACTCAGTTAATACTAGGCAGAAATCCAATCTGCATGTGGAATGCACTTCCCTAACTCTTGTGCAGAAAGGAGTGCAGTATTCTGCTGCATCCATTTTCAATAAGCTACCACAAGAACTCAAAAATCTTAGCAGTTGCTCAAACTCTTTTACGTCTAAACTGAAGAGTTTCCTCATGGCCTACTCCTTCTATTCTGTCGAGGAGCTCCTGGAAGAGCTAAAAAATTAAGCAAATTCCAGTGTTACATTGTTGATTTTCTTTATTTAAACTTACGACTTGTAACCTGAATATGATTTTTTTATATTTCATTTCATCTGTTTCTAATATCGTGTTATAATTTCATGTATTGACTCGTTCCATGACCATGGAGACTTCTCCTTAATTTGGTCCCGTGGAACAATAAATGAATAAATAAAAAAATAAAATAAAACCAAAGTGGAGACAAAAAGAAAATAGCAGTACTGAGGGGCAAGTTGAGACCTCAGACACCGAAACATTGGGGCTGAAACCGATGGAAAAAATCACCTCAGCTGAAAATGGGGGAACACCCATTCAAGAAGTGGGAATTGTTGCTAAGAAGTTGGACCAGATTAAGATCAGAGATTTGTCTGGGGTTCAGAAGAGGAAACTTCTTAGAGAACAAAAGGTAAATGAAGGAAAAGAGTGACTTCCTAAAAAATAGTGGAGGAAACTGAAAGGGCTTGAGCCCAAGACCTCCAAGAAAAGACTGCCCCAGGGCGAAGGGTTTATACAACCCCTTTCTACATCGAGGGAAAACAGTAAGAAAACAAGGGAGGAATTTAAGACTCCCACTTCTCAGGATAAGCATACCCAGAAAAAGCCAAAGCAAGAAATAGGGAAACAGAGCAACAGTACTGCAGTCCCAGTTTTTAGGATGGAGGTTATCCAGCAATGCTATCCACTGATTAAGGTCACCTCACAGCAGGAGGAGCTCGTGCAGATGGCTCTCTTTGAGAAAATGGGGCTGGTCCAGGACCCAAATTCAGGAGAGTCTATCACGGCACTCTTATCTTTGTCTGTATGGGGGTAGATAAAATGGACTGGCTTAAGGAAAAGGTGCCCCTAATATCGCCATGGGAGGATGCAAAGCTACTGGTAAAGACAGTGGCTGAGCTCTTTAAGACCGCAAATATATTAATCTGGGTGTCAAAACTCCTTAAAGATACCTCTACAGAGACTCTGATTGAGGAAACAGGGCTTAAAACCCGAAAGTCTCGACAGAGGATTGGAAGGTAATCAACCTTAAGGTTGCACCAAACGTCCAAACCTTTGTGGTTGAAGTTGGGTGAAGTCCCTGAAGGCAATGCGGGAACAGGACTTCTTGGGGTTCTTGGAGGTTGCTATCAGGGTAATCAAAGACATAAGAAGCGACAATGACGGCAAGATGGAGACTGAATGTGCTGTAGACAAAACTGAAACACAGTGAAGGGGCCACTGCTGCCCTGAGTCGTCTTCTGGGAAAATAAGAAATGGATATGGCGCTGATTTAGGAACCCTATTTATATAAATGCAGTGTATCGGGCCTCAGTGGCACTGGAGTTAAGCTTGTTTACACTAGAAATGTAAGAAACTCCAGAACGTGCATTTATGTAAAAAATGGAATCCCCTTCATGCCAATGGCGGACTTTTGTTCTAGGGATTTAGTGACCATCAGGATGCGACAACGTGAGGAAGGTACCACAAGGAAGTTTCTAATGGCCTCGGCATACCTTCCTTACAAGGACAGTGCGCCTCCTTCTCAGGAGGTGAGGAGACTGACGGAAGCCTGTGCACAACAGGGCGACCAACTATTGGTTGGATGCGACGCTAATGCCCACAACTTAGCGTGGGGCAGCACTGACACCAACAGTAGAGGTGAGAACCTTCTAGAATTTCTTCTAGCTAATAAGTTAGAGATCCTCAATAGGGGCAAGGAACCTACATTTAGGAATATAACAAGGGAAGAGGTAATTGACATAACTTTTGGTTCCACTTTGATGAGTAGTTGTGTCAAACAATGGCATGTGGCTTTAGAGCCATTCTCATCAGAAAACATGTATGTCACATTCGAGGTTGAAATGGGCATCAGACAGACCATGTCCTATAGGAATCCCAGGAAAATGGACTGGGAGGTGTATAGGAGGGGAGTATACAAGTACAGCACATGAAACGCTGGAACTACTCCTCAAGACTCATTTTCCTCAATGTACTCTGACAGACAACATAGACCAGGACGAGATCCCTGTGAGATATCGGTTTTCAGGTATTCGAAGGGAGAACTGGGAATCTGCCAGAGAATTTGTTGACCACAGTAAAATCCAATGGGCGATGGGAACATTCCAACTGTTCAAGTCACCTGGCCCAGATAGAATTTTTCCCGCACTCCTACAACAAGCAGGAGTGAACTTAATGAAATTCCTATGCAGGTTATTTAGGGTTAGCCTAGTAGCAAGAATCTTTCCTAACGTCTGGAGGGCAGTGAAGGTTGACTTCATTCCAAAGCCAGGGAGAATTGATCATACCAAGGCCAAGGGTATGAGATCAATCAGTCTGGCTGGCCTCCTTTCTTCTTAAAACATTAGGCAAACTGGTTAACGTACATGTTAGTGTGAAACTGCACTCTATCAACTTGTTGGCAAGATGGAGAAAGCACTACACTTTCAGGAAATAGCCCTGTGCATCTTCTTGGAGATTGAAGGGGCTTTTACAACACGACCTTCGAATCCATGGTTAAGGCAGCAGAGGTGCATAGCTTGGAGACCACCATTTGCAGGCGGATTAGAGCCATGCTTAGTGGTAGAAAAGTAGAAGCCACCACGATGCAAGAAAAAATGATAATCAACACCACCAGAGGCTGTCCACAAGGAGGGGTCCTGTCACCTCTATTGTGGAACCTTGTGATGAATGAACTCATTGTAGAATTAAACTCTAGAATGTACTCTTGCCAGGGACTTGCAGACGATCTTGTCATAGTAATATTTGGCAAATTTTCAAGCACAGTCGGAACTATGGCACAAGGAGCATTGAAAATTGTGCAAAATTGGTGCAGGAAACAGATTCTAAGGGTCAGTCCTAAGAAGACTGTTGTAGTACTATTTACAAGGAAGCAGATTCAACACACATATTGGAATCTCAAGCTGCTCGATGAAACTCTATCAGTGAAGGGGATAGGGAAACATCTATCGTGACCCTGGATGAGAAACTATCGTGGACCCCTCACATAAGAAGCGCCTGCTTAGCCATTACAGGCGGAATTAGCAGCACACCCACTAATGGGATGGGAACCATGCTAAACATGCCCCCATTACACCTGTGGGTAAAGATGGAGGCAGCAGCTGGAGCACACAGGTTAAAAACTCACAAAAACGGGAACTCACTGGGGTATCGAGGATCTCACACTAAAATACTAAGTGAGGTAGACATAGATTTGGTTGGGGAACTGTGGCCGACTTTATAATAACTCCCAACAATCTTTTCAATGTAGTAATTGGAAGTAGAGAGGCCTGGGAGAACAAATTTCGATATCATACTGTGCACATAGTCTGGTTCACTGACGATTTGAAAACAGACCAAGGTGTTGGGACCGGGACATATGGAGTGCAGAAAAGGCTGGAGAGTGCACTCTCTCTAGGGATGATGGCCACTGTGTTTCAAGCAGAAATATCCGCTATCAGGCTGTGCGTGGAGGAGAATTTGAGGAGGTGCTACAGAGGTCATAGCATTTTCATTTATTCAGACAGCCAAGCATCCCTGAAAGCACTGGCAGCCTCTGCAACAAGATCAGAGATCGTGGCAGACTGCCACAAAGTTCTTGTGGAGCTAGGAGAAAGCAGTAGGGTAAAACTATTGTGGGTCCCTGATTAGTTGTAATGAGCAAACCGGTAGTTGGCCAGGATAGGGGCGATGACACCATTTATTGGACTAGAACCTGTCCTGACAATCACTAAGGCGATGGTCGAAATAAAACTACGAGACTGGACAAGGAGACAGGGTGTAGAATATTGGGCTAAGGTCCAGAAGCAAAGATATGGCAAGATATTGATGCTGAAGCCATGTTCTAAGAGAAGTCTCTCAATCCTGGGCTTGAACAGGAGAGAAATGAAACTCATGGCTAGACTATTGACAGGCCATGCGAATTTCAAAAAACACGTACATACAATGGGGATAATAGAAAAAGACCCCAAGTGTAGGATGTGTGGTGTGGGAGAGGAAACCACATCACATTTGATCTTCGAATGCGAGGCACTGAAGATTAAAAGACACAGAATATTCAGATTAAAGAAACCTGAAGTAATTTTGTCTAGCAAAACACTGGTAAAGGATCTCCTTGCACTGTTCAAGGGCATTGGTTGGCTTTACTAGAGACACAGGAAGCGATACCGCACAATAAACTCTGTTTTTCGGTGCAGGCAGCAGCGGGCTTGCCCAATGTTGTTTTTGCTTCCCTGATAAAATCAAATCAAATCAAAACCAATTTAGTTCCAAATATAGTATTTCGTCACAGCAATTTGTTAAATAAATAAAAGCAGTATTCGCTATAGTTAACAAAATCTGCACAAATTACAGCACAAGTATCCTTTGTAGCCAGCCGATGTTGCCGAGCAGTTCTAGGTGCTACAGTCTGGAACCGAGCCACTGCTATGGTCGCAGGTTCCAATCCCGCCTCGGGCATGGATATGTGTGATGTCCTTAGGTTAGTTAGGTTTAAGTAGTTCTAAGTTCTAGGGGACTGATGACCTCAGCAGTTAAGTCTCATAGTGCTCAGAGCCATTTGAACCATTTTTTCGTTCATTTGTACCTTATTTACACAAATTTGTATAATCTAAAATTCACTGTATAAAAGTGTCAGTGTCGTTCTTCGTTTACTTCAGTTTTCATACAAGTCATTCGTAAAAAACGCTAGTGCATCTAAAGCTTTCTCAGATCAGAGAACAAGATAATTATTGGTACACATGTAGATATTTTTTCAGAACCTGCTGACAATAAAGTTGCCTAGTTTTGCGAGATTTAAGAAAGTCCGAAAGATAGCTCCATGGATGATGTATGTTGACTATTTGATAGGATCATGTATAGAGTAATTGCCACTTTCTGTTCCTTTTATGCAAAGCAAATGATTTTAAATGAGATTTGAGTAGCACTGTTTCTCCAACTAAATATTTGTGGACATGACCTAATCTTTTGCCATATGTTTTTTTTTCTAATTCTGGCATGATCAGTGAGTGCAGCAAGTGTATTCCTTATCTTTTCTTCCAGAGGAGGTTCTTTAGGCAGGCGAGGCAATAGATTAATTATTTCGTTGGTTTCTTAATGGTTATTAAGTAATTCTGTTATTAAGTAATTCTGCAGATGTGTAAGGCGCTGTGTAAATAGGTAAATATTTTACAATATTTTCGAGTCGTTCAAGAAATTCTATCCATTGTGTGTGTTGTGTACCAGCATAAGTTCTTATCAACCGATTGAATTCTCTGAACATGTGTGCAACTATGTTACTGTGAGGGTGGTACCGTTATATCAAATTGTTCTTAATATTATTATTTGTAAGAAGTCTTCTCACATTCTAACAGGTAGCGTCAGTTTTGAAGCGGTAAAACGGGATGCGGGGAGAGGAGGGGGTAGGAGTCAGCTGCTTAGGGAAGAACTTGAGCACTTGCCCACGAAAGGCAAAGGTCCCGAGTTCCAGTCTCGGTCCAGCACACAGTTTTAATCTGCCAGGAAGTTTCATATCAGCGCACACTCCGCTGCAGAGTGAAAATCTCATTCTGGAAACATCCATTCATTCACTAACACAGAAGAGAGTACAAGACAGTACTGAGACACTAGCGTTTGTTCTAAAACCTAATTCGGAGCGAAAAAAGTCATAGGGCATACGTCTGAGATCGGGAAACTGTGATGATGTCAGATTGTGGGTTTACGATATTCATGTAAACCTTTATATTTACAAGAGTAACTTAATATTCGGAGGGTGCACCTGTTTAGATTCAGAGAAAAATCCTCCAGAACCTGTCTCACACAAAAATAGCTACTGATTTTGATGACTAACTACAATACAGGTTTTGGGTGCCCCAGAGATGACCCATGTTCAGTGTGAGACATATCTGGAATTGACTGTACTGAAATTGATTTATTGATAAACAACAGGAAATATGTAACTCAGATACAAACTTTCAACATGCAGCAACAGCCTCTATCGACTTAACATGACCTATGCAGGAGGAAAGAAGACATGGTTACAAGATTAAATGTTCTGAACGTTTGAACCCCAGAAAATCTATTATTAAGAAAACCATAAATATGGTTTATGGCCAATTCACACTGCCCATCACGTCACGTCCCATCAGGACATTCTGCAATGTATTTCCAATAGCTGCATCCACGGTGGCCATTCCATCAAATAACGTTTCTTGGAAAGAATGTCTGGTGTCTACTGTCATCTGTCCATTGTTGATCATGTGACCCCCAAGCATGTTGCCTCCTAGTACATGGCCATGCACATTTCTCCATATTTCGTTTCATCATGGTTTCCGGGATTGATATCAGTTGTTTGTTGTTTGATCTTTTTGTTATTTGTTATAAATTGTTTGCTTTCGTTATTTCTTTTGTTAAAATATATAATTTTGTAATAAATGATGAAATATTAATTGAAGCAGTGAGGTGGCACTCTGAATTCTATGAAATGGGCTTACTAAATTACTTGCCATTCATTTCAAGTATAAAGTGGATTTTTATACATACCAGTCCTGTATTTAATATTTTACAATGAAAAGGATTACAATCTGGCTGCAGCTTGAACTGAAAAAAGCACTGTGGGTAGGATCAGATCGATTACTAAATGGAATTTATTTGTATGATAATAATAATAATAAAAATAATAATAATTTACTGTCATTCAGCATGTTACAGTAACAGACAAAGTTAAGAGCATACATTTCGCCATGTACTTTAGTTTGTATGAAATGGTTAAAAGAAGAAACCAAATATTACAAAGCAGTGTGTTCATCCCAAAAAAATCGTCCAAAGTGTAAAAAAGATTGTTTACTAGTAGCTTATACAATTTGGCTACAAAAACATTTACAGGGAATTCTTTGAAATCTTTGCTTAGTCTGTTAAACATCCTTAGTGCTAGGACTAGGTTGGAGTTCTGTCACTTATATAGTCAATGATGTGTAGTCAATGATGTGGCATGCCTACACATGATTAATAGAATATCAATTCTCAAATTAAATTTTGAAAATTGTTTCTAATGTACAACAGAATATTATAAATAAATAGGTTTATTACTGTCAGAAATTGAAATTTAATGTACAGAGGTTTACAGTGTTCTGATTTATTGAAATCAGTGATTAATCTTAACACTTTTATTCTGTCAAACTGCTATGTCCTTTTTGTGACAACTACTACCCACAAGAAAATTCAGTATGATATAATGCTTTGGAAGAAAGGAAAGTATGCTGATCTTACATAGTTATCTCGAACATGTCTTTTTAAATTTCTAATTAAATAAATAACTCTTGAAAGCCTACCTGAGATATTTTTGATGACTTGTTCCCAAGTCAATTTGTTGTCAATAGTAACATGTAAAAATTTAACGGTTTCTACTTTATGGCAGTTAGGCATCGCCTTCAACCTAAAGTAAAGTTGCTGGGTTTTACTTACATTTAGCTAGAAATCATTCACTTTGAACCATAATCAAGACTGAGCAAAGGTATTTTCGATCAATGTTTTCAATGTGGCTAGATCTGATCTTTAATTTAGAAAAGTTGTGTCATCGGTTTACATTATTGTGTGGGAATTTCTGACTTAAGGCAGATCATTAATTGTTAACATAAACAGTAAATGTCTGAGCATCGCCTCTTGTGGCACTCCAGACCTAACAAACCAAATTCTCTCTACCAATGCAGACAACTTGTTGGCGATTCTGTACGAAAGATTTAAACATATTTATACTGTTGCCATCAGAACCGTAATACAGTAGCTTATTCAACAAAATATTATTCTCTACACAATCAAATGCTCTGCTCTGGTCACAAAACTAGGACAATTTTACTAGGGAATCCATTGTGTCAGTTGTAGATTTACCTTTCCTAAATCCTAATTGTTTATCGCTGATTATATTTGATTTGCCCAAGTAAACACAAACTTGATTGTACATTATTGTTTGAAAATTTTTAGAAAAAAACAGGTGTTATGGATATGGGTCTATAGCTAGTGGGACAGTTCTTCTAACCTCTTTTTTATATATAAGGACATTTCTAGATATTTTTAGTTTATCATGGAGCTTACTTTCAACTAGACATTTACACAATAGTTAAAGTATAAATTATATATAAGTCTATAACATCTTTCAACAAATTACATGACAAATCATAATAATCAACACTAGCTGAAGATTTGAAATTTTTCACTATTTTCAGGATAGTATTTGGACACCTGCTGTGAACGTGAAAGTCCTCGGGAAAGGCTTTTTATAGCAATTGTCCATTATATTAGGTGCAGTTTCAGGAGGTTTACTTATCAAACTACTAATTTCTTCAATGGATTTGATACAATATTTATTAAATGCTTCTGGAGTTATGACAATGTCATCTCTTTGTTTAGTTAGCAATAGAGTTAATTACATTCCAAGCTTTTTTGTATTTGTTTATGTAGTTTCGTTGCTTCATTGATTGCCAGTCTGTATTTATACTTAACTCTAGCATACAATTCTTTGTACACTTCTGATTTACAATTTTATACAGCCCAGAATGCAGAATAACAGTATTTTTCAATTGCCCTGACTGTGGAGTATGCCATTCCATGTTTTTCTTTTTTTGTAATTACAAGTAACATTTACTGTACATTTGTTAAAGGGATGCTACTTTCGAATATACTTAAAAATACACAGAAAATCTCAGTAAAAACTATATCAGAGGAACAATGTTGAAACATCCTAAAAAGGGAGTCCCAACTCAAACAAGTGAGGGCATGTCTAAACCTGTCCATCCTCTTTGTACTCATTGGTCTAGTAGTCACAATTTTGGCTTTTGGGTCAGCGCAATCTGAAGGTACATTAGTAAGACTGATAAATACTGCATCATGATCTGAGAAATGGAAACTAATTATATTAGTGTATATGCAAGTTCTCTTAATATTTGTAAATATATTGTCTAGACAGGCTGAACCCCTTGTAGGTTACAGTTAACGTAGTATACATTAAATTGTTGAAGCAAGTATATGAGCTCCATCACAGTGCTTTGTTCTGCAGAACATCAAAACGAAAATTGACGTCTCCTCCAAAGGCAATATTATATTTCTCCCATTTTGGTATACTAAAGTACGTTAAGAGCCCCTCAAGTTTCTCAGGGAAGGTATGTGGGTCATTACTGAGTGACCTATACACTACTATGAATACTAGCTTAATACTCTCAATTACTACGTGTTTTTACATATATTGCTACACCACCATGTAAGTAATGTACTGTAGCAACTAAGTAATGCATAATCATTCATTTCACATGTTAGCATCCACAGTGGATGTCACGTCACATCATATTACAGCATTGTCAAGGTTTATTGGGAAGATAGTTTTGATGGCTGATGGCATCCATCCATTGTTGATCGTTTGACCCTTAAGCTCATTTTCTCCTCAAACATGGCCATGCACACATATCCCTATTTCGATTCGCCGTGGTTTTCGTGGTTGATAACAGTTGCTTGTTGTTTGTTTTTTATTATTTGTTCTAAATTGCTTTTTTATTGTTTCTTTTGTTACATTTCGTAATTTTATGGTAAATGACGAAAGTAATTGAAGCAATGAGGTAGCAGTCTGAATTATACGACATGAGTGTACCACATTGGCATCTACTGCATTTAGGTAGATTTTTAAACATACCAATACCGACTGCAATATGGCTGTAACTTGGAGTGCGAAAAGTAGATCAGATACAAACCATATGAGCCCAATGAATGTCATTTTTGTGCAAAAGTGGGCTCCAGCACCCACATATATGAGATATCGCATAGTGAGTGTGCAATTCACGAGTAAAAAGAATTGGAAATAAAATTCCAGTTGAAAATCATGTTGTGAAGATCGCAAAACACACTTGATCATAGCCATGCGAGTTGACATTGTGTGATGGACAGTGTGAATACACATTGATGTGACGGTGCCAAGATGTGATTGTGCTGTGACAGCCAGTTTGAATTGGATTTTACCATAATAATCTGCTTCTTCCTGATGTTTCAGCCAATGAAACATATTAACACAGGCATTTCTCATTCTATTCATTCAATATTCATTCGCTTTCTTCTGAGAAATCTGTATTTTATACATATGACGAAACACGCATTCCAACAGAGTGAGTAGTACCTTTATAAACAACACAAGCAAGTATCGTGAATTAAACAGCTTTCACGACTCGTAACAATCAAATCATCTACTGGTAGAGTCTGGGGCAATGAAGATGGCGGACGTCTGCTTCAAGTTTTTGACGTCATACACGGCCACCTCTATAATAGGCGGCCGTGCGTCATGACAACTCTACTAATTTTTACCTTGATGTCTTTGACGGTCAATAGTATAAGAACTCTGATTTGTGTGTAAACATGGGGGCAGTTGTGTCAAATATACGAAGTTTGCATTGTTGTAATGCGCCGTGATGTCATTTCTTTCTCGTTACGTTGTATTGTTGTTCTAAGAAAATGGATGAATCACATGTGAAAACTATTATATTTCTCTTGTGGAACGACAGATTTGCTCGCACCTCAGTTTTATCCATCTTTACTCTTGCCTTAATTGTTATCCTATCTTTAAGGTAAGCTGTTAGACCTTTTGTCACAAAATTGCATGACGTAAACTCATTTATATAAGCTTTGCGTAGCTTCAGTAAACACCGCTGGACATCTGTCGTGATACCATTAGCGTTTATCCACAAGCCCCCTTTAACTATACAGAGCGAGGAGGCGCACTGCTTAATACATTCTACTCACATTCAGCAGTGTTGAAGTACAAATCCCGTTCTAGCCACGCTGATCTACGTTTTCCATGATTTTCGTAAATCGATTAAAGTGAATATTGGTGTGGTACCTAGGAAAAGGACACGGCTAACAACCCAGTTCGAGGTGATGCCCCGTCTCTAATGACATTCTCCTCGCCTGGGCGTTAAACATTGACCAACCATAATTCCTCCATTTCGTTACAAGCTTCGGAGATATTACGTTATATGTATTGGATATAATGACAATTCGTTTTGCATTATTATCAGTGAAAAGCATGGTTCTGCGAGACTGGCATTGTGACATATGATAGATCGTTTGTATCAGCTGGGTCTTTGTTGTACGGGAATCTAAGACAAAACGCGATCTTCATTGGAGCCCATTCTGATTATGGGTGTTACCCATAGTCAAAATCCTGTATTTTAAAGTTGAGCAGTGCACAACGGCCTTGGGCTGTAAAAGAGAACATCTGACATCCTTGAAGGTGGTGATTGTATCCATCTCACCCAGCACCATAGGGATTCTTTTCTGCACACTATCTGAGCTCCAAGCCATGTCAAGTCACTGCTACAGTGTATGTCCATGGCCCAGCTAGTCATGACCTTCTCTTATTGTCAAATATGAAATGACCCAAAATGTCTGTGCTCGAACCTGTGTCTCAGTGGAGAAAAACAAACTCTTGAATTGTGCCAGCTGCAGTGATTGGTGGTCTGGCAGTAAGTAATCTCAGAAGTTCATTACCACAATCTACATTTAAAAATATATAAAAAATAAAAGAACTATTGATGCGAACAAAGTATTGTAATTGTTGTATTCTCTTCCTGGGTCGACAGAAGCGTCCGATCCCACGCGTCGGCTTTGACCCGTGACGTAAGGGTGTTGTCGTGTGTGACGTCATGACGGCGCGGAGTTTGGTTTGAGTGTGGCTGTTTCCAGTTCTGTTTTATCTTATTTTGTTTACTTTTCTGATCTGTTCGTTCTATCTCGTGAGATTTTTTCTTTTTTTTAATTTAAAAACGCTTATTACTTATTTTAATTATCTGTTTCCTCCAATTTCTGTTTTAGTTTATTATATTTATCTTTCTGATCTGTTCGTTCTATCCCGTGAGATTTTTTTTTTTAAAAAAGACAAAAAACACTAATCAGCTACTGAAGCATCTTTATCTTCTATGGGTTGCAGGGGTTACGACCCCTGGGGAGGTGGGTGGGTATTCATGCATGGCTGTCTTCACTTACACGTTGCAGCTACGCAAGGCGTCTAAATTTGTTTATATTTAGTTTGCCCCCCCCCCCCCCCCACCCACCCAAAACACCCCATTTCCCACGCTTGTCCCGTTAGTGTCATTAGGCTTCTTGTGGAAAGTGTGTGTGTTTGTTTTTGTTTCCGCCATATTTGTGACGTCATGGGTCAAAGCAGACGGGCGGGATCGGACGCTTCCGTATTTCCCTCTTCCTGATTCAATTCAAATGACATCACACACATCCTTTTTACAGAATGGGTGAAGGTAGGTTTGGAAGACAGTGAACTTCTGCATGTTAGAGATAGCAATATCTTTATTCATTGAGGGGGCTATTGTTGTCTTTGACATGTATGCTGTTGATTGCCCTGAGATTTTCTCATTTTTGTCCAAAAAACATACTTCAGAGCCCTTCTGGGACAAAATTTGTCAACATGATCAAACATTTTTTGGGGTTAGACATTGCTTTATAAAGAGCTGATTTCAGATTAGCTTTCAATCTAATAAACATCTCCTGACAGTTCAGAGGCTCTACAAATGTCATACCTTCCATCTTTAGTTGATTTAATGGATTACAGTGCTTAACAACGTTGGTTATTAACTCTGTGTTGTAGCAGTCCAGGTTTCTGACTGTTATGTAGTTAACCAAGGATAGCAGGATGTTGAGCTTGGGTGACCTCAAGCAATGGGTAATGTTGGGTTTGTGGTGATAGCAAAGTCAGAAAGTGTCCATATACAGAAACCACTGAGGAGGTGGACTGTGATGTTGGCAGTGCTGCAGCAGAGGAAGCAGCAAGTTGGACTCAGCATAGCATGAAGCACTGGCATGCACTTAATGGCTCCAGTAGAGTGAACCCAATTCCAAATCTGATAGCATCGAGCTAGCTCTGGCAAGTAGCAGGCCTGTGACTGCATATAGTAGCTGGTGTGGACAAAGGAGCCACCCACTTGTGCTGAGATTGGAGTTGAAGTCAGGATCAGAGTGGAAGCGCAGCATGGCACCATCAGAGTCTATTAATTCCTGTCATGTGGCCATAGTCATGTAGGAAACATGTCAGAAGCATAGTGTGATGTCAGAACAGGACAGGTCCAACATTGCATGATGAGAGACAAGTCTCCAGTCCAAGTGAACTTCGGTTGTATGGAGGCCTAGGTATACTCGTCCAGGCATTGTCATTTTGGCAAAAAGCCTTGCTTGTTGACATGTAGGTTTGAAAAGCGCTGTTCAGGCACTGTCATCAGGCAACCTGGCCCATTATAGGACAGCTTGTGGAGTGCAGGATGCTGAGGTAGCAGTATTAAGGGTGCATACAAGTGGAGTTTCATAACTGGTCACCCAGTAGACTGCCTGCTGTGGCCTGCTCATGCTGATACCAAAACAGTGCAATAACTCACATTGCTAATAAAGGACTGTAATTTTTTGAGACTGTTAGAAGCAGGCAGTTTGTTGATTGTTTGTATGTGCTGTTGAGTTGCTCTGGGACCATTCTTGTCTAGTTGTTGCTGATTTGCAGTGTTGTAAGAATTTTAGTGCAGATAGAAAGAAAGTGGATCTCGTGTAGTGACATTTGAGACTATTCCTTTATAAAGTGTGAAGTAATGTTTGCAGGTTCATCATATGAGTGTTTAGATTGCACCTGTTGTGATGATGTCATCAGTATATTTTGTGCTCTGAAAAAGTGATATACTGATTGCTCAAAATTGTGCTAAAATGTTATAGAATCACATCTGGTTCCACATGGTAAGCAGTTGTATTCGAAGAAGAGCCCAAAAGGCATATTAATAACCATTATCTTCTTTGTCTGTTATTGTGGGTGGAATTGCAGATAGACGTCTACCTATCTTTGAAATATATGTCCCTCCTGGTAATCCAGCAATTAATTTCTCTGATCATGGAATTTGGGAGGTAACATCTTCAGATTGGGCAATGACCAAAAATCTGAGTGTGCCAAAGGGCGATAATGACTCTTTGAGGTTATGCTTGGTGACCAGTGATGTGACCCATTGGCGTGATGAAACACATATAACCACTTATTGGCGCAGTCAATCTAATTCCTTCTTTATATTGTCTGCTGAACAAATAAATCTAGTTCAGCGATAACAGAACATGATAATGTGGATGATTTCATTATGATGTGACATTTTAAGTAGTTGTACAACTTTTTATGGGGGGGGGGGGGGGGGCATTGTGATCGTGCCATAGAATTCAAACCTTCAAGAGGGAGATCTCTGAAACTACGCTAAAAACTTCACAAATTTGATGTTTAAGTAACACATGTTACTGAGGTGCAGAAGTAATGGGATATCTCCTAATATTATGTCAGACACCTGTTTTCCTAGTGCAGCAACTCATGGCTTGGACTCAACAAGTCTTTGGAATTCTCCTGCAGAAATATTGAGCCATGTTGCCTCTACAGCCATCCACAATTGCAAATGTGTTGCTGGTGCATGGTTTATGTCCCGTAAATGTCGGTGCGATTCATGTCAGGCGATTTGAGTAGCCAAATCATTCACTCAAATTGCCGAGAATGGTCTTCACACCAGTCATGAACAAGTGTGGCTCGGTGACATGACATTGTTTGTGAACATGAACTCCATGGATGACTGTGAATGGTCTCCCAAGTAGATGAACATAACCATTTCCAGTCAGTGATCAGTTCAGCTGGACCAGAGGACACAATCAATTCCTTGTAAATCCAACCCACACCATTATGGAGCCACCACCAGCTTGCAAAGTGCCTTGTTGACATTTTGGGTCCATGGCTTCGTGAAGTCTGCACCACAGTTGAACCCTACTGTCAGCTCTTACCAACTGAAATTGGGACTCATCCCACCAGGCCACAGTTTTCCAGTCATCTAGAGTCCAACTGATATGGTAACAAACCCAGGAGAGACACTGTAAGTGATGTTGTGCCGGTAGCAGAGGCACTCGAGTCGGTTGTCTGCTGCCGTAGCCCATTAATGCCAAATTTCGCTGCACTGTCCTAACGGGTATGTTTGTCGTATATCCCACATTGATTTTTGCAGTTGTTTTGTCCAATGTTCTTTGTTTCTTAGCACTGACAAGTATACACAAATGCCGCTGCTCTTGGTCATTAACTGAAGGCTGTTGGCCACTGCACGGTCCGTGGTGATAGGTAATGCCTGAAATTTGGTATTGTCAGTACACTGTTGACACTTGAGCTTGGGATATTGAATTCCCTAACTATTTCTGAAATGGAATGTCCCATGCATCTGGCTCCAACTACCAGTCTGCATTCAGAGTCTGTTAATTCCTGTCACATGGCTATAATTATGTAGGAAACAGTTTCACATGAATCATCTGAGTACAAATGACAGTTGTGCCAATGAACTGCCCTTTTATACTTTGTGTACACAATACTACCGCCATCTGTTTATGTGGACATTGCTACCCCATGACTTGTCACCTCAGTGTATTGGAAAACTTAAAAATTATTTCAACTAGCACATAATGTTAATTCTCATTTAACTTCTATATAACTGGCTGAAATAACAGTTTGCTTTGTAAGGGGTAATAGCTTTATGTAACTTGCCTGAACTTCATTAATTGCTGCATTGGAGATGCAGTAGACTGATACACATCTTCATTGATAATAGACAAAGACAAGTGTGAATCTTAAAATAATCTATGCGAGATTTAGCTGAGTGGGTAACCCCCAAGTAATTTACGTATGACACTAACTTGCAATTTTCCTATAACTTTATTATGATGGAGTAACATGTTAAAAGAATGAAGCATTAGAGGATGAAGAAGACAGTCATAATAGCTTAGTTATAGATTTTTGCTTTCTCACACTTCAGCCACTTACTGTGTCACAGTCAATGTTCTTTGAGTTGCTGCAGAGACTTTGTGAGTTGTTGGAATAGTGAGGTCTTTCTCCAGTGACAGACTAGACAACTTTAAAGTCTGATAACTGTACTTTTAGATGAGAGATAAGCAGTGGCAACACCATCAAAGTTCTTTCGTATCACAGTAAAATGAGGGTGATTGCTATCCTTTTTCTGGCACTGCATGAATTTCAACGTGGCCATTTCTGTATATGTGTGTGGAGATTACTAGGTAACATGCTAAAATGGTCTTCTAAAAGAAGATTTAGTTTCTGAATCAGCTTGTTGAGTGTTGTATTGGAAGACAACTGGCAATCACATTGTAAATCTTCAAATATACAAGGTGAACCTGAATTCCATAAAATCTCAGATGTTGTTCATAGATATTTTCTGGGTATTTTGGTATAACGGACCTGTGGTCTTCAGTAGCTCAGGGCAAGTAATAATGTAATTGTGTTTTATTTAATTTTTTATGTTAATTACCCACCTTCACAACAGCTGAAAAGCTTATAACATGCAGGCAACAAAATAAACAGATCAAAACACTAAGTAGTGCAGCAACCCACAGCCTATGTACAGATGCAAAAGTAATGTGATGTGGTTGTCATCACTGTGACAGCAGCTCAGCATAGCATCATGATGTTGGTCTTCCATTGCATTCGGCAACCTCTTACATGAGGTGCATATCAACCAGTTCATCAGTAAACCTATCCAAATGACTGTATGTCACTAGTAATATACAAGTAACACTGTCATATAAACAAATCCAAGACAGAACTGAGCAGTACTGAATGCAATTACTCTGTAATGGGCCATCAGAAAGCAGTGTTCCATTTTCAGAAATCTCAGGAAATGTCCCCAAACAACCTCCGACTGAAAACTCAGCTACTGCTAATAAGAGTCTAAGTCACTACTTTTCTCACTAAATATTAGAAATTGTAGCAACTATTTGATTTAATTTTTTGAATATACGGGGTTGGATAAAGATATGGGAACACCGA
Organism: Schistocerca cancellata; assembly: GCF_023864275.1. Classification (NCBI taxonomy): domain Eukaryota; kingdom Metazoa; phylum Arthropoda; class Insecta; order Orthoptera; family Acrididae; genus Schistocerca; species Schistocerca cancellata. Next base: position 666,378,168 of record NC_064627.1, on the reverse strand, counting down.
GTACACAACACATTACCGTGCCAAATATGGTCAAGGAAACTGTTGGTTTCGAAATGGCTTTCATTCATTTGAGAATGAATAAATACAGGTTCTTTGTGGTGGGAAGTTCAGGTAACACCAATGGAGTTAGATGCAATTCTGCACCTTCTAACTAAAGTAAACCACAAAGTCTCAATAATATAGGCGTTGCCGCCTGCAACACCATATTCTGTCTGTTTATATATCTCTGTAATTTGAATACACATGAAAATACCAGTTTCTTTGGCATTTTAGTGTATGTCGCATTGTCTCTGGTGTAGAGAGTTGATCCATGTTGTTCTTTCACGTGTTATAGTGAGTTTTTCCGAAAAAATGGAAAGGTCGTCTCAATAATATTAAGATCTCATGACTGCGGTGACCAGGAGAGATATAACAATTCATCATTGTACTCACAAAACCAGTCCTGGACTATGAGAGCTGTGTGGACAGTGGCTCTGTCATCTTGTAACATAGCATCAGCCTTGGGGCAAACATTACACAGAGGACATTGCCAGAAAGGTCACATAACCTTTGGCAGTAACACAGCCTTGCACAGTAACCATGGGGGCCTCGGAGTACCTTGATATGGCTGCCCAACTGATCAGCCAGAATGGTCACATAACCTTTGGCAGTAACACAGCCTTGCACAGTAACCATGGGGGCCTCGGAGTACCTTGATATGGCTGCCCAAATAGTATCGCCAAGCCTCTGCTTTGTTTCACTCTTGGGACTTAAAGTGGGCCAGAACTTGGAAACCATATGAAACAAGACTCAGCTGACCAAATAACTTTCTCCTATTGACCTGAGGTCCAGGTTTTATGACTTTGGCATCACGTTTTCCTGCTATGGGCATTTGCATCACTTATGTGTCATTCTGGAATTCCAGCTCTCCCTGTGATTCCCTGCTTGTAGAGCTTCCTTCTTTTTGTTTTGGTGTTGACAGAGTTCATGAGTGTGACATTCAATTCTGCAGTGACTTTTGAAGCTGTCAGCCCCTTATTTTTCCTTACAATCCTCTTCAATGGCTGTCTGTCACTATCACTCAGCAGACACTTTCATTTGTGTTGGACTTAGCAGATGATTTCAGTTACCTTAGCTCCAACATAGTGCACTCTCAGCTACACAGAACACTGTTCTCACCACAGTTGACACTTGCAGTGTATTGAGGACATTGCACAGATGCCATCTGTGGTCAAATACAAAAGCACAACATGTGGGCTTGGCTATCATCTACATTTATGTTCAAGCATGCATTTCTTCCAGTGTTTAAATATCTTTGTCCAATCCCTGGACTTAGTGCTGTAGGATCTGCTTTAACAGCTGTTGCTTGTTTTCAAAGAATTTTATATTCTGCATTTGCCATGCAACTGGCTGTTCCTGTTCCGCCATCATCTCTTCCTGATGTTATCATTCTTGATGTTCATGCAGCTTTTTCTTATGGTGGTAGCTGTTCCCCAATGACAGCTTAAAAAATTCCAATTCTATCTTGAACTTCGAAATCACTACTGGATAAATAAGGAAGTGCTATATTTTTCATTTATTACATTGTTGTTATTGGTGTATTATTACTATACAGCTTTGTTTAGCTCTTCAGCAGCTCCATGGAATGTACTTTATATGCACACTTACATGATGAAGCTTATCCAGCTCACACTCTGGTTTAAGAATGTTTCAAGAAAGTTTAAGTCTTTAGCACATGTTCAAATCTAAGTGTGTCCAGACAGAAACAGGGTCTGTAGCATAGCTCAGAACTTGGTTTCATAACTGAACTACATATATTTATTACAGTAGCACCCTAGAAGCTCCAAGGATCAGGCTAAAGAGAAATCTGGTGTAGGAACGTTCAAAATAAGACCAGTCTGTAGCACAAGTTCCAGTACCAGATATATGAGCAGGTAGTCCAAGTGCAGCCCCCCCCCCCCCCCCCCCCAAAAAAAAATCTGTTACATGGATCTGATGATTTATTCTTTTTCGCACTCCTCTTCTTTCTGCACTTAACTCCCTGTTTCTTTTTCCTCTTTCTTCTGCCACTTTTGTTTATCCTACTACTATTTCTTCTTTCTTCTCCTGTCTATCACGTTTTCCTGCTGCTTCTGTCTTACATTCATGGAGATTTAGTACCAGCTTTCTTCTTTTCTTCATTATCTTTTTCATCTGCTTTTTGTCGCTGATTCATTGTACTTCAAGACTTGATCTTAATGTTGTGTCGATGACAAGCTATGGCTGTTACTTCAATTTATTGCTTGAATCTAGAGCTAGACTTGTGAATATAATTTTTAATGTAAAAATATACCTTTATACTTTGCTATTAATATTAAGGCAAAATTGAAGAAAAAGTAAAATTCTATATTTGCACTTGTCTGCTTAAATAGTTTGCTGTACTGTTTTATATATTTCTGCACAAGTAATTTAATTACAACTCATTGAATAGTTGAAGTGCTGAGTTGTCGGTAGACTCATAAATAAGATATTGCTCTCTTTCAGGCAAATGATCCTTCAGAGCTATGGTGATAAATACATAAATTTAGCACCCAGTTCCACCTTTCTAGTGGTCTGAGCAAGCTCACGGGTGCTCTGTTCCTATGCTGTAGACCTGTTGTCTCCCTCCCAGCCATGAACCACCTGTCTCTAATCCTTTCTCACATCCTTTCCCCTGTTGCCCATTCCACCTGACACTAATTCTCACCTCAGTCAAACTGGTATGATGCAGTCAATTAGAACAGTGTAGTCTTACTTTGTGTGTGTGTGTGTGTGTGTGTGTGTGTGTGTGTGTGTGTGTGTGTGTGTGTGTGTGTGTGTGTACCTGTACCTGTGCATTTGTGTGTGTGTGTGCGTGTGTGTGCGCGCACACATGTTTGCATGAAAATGTTTGGTAATATGTTATCTTTACTGCTTAAATTATTCATATTTCACCAAGGGCTTTACATTAACATTCTACAGTACGTTTCCTTGGTAGACATTTTAAGTACTTGAATATTTAACTTCATTTATCTGTTTGTGTTATGAATGCTTGTCATTGTTTTCTGTTTATTTCAGTTTTCTTTCTGGTCTACTAGTTCTTGGAGCGTATATAGGAGGTTTCATTGCTTTTAGCTCAGTTTTCAGGTAAGAGTAAAGACTTTTCTTTACTTTAATAGATTTGTAGTTCACATTGTTAAATTGCATTATCTCCTATCTATATTTTAGTGTTGAGCCTTCCAAGTGCTCCTACATCATTGTTGCTCACTGTTTCTGTAGCATTATGTCAGCCATTCTTACTGTGTAGTGCTAAATGGTGAGCAGCATGGGAAGCTGGCACAACATCAGTTGGACTCAGACTTGCCAAAGCTGAGTTTCATGAACTGAGGGATGTGGGATGGCCAACACAACCAATTCTCTTTATCCCTAATTTGCTGACAAGCTTCAACAGCCATTAAAGTATTCAGCACAACAATGGAATGTCATACGCCACAGCAAATAGTAGTCTTAGCTTAAATGAGGGTAGAATTATTTATAAAAAAGACACTAAACCTCAATGTGCCATGCATAGATGAAGTGAGTTGTTCTTGAGGCAGTAAGAACAGTTGTAAGCAACCCTTGGGGCACCAGCTAAACAGCAGCTGCTTTAGACTTACTAAGGAATGCAGTGTTCTGCCTCAGGCAACTATAATTTCTCAAGCTGCTTGATGGAATGAAGTTGTTTTCAGAAAAGGAAAAGGTCTGATAGTTCCCAGAATAAATTGTCATAATTACCTGGACTCAGTGGACTCAACCCAAAGTTTCTTGACTAGAGCAGACCTCTTACAATTTCTCCCAGGAGAGTGTACACCATTGATTTAGTACCACTGCATATTTACCAAGTTCCTTACAATTCCAGTACATTTTCCATCCATTAATGTCTCCAGAATATTCTGTTACTGAACAACTGCTTCATAGCTCAACTGTATGCCATAAAAGCACATCAGTTATTTAGTTGCATTCATACAAAGCAAACTTGAATACTGTTACTATCAGTTACTGGCCTATCTGACTGAAACAAAGATTTACATTATTGTATTTACATTATTGTATAACAGCTAAGACTCAAAGCTATTATTTGACAAATGTTTTCTCCCTGCTTATGACTGAAGATCCTCTGTCATAGTTGGACAATGCCCCAACAATAGCAGTTTCATCCAAAGTAAAATAATGACCTTGCCACTCCAGACTTCATGTGTAATGTAACACAGTGAACATTGCCAAACAAAAGAGAATGGATGTTCAATTGAAAACTTGCTTGTTTATATTTAAGTATGTAAGGGAAATTTATTGAAATGCAGGTGGTGTGAGGTGCAGCAAAACATTACATTAATTACACAACACCTAATAAATAATAACCTTAATACTCCAAGAGAATAGTTAAGGTAACAATCTCAAAGTAGTTTTTATTTTATTTTTTTAATCATAGTCAATCTTACACATTGACACTTAAACACATGTTAGAAAAGTATCCTTCCATCTTTTTGTCATCTTTTAATGACAGTATGTCATGAATATTCAGTCATGAATATTCGTGTCACAACTGTGTCAGTACATACGGTATGGTTTCACAGTCACTAATACGTTGTCTTAGGTTTGTGTGAGTATTAACATATGTTCTAATAATGTGAAGTGCACCTCGAATGTATGAAAGCTCAAAAAGCGGCAAAAGAGGGCTTAAATTGTTAGGTAGCCAGCATCCTCATGGCCCAGAAGTGAAACCAGTTTCAAAGAGGTTGTCACAGTGAGCCATGAGAACACTGGCTATCTCACTTTCATACAGGACGTGATAAAGAAACAGGGAACAATTTATATGAAAATGCACCCAATTGACTGTTATTTATTAGCTGTATGTAATAAACAGTATACAAACATAGGAACAAAAATTGTTTTTCTTACAATTTGTGTGTTTTTGGAAAACAGGAAATGCAAAAAAATTCATGACATTCCTTACAGATTGTGTTTGTTTTTACTACAAGCTTATGCCCTTCATTTCTTCCTTTGTCTCTTGAAATCTTTAAGTAGCAACTTCTGTATCTCTTCCAGATTTTTGTATTTTACTTGTCTCTTTGCATGCTTTCTACTAGGTTGTGGCTCTTGAAACTTTTAGAAGATTGATTGGAAGTCGGTGTATCAACAGTGTTCTCCAAAAGGCTCATGATTATTTCCTCCCTAAAATTCTTTATAGGAATATTTGTCTTGGTAAATATTTTTTACAAAAAGTGAGTGCTTACAACTGCTATGTTGAACATAAATTCAGACGCCACAGTGTGGAACCATCTTATTGTTTTCCTCAGTAGTGAAAAATAACTTGACATCTGGTCTGACACATCGATTCCTTGCTATGCTGCATTATAATCCAAAATGGCAGCAGGCTTAAATATTTCCTCACTGGTTTTCTTGCTTTTCTTCCCAGTGATGTGCATTTCGATGCCATGGTTAGTAGTAAGAAACATCACATCTCTTTTCTTGTGCCATTTCCCTACTATTCCATTAGGTTCTCTTCCAATGAGTTTGCCTTTTCTTATTTGTCCTGTAATGGTGGGGACCAAATGCTTTCTGTTTTTCTCCGGGTACCTACAATGTTGGTATTTCCATCCAGCAAATGTCCAGCTAATGACACACTTGTGTAATAGTTGTCAGTAACAATTGTATGTCCCTTATCTGTATGTTTTTCCATTAAGTCTAAAACTACTGTTTCTGCAAGATTTTTGCTGACATTGTACAACTATCCTGTGTAAACAATCATTCTAAGTGTATAACCGGCTTGGTTACAAAGTTTGAATACCTTGATTCCATATCTTTGGGTCTTGCTGTGGATGTACTGACGAAATAAAAGTCATTCTCAAAAGGGCACCATCGACTCGTTCACTGCTAGCATCTCTCCCAGTCCATATTGTGAGCAAAATTTACTCTGGATCATATCAAAGAGTTTTCGCATCATGAATATACAATCACTTTTATCTGCAGTTGTGTTGTCCTTGAAATGGACGAACCTCAAATCACACCAAAGAACTTGCGCATCTTGAAATTATATTCATTAAAAGTTGTAGATTTGTTTGCAACATGTTAATATGTATGCGTGTATGTTATTACTGTTTTGTAATTATAGCTTTAATAGGCACTATAATACAAGTGTTGAGATAAAGTGAGCATAGAATGCTTTACTATGATATTGAAAATCTAAGTCACCTTGACTGCACCATTCTCTGGTAATTTTACCTACTTTACAAAATGACATGCATTGAGACCAAGTACATGCTGTAGAATTATTTGTTTCTGTCCAGTCTGTATTCTGTTTCAGTTACTTGGTAGTCAAATACATCATTGTAATAATTAATCTTTTTATGTAAGAAATATAGAACAGGTGTTGGATATTGATCCTAAATAGGTTGAGGGACTCAACCTACTGTCACTCATATATTCATTGAAGACATAAAGTCTATAAATTATTTGTCAATCATTTTTTGGCACTTTATTTTTACAAGTCCGTCTTAATCATACAGATTTCTTACATTTTATTACCGGTTTTGGCTACTGCCATCTTCAGATCTGTTACAAAAATAAGTATTGTGCAAGCAACAGGTTCAATTAGTTAACGCTAAATCTAACAAGTCCTAGTGATACACAAAATATAATAGTATAAAATGTTTATAGGCATGTATAGCCGCCATACATATGATTAAAATATTCTGATGTAAATCATCGTCAAGTTAAACATGTGAGTACATGGTACAAGCTGATAATACTCAGTTTGCACCTGGTATTTACATATGCCAGCAGAGGGCACTTTAGCTAGAGTGCATACTAAACCAGTGTCACCAATGTGATGATTAAATTGTGGTATGCACAGCCATTCATTAAAAATTATTTTTTGAAATTACTTCCCATAACAAAATGAGTGTCTGACGATAAAATGCATGCTGATGTGAAATTGGAGTCATACTTAAGCTAGTATAAAATGTGCAACAATAAAATAAAATATCTAAAAATCTTCCAGCCTAACATATCAGTTACCATAAATGTAATTGTAATACAATTAATAAAATAGTAACTCTACATTAAAGTCAAAAATCGATAGTTGATATTCTATCCAGTGTCTTGTCTCAGTGGCGACATGTCATGGTATCTTTCTTTTCCTGTGGTGGAGCTTTCAGAGGAAGGCCCAGTCTCTTTGTTGACGGCAGCTGGCGCACATCAATCTGCTAGGGTGCTCTACGTTACTCAAACTAGTAGGTCTCTGAATATATCAAAATAAGTATTTAGATTAAACCCATTCTGTTCATTCAGCAGTAATTCCGTTTGTCATTTCCTGTGCACATAAATCTCCATTTCTTCGAGTAAGTTCAGTAACTGTCCCTTTGGCGCCCTATGCAACACTTTCATATTATTGTCTGTGCTTCCTACTGAATGTCTTTCTTTGTCTAAATGTGTACCGAAAGCACTCTTGTTCTGATTATACGTATTTCTCTAAAACGAGTCTGGACATTCCTTCCTGTCTGACCAATATAAATACTGTCACGGTCTTGGCAGCTGATCTTATAAACACCAAACCCCATATATTTATTGCTGTTGTTGTCAACTATATGCCGTAGCTTACAACCAATTGTACCTACCATTTGACACCCAATTTTCATTTTCGTTTTTCTGAAGGTCTGCACAATTCTGTCGGAAAATGCACCATTGTACTTCATACCAACAAACTTCTTGCCCTCTGGTTTTCTTGACACCTTCCTGTCACATATTTTTGAGTTTAGTTTGTAATAAAGTTTCATTGCATCACGATCTTTATATTCATTTGCCTTAGCTACTTGTCTAATTGCGCTTAATTCTTCTACCTCGTCATTAAGGGTAAGTGGCAGTTTTAGCATCCTGTTGATCATAACCCTGAAATATGCCCATTTATGCTTCCCAGAGTGACAGGATTTCGCAGTTATAATTGTGTCAGTGGCTGTTATCTCCCTAAATATGCTAATCTTATGTCTTTCATCTCTTTTAGTTAACCTAAGATCCAAAGAACTTATACATCCTTCTTCTCAAATTCAGTTGTGTCAGCTCGCCTCCTTACAAGAACCTTCAAGTTTTTCTTTCGATTAGATCTGTGAGGTACTTTGTACCTACCACTGTAAACATACTCATATTAATGCAGTTCATGCAGAGTTTTACCACAGCGAAAAGCAGTCAAAACAGTCAAACATGGCACAGGCAGCAGAACTACATGGACTTGGCCATAATTGTAATTTTGTGACAAGTATCCATAAGGAATGAATCATGATGCCATAATATGTTTCTTTCCTGGTAGGGAAGTTTGAGAATGAGCTCTACGGTGTAAAAATTCTGCACTTACAATTGTATTGAACGTAGCTCAGTCATTTGAAGTTTCACAGCTACAGGCATTCAGATAGAAGCCTGGTCAGAATTTTCAGAAATCAGTTGCTCTGACCCCACCTCAGTTTGCAAGGAAATGCAGATGCTATTGCACAAGTCCAGCAGACATCTCAGCATCATATAGGTAATAAGTATTAACCCCAACAACATTCTGCCTCACAACAGTGACAGCCTCGTGCTCTGCTGCTTCATGTCCATACTGCTTCATTTGACACAAATGGACCATGTGTCCCTAGTGCCGGGCAACGTGTAATAGGTGGCATAAGAAAGGACACAGTGCTTCTGTATGTAACTCCTTTCCAAACTTCATTGAGGTTGAAATGGACATGGATGCGAGCAGTGTATCAGCAGTGATGGTGTCTCAAAGCAAGTGATACATTGAAGTTTGTTTTTATGTTTAAGAGACCACTGAGAATACAGGTGGACACAGGTCCAGCAGCAATGTTGGTCAGTTCTCAGACTTGTGTGAGTTTGCGTTCTCCCCATCTGACTCCAGTGCCACGGAGGCTGATGAGTTATAATGAACAACAGATTTCCATCCTGGGAAAATTTTCTGCCCCCTGTGACTTTCGTTCATTAATGTTCCTAATTGTGGACAATGCTTACACTGAAAATCTGTTTTGTTTGGACACTTCTAAACTGTTTGGATTCTCCATTGATGATTAAGTGCATTTGGTTTTGTCTCTCTTTTCCCAGGACTGGGTTGTGCAACAGAATTTCAGGCTCTTATTATGATGAAACAGTCTGTCTGGTGCCGTTTTTTCCGGGTCCACCCAGAACCCATAACTTAACGGGATGAAGTAAAACTGAATTAATGCACAGTCCATCAGTGATATCTATCTTTTGCTGCGCTCTGAGTAGCTGTCAGGAAAATTATCAGGGGGTTATTATTTTTCAAAGACTGAGTTGGCAGAGGCATATTTACAGCTCCCACATGATGAGGAACCTAAACGCCTTCTAGTTATCAATGCCCCAGTCCTATCAGTACCAGCATTTGCGTTTTGGTGTGGTAAGTGCATCTGCTATTTTTCAATGCTATTTAGAGCAACTTATTGCATCAGGTCCAGGATCCATCAACTATTTAGATGACATAGTAGTGTCTGATGCCTCTACAGAGGAACATTTGCAGAACATTCATGCTCCATTTTCTGTTTTACAGTCTGCAGGGTTAAAGTGCAATTTGGACAAGACATAGTTTTTTCAACCATCTAATATTTATTTGGGTTTTGTAGTGTTGCGTGCTAGCATTAAACAATTGCGCCAGTATATTGATGCTATTGCGATGTTGCCACACTCCACGTCTATTAAGGAATTACAGGCATTTTACGCAAAATTGTGTACTACTACAAATTCGTACCACTACAAATTCGTACCATATGCTGCTTCTGTGGCACAACCACTCCAGACATTATCACATAAAGATGTTCCTTTCCACTGGTCCCCGGATTGCGACTAGGCATTCAAGTTATTGAATTGTAAGCTGCAGTCGGTCCCCTGTTTGGTAACTTTTCAGTCGGGCCAGGCCCCATGTTAGTGAAGGATGTGTCTGAGTTTGGCCTTGGCACCATCCTTGTTCATAAGTATGCAAATGTATCTGAACACTCTATTGCATATGCCTCTAAACTCTTAAATTCAGCACAACAGCATTATTCTCAGATAGAGAAAGAGACTTTGGTGATCTTATATGCTCTAAAAAACTTTCATGTTTTTTTTTTTTTTTTTTTATACATGTGTAAGTTTCACCTGTTCACACACCACAAATCACTGGTGTTTCTTTTTAACCCTTTGGCATCCTTGCCAGACAAAGCTGCATACCAGTTACAGCGGTGGGTGCTTTCCCTGTCACAATGCAATTATGAGATAAATTTTCAATCAACGTGCAAATGCTGACGTCATATCACATTTGCCGGTTGATCTGAATCCAGAGTTTGATAAGGAGAAATTACTTTGTTTTCATTTAGATGTTCAACCTCAAAATGTTGTTGATAGTTTTTCAATTACTAGCACTGAAATTGAAGCTGCAGATCGTGTTTTAAGTAAAACTGTTTCTTTTGCACAACATGACTGGCTGGACAGATCTCTGGGCTGTGCTTCTGGTCCTTTGTGAAATTATTTTTAATTACAAAATCATCTTGGGCAGTGTGCTGCTGTTAGCTATGCAGGACACTGCTCCCCAGGTTGTAGTCCTGTCCACCCTTTGACATGAAGTTAGGCATTTATTACATGTGAACCACTGGTGTGTGTCATGTACAAAAGCGTTAGCACTCAGACATGTTTTCTGGCCAGGCATGGATGGGAAAATAGTGTGGGTGTTGGGGTCTACCCATAGTGTGTCACCCAGCAGGCTGCTCCCCATGCTGCTTTGTCTCCGTTGCCAGATCCACAGCAGCCTTGGGAAGGAGTTCATGTAGATTTTGTGATACCTCTTTTGAATTTCTACTGGCTTGTCTTAATTATTCTAAGTTTATGTATGTGGTGCATTGTCTGTCCACTTTTGTGGTGACAACAATTTCAGCTTTGTCAAAAATTTTTGCTGTGGGAAGTCTTCAGTCTGTGTTAGTTACAGATAATGGCCCCCAGTTCATACCTCAGGAGTTTGAAGTTTTATGTAGAAGAAGTGCTCTTCGTATGACGGCTCCTCCTTTTCACCCTAAATTGAATGGGGAAGCAGAATGACTCGTATGGACATTTAAGACTCAGATGAAACAATACATTTTGGGTATGTCACTGGAAGTAGCTCTTGATTGATTCCCTAGTTCTTATAGGTTCACCCCTCTTTAGCGATAAGAGTCTGACAGAGTTGTTGCATGGTCGTCAGCCCAGAACTCTGCCACATCTGCTTTGACCGATGTGAGGCCATCCATTGGCACAACGCTCCTGGCCTGGCACAGCCCTTTGAGCTCGCTGGTTTGGCTGCCAGCTGAAACAGGTGCCAACTGTAATTGAGAGTACAAATGGCTGAAGCCTCCCCATCAATCGCACTGCTGAGGGGAGGACGTCGCAACACGTTGACCAGCCACAACATTGCCTAGGCGGCTGCGCTATGGGTGCACCTCCGCCGCTCTCACGTCCTCCATATGCCCAGTCATCTCCTACATCTCAGCTGGTGCCCTCACCTTCTCTGCCGCTGCTGCTGACATTTTCACAACTGTCTCCTCTGCTATGGGTGCCCACTTCAGCTGTCAGCCACAGTGGGACGCCAGTTCGTGCACTGTCACAGCTGATACATTTGACACTGCCGTCTCCATCACAGCCAGTTATACCTTTTCTGCTGCTTTTGCTGCCACTTCCTTCCCTGGGTTTTGGACTCGGACATGGAAGCTGCACCAGCATTGCCTGTCCTACTGTATGGCCTCTCAGAGGGAGGGGGGGGGGGGGTCGCCACACCTATCTGTGCTCATGCCATTTCCAACACTACACACCAGTTGCATCAACCGCAGAAGAAATGGACATGAGCACAGTTCTCACTTCTTCACAGAGGAAGAGGAGTGCTGTAACTACAAATTTTGTGTGTACATTGCTTCATAGTTCGCGCTTGAAGTTTTTGCTTGATTTAGTCACTAGAGGCTACCCAGCCTGCTAAGACAACAGCAACTGTGTGTGCAGCCTGCTGGCTGCGCCTCCTGAGAACTGATGTTTCTATAGGCCGAAGTTCTAGGCCCTATTTGCCACTTGTGCGTTCCTAATCTGATTGTACCTTGTCTTCCACTTATGTGTACTGTTCGAGCAATAGATTACAGTGTTCTTGGGTTAGAACATTTACGTATTTTGGATGTAGAAAGTGGGCTGCAACACTACATGTGAGTGCAGAAAGAGGAATGTCCAGACCTACCAATAACAACAGAAGAATATAGGAAAGGTAGTTTTGTGGAAATAGGTTAAAAAGAAAGAAGATAGGGAAGAAAGGAAACCCCTATCTGTTGGGGAGAAGTGTTGTTGGTTCCAAGGGGTAAAAAGTTTGTAACATAAAAACAGCACGTACAACTTCTCAACAGCACCTTGTAAGCAAAAGGCAAGTATCTTTACATCTCATGACTACTCTGTAGTTCACACTTAAGCATTTGTCAAAGGGTTGATAAAAACACTCTTAGACTATTTCTTGACTTTTCCACTCCCAAAGAGCAAGTGGAAAAAATGAGCACACAATATCATTCATCTTCTTTATTCCCATGAAGTAATTAGTGCTGTTGACAGGGAATCTCAGATGGATTCCATATTCCTAGATTTCCAGAAGACTTTTGATACCGTTCCTCACAAGTGACTATTAATCAAATTGTGTGCGTATGGAGTATCATCTCAGTTGTGTGACTGGATTCATGATTTCCTCTCAGAGAGGTCACAGTTCGTAGTGATAGATGGTAAATCATCAAATAGAACAGAAGTGATATCTGGCATTCCGCTAGGTTGTGTCATAGGCCCTCTGCTGTTCCTGATTTACATAAATGATATAGGTGATAATCTGAGCAGCCCCCTTAGATTGTTTGCAGATGACGCTGTAATTTACCGTCTAGTAAAATCTTCAGACACTCAATTCCAATTACAAAATGATCTAGAGAGAATTTCTGTATGGTGCGAAAAGTGGCAATTGGCACGAAACAAAGAAAAGCGAGGTCATCCACATGGATACTAAAAGAAATCCTATAAATTTTGGGTATACTATTAATCGCACAAATCTAAGGGCTGTCAGTTTAACTAAATACCTAGGAAATACAATTAGGAGCAACTTAAATTGGAAATACCACATAGATAATATTGTGGGGAAGGTGAAACAGAGACTGCGCTTTGTTGGCAGAACACTTAGAACATGTGACAAACCCACGACACCCTACATTACACTTGTCCGTCCTCTGTCAGAATATTGCTGCACGGTGTGGGATCCTTACCAGGTAGGATTGACGGAGGACATCAAAAAAGTGCAAAGAAGGGCAGCTCGTTTTATGTTATTGTGCAATAGGGGTGAGAGTGTCACTGATATGATACACGAGTTGGGGTGGCAGTCACTGAAACATTTCAAGCCTGATTTTCTGCAGAAGTGTAGTTCAATACAGCCCAGCTTCGTGTTCCTTTTTCCCACACGCCATTCGAGAGTGGAATGGTAGAGAATTAGTATGAAAATGGTTTGATGAACCCTCTGCCAGGCACTTAAGTGTGAATTGCAGAGTAACAATGTAGATGCAGATGTAGATCTCTTCATGAGAGCTGTGATGTCTATTATTTTATTATGATTGACATTTCTCCCTTTTGGTTGGGAGTCAACAAAATATTATGGCATTCAGAGGAGAAAGTTGTGATTGAAATTTTGTGAAAAGGTCTGACTGCAATGAAAAAAACACCTTTATTGCAATGATTGCAAGTTGTTGCCTTTCCCTAATTTTACGTATGCTTTTTCACTTTCTTCATATAAAAATTCTGACTCCACTGCAGTTCTTGCAAATGGAAGAACATTTCAAGCCTGATTTTCTGCATAAGTGTAGTTCAACACAGCCCAGCTTCGTGAGCACGAAACAGTGTAGAGAACTGACTCAGGTGCTGGATCTTGACTCATTACAATGGGCTTCAGACTGTGGTTGCTGTTAAGCCCACGAGGTTTCCAGTTACCCATCTAATGTTGAACTTGCTGGAACTCTGTAACAAATGCAGTTGCACAGCATATTTTCTGGGTGGCAACCTTGCAAGATTAAATTGGCTTTTTGTGGCAGACTTGGTGAATAGCTGGTACCGGAAATCATCTAGAATCTGGGAACTACTGACACCTTCACTATACAATGCGATTAAGAGTGTATCATGTTCTGCATTTGTGTTCATGTTTCTTAATAATGTTGCAAAACTTCATTTTTCGTTGATTGAAAAAAGCGAGTCTTGTATGACGTCCAATAACGGCATGAGCAAAGAGGATATGTTCACTGTCAAACTTTTAAGATTCAATGCAAAACCACTTGCTTCCTGCACTTCCTCTTCCTGGCTTCAGAGAAAATAAGTTTTTGATGCCTCGTCCTCAACAAGTCATCAGATAAAGAGGTCAGCATCTTCTCCCACTATGACCATACTTCCAAAATCATCGGTTCTTGAAACAGCTGATGTTAACAATCATAATGTCAACATCTTGTCTATGGCCCACCTCAATGCTAAACTCTTGAAATTCCATTTTAAGAAGTGTAGTCATGCAATTTTTGTTTTGTTTATTATACGAAAACTTGTCCTGAGGGACCTGGTTTATCTTCTGTAACTCAACGACGTTTTCAACTGAAGAATGTTTTGTAGACCTACAAATTCCCTCAGCACTCTTTGTGTTACATTTTCCTCCCTTGCATGGGTACCCACCAAATACAATAGCAAATTGAGATCCAAAATAAAATTGCAGGTGAGAAGCATAACTTTGAGCTATTGATTTGAATGAACCATTTCAAAACCAAGTTACTTTGTGTGTAAGGTACCCTCCATAGTCTTTTTGTGTACCTGCCTGCGACCCAACGTATCCTCTATGTGGCAACTGCAGGCTATCATTTTTATAACATTATTTTTATTCCATCCTGGATTATCCATTGTTTGACTAAGTTAAAAAAATTAAATCTTCTACTCTACCTTTTGGAAGGTATAGTTTTTTTTTCTATCAGCTGGACTGGACTAGTGGGCACTTGTAAGTAACAAGATGATGTTCTGGAAATTTAATACAGTTTTGAATAGTCTTCAGCAACAAAGAATCACAAGTTGGAAGTCAACAATACAAATGGAAGCAATGCGTGCAGTATATGCATGATGGGCATCAAGCTCCTTTTTCGGGACGAATGCTTTGAGACAGCGGTGAAAGAGAGTGCAGTTGGCATGCTATAGTTGTCTAGCGGCAATTCGTACCCGGTCTTCACTGCCAACAGTTCCACATATTAGGGACAACCAGCAGCCAGTGCAGTGGGCTACCAATGACGATCGAGCACATGCTGGTGAGCAGTTGGTGCAATCTCTACGAACTTTATCAAAATCTGGTGGGTGCGATTTAAGTAAGTTATCAATTATTCTTCAGTTAATTTTTAATTTTTACACTGATCTAGTTAGGTAAATGAAAATGTATATAGTGGAAGTGTTTGATGTATTTCAATACAGATGGTGAATGTATTCAGTGAATTTAATTGGTTTCTCAATGATGTAGATAAATAAATATATATCGCCATTATTAGTACCTTCTTAATTATTGTCAGTACCATTTCTGTAACTCTTTTTAATTATATTTGTGTGGAGATTTATGACCATGACTTTCACGATAGAAGAGGAGGCATTTAGAAAGTATTGTTCAATTTATGAACAAAAAAATTTTCTCAGGTAGTTGAAAGATTTTCTCAAATAGACAACAGATTTCCTAAAATGGATGAAAGATTTTATAATATGGTTGATAAACTGCTTGATTTTGGATTGTGAATGGAATGCTATCAAACATGTACAAGATTTCAGTGACTGTTTAGGTTTATTGAAAGGAAAATTAGAAAACAGAGTTAATCAGTTACATACCATCAAACCAGTACAGGATATTCCAATGAATAAAGTGCAAATAGTAGAAGAAGAAGTTATAGAGACAAAAGGTAGTATAGAACAAGTCACAAATTAGAATGTGTAAGTTCTTGCAGGATTTAGAAATTAAATAGAACCCCAACTGGGAAGACAATGAAGGAACTGATAGCACTAGAAATTTGATAGATGATAAAACATTATTTTCTATTACTGCTGTACAAGCTGAGGTAGGAACTCATTACATAATGATGGGGATACATCATCTACTCTACTGGGTACACACAGCACTAACTACCAAAACTCTGATTATGTCAAACAAGAGATAAGCAAACAATTAAAATGTTTACATTTTAGTTCTGCATATGAAAAAAAATGTTTCTTTGAGATTATATTTAGAATTGTAAAGAAACTTCTGAGAACCTGTAACGTAAGTCATAAAGTGAAAATATTTACTTCAGGTGTGCATAATATTTTACGTTCAGTAATACCAGATGGCTTTCAGAATCTTGTGGTTGTATATCTTTTTCATCCACTGTCTCTTGGCTGCGGAGAACTGGCATACATTTTTGTAATAGACACAAAAACGCAAACAAAAAATATTACAGAATGTGTGACAGAAATACCAACAGCAAATATTGCAGAATGTGGCGTAGTAATACAGGTAATAAATATTAAGAAATATTTAAGCAAGGAGGGAGAGAAACCTAAGGAAAGGTGGGATCATGGGACCTTTGTGCACAGTTTCAAAATTTTGAGCATTCACGTATGTTTGTAATATTCAAACCATGGGTGGTCACTTTGGAGAAGCACGTGTTTGGCACTGTCACAATCTGATTGGATATTATTGAGGTAGTCTCTCAGACAATCACATCTGTTTTTTCTATTAACTGTACATCATTATTAGAGAATAAAAAATGAATGTGTGATTATAGCATGAAGAGCAGGAAAGCTGACTAGTGCAAAGTGAAGTGAAGGTGTGTGGCATCAGCATGAATATAAATGTATTGTGATCTGAGGACCTCTTCCAATCTTGCTAGAGAGTCATGAAGAGTTGTAGCATCATTCAATATTATGGTCTTGGAATCATTTTCTTTCACCCTTTAAGGGGAGGACACAGATCGTGGTTTATGTTGATGTATTGTGAGTGGGTGGAGACATGTGTAGAGAGTATAAATGATTACTGTCATTTTAATACTCTTTGTTCTCTGTGGAGAGTATTGCCTTTTTTTTCCCTTGTTCGGGACGGTACCAGTTTTCTGGTTGAAATTTAGCTCATATAGGAGATCCCACCAGTATTGGTAATGATTGTATGGCAATACTGAAAAAAGGAAAACATCCTTTGAAAGTCTTCTGCTATGAGAGGCATGCTGTAAATTAATGATTGTGTCAATCCCTTGATGAGTTTCTACATTTGGGTTACTGGTGTATAATTTTATTCATTTCTGTAGGTTGGTTTTGTAGATGATATTTATTAAACAGTGACAACCAGGGTGTAGGTTGTGTAAAAATGGAATTTGTACTGTTTGAAATTTTTTGAATGATAATATGGTAACGGTGACAGTGAGAATTTGGATCGAGGAGGGAGGTGTGCCAAGGTAATGTGAGCAGTTGTGTGAACCGCTATTCCAATGTGGCTTAGGGGCTAACGCACCTGCCTAGTAAGCAAGAGACCCAGGTTCAATTCCTGGCCTTGTTACAAATTTTCACTCACTGCTGCAGTCTGTATACATAAAAACATATCTGAAAGTGACCAGCAAAGTCTCTTAAGTTGTGTCTTTTCATTTTAATAATGTAATTGGGTTTGTATAATTATCTAAATGTGGTATAGATAAAAAGCACTCAGTCTTCAGGCCACATGTGGTCCATCGGGACCATCCGACCGCCGTGTCATCCTCAATGAGGATGCGGATAGGAGGGGCATGTGGTCAGCACACCGCTCTCCCGGTTGTTATGATGGTTTTTGGAGCTGCTACTATTCATTCGAGTAGCTCCTCACTTGGCATCACAAGGCTGAGTGCACCCCGAAAAATGGCAACAGTGCATGGCGGCCTGGATGGTCACCCATCCATGTGCTGGCCACACCCGACAGCGCTTAACTTCAGTGATCTGACGGGAACCGGTGTATCCATTGCGGCAAGGCTGTTGCCGGTATAGATAGTTAACCTTATTCTTATTTTGCCATATCTAGTGAATTTAAGAATGGTCTGCAGGTGCCACTAATTAGTCAGTCAATCCATTTTGTAGTCTGGTTCAATTGCCTTATACAAAGATTTGCAAAATTTTCGATTCCCTTTTTGTCTATCAGTGAAAAACATGTATACAGTTAGTTTTGTTATAGTTCTAATAATAATGAAATGAGATCAGAGTACTCCCAAAAGGTGGTCTATATAGATATGTGGTTCTTTGTTTACATTTAGATATTTGTTTCCTATTCTGTTGTTTGTCATGGGTACTCTTTGTGTGACAGATGGAGTTCAGCAGCAGAACTCCCTACAAAGAATGCCCATATGATGATTTGTATGTGTGTGTATGTGGGAGGGGGGGGGGGGACAGGACTTGGGATATGGAGTATTTTTAATATTTTGGAAGACGAATGGCGACTTGTAAGTAGCCATTAAAAAGTTCTATTTCTGACCCTGTTAAAAACCTACACAATACCAAGTTTTAAATCATTTTATTGAAAGAAAAGCACCTGATTACACTACTTTTTTTTCTTACTTTCCCTAAAAGCTGGGAGGAAGGGGCAGAGTGCCAACCCCCCCCCCCCCCCTCCTTGCCCCTGAGTACATGCGTCCTTGCTCCCTACATCCTAGCAAGTGCTGTGTGGAGCTACCAACGGAATGTGGAGAGTGCCAGGGAGACCTCAGAATACTGCATCATAAGAGCCTTCAGTGAAGATGTAACACAACAATATTTTTGGAAAAAGAGAAGAGAATAAAACTTTTGTAAAGCTATTAGTTGGATTCAAGGTTAGCATTTGTTCATGTCGTATGCCTGTACTCTCAAGTAACATAAGCTAACTGTTATTTTTAAAAAGTTGGAAGTTCTTAATAGCAAATACTGACTGCAGATAATTAATTCATTTTGTTTAAAGGAGAGTTTTTTAACTTTTTAAAAATGTTGAGGAGTGAATCTGCAGTCTTTGGAGGAATGCATTAAAGAAATGTGAATAAGTTCAACTGGGTCAAATCTTAAAATACAGAAAGTAGGAGACACTTATTGAAATGTAATCACACATCATCTTCATTTTGACTCCGATCCTGGTATGTCAGTTTTTTGTCCATACACCCTGCATTGTTACTTCCCATTTCACAGAGTTTTGCTGTCTCTGTCTCATATCCTAATGCAAATGGTGGTTGTTCCATGTTCCAATTTTAAAATGTAATATTTTCCCTCTGTTTACCAGCAGATAAAAATGCATAATCATAAAAACTTAAGGATCACTCCTTGAGTTAGTTGTGGTCCTAGAGAAAGATTTCAGATTTTTAACTAATCTTCTGGTGTAGCATTATATGATTTTATTTTTATGTGTAGTCATTTTAGGTAATGAAAGGAACAGAGTATTAGTGCTAATTTCATACTTATGGATTAGAAAACAATTTTAATTTAAAGATCAAATTATTTTGAAAAATTGCTTTTCTTAATGATTTTCTTGTTATTCATTCCATTTCAGTTTTATAAGTAAGGATAAAGAAAGCTGAAACACTATTCTGGAAAACTTATTCTTCACAGTGAATTATAATATAAAGGAAACTGTTTGTCCACTGTTTGTGTTAATGGATCTTCTTCTTCTTCTTCTTCTTCTTCTGCTGCTGCTGCTACTACTACTACAGTTTATGAATTGACATTTGTTACTTTGTGAAATGTAACAAAATGTTTGGAAGGTTCAAAAAGTTTTAAGAGTTGTGAGATTTCTGTCAATAAAAATAATGACCTTACTATGACGAAAATGTCAATGTAACAAGTGCAAATCATTACTGAAAATTGCGATATTGGTATCAGTTTTGAAAAGAACAAAATGCTGTGACCAATAGAACATGAGAATTACGTTCAGCTACGGTACTTAAATAATGACGAGAAATGGGTGAAAATATTGAAATATAAAACAATTATCTTTGGGCTTATTTTCACCATGATGATTAATAATTTCATTAAATTTATTAATTGTGTATAGCTTTTGCATGTTTGCTTTCAAATTCAAATAAGAAAATAAATGAAACTTTATCTTCATCAATGTAGGATCTCTGCCCCAAACTCTTTGCCTTTACAAATGTCTGCTTGTGTCTGTGTATATGCGGATGGATATGTGTGTGTGTGCGAGTGTATACCTGTCCTTTTTTTCCCCCCTAAGGTAAGTCTTTCCACTCCCGGGATTGGAATGACTTCTTACCCTCTCCCTTAAAACCCAAATCCTTTCGTCTTTCCCTCTCCTTCCCTCTTTCCTGATGAGGCAACCGTTGGTTGTGAAAGTTTGAATTTTGTGTGTATGTTTGTGTTTGTTTGTTTGTGTGTCTATTGACCTGCCAGCGCTTTTGTTTGGTAAGTCTCATCATCTTTCTTTTTAGATATATTTTTCCCACGTGGAATGTTTCCCTCTATTATATTCAATGTAGGAAAAGGTAGATTACTGCTTACCGTAAAAAAGACACATTAAGTTGCACACAGGTATAATTAAAAGACACTTGAGTAAAGCTTTCAGCTGCAGCCTTCATCAACAAAAGAAAAACACACATCAATTGTACACACCTACATGACTGTGAACTCTGGTGGCTTTTGCTGATGAAGGCTGTGGTCGAAAGCTATATTTAAGTGTCATTTAATTGTGCCTGTCTGCAACTTAATGTGTCTTCCTTATGGTAAGCAGCAGTCTGTCTCTTCCTACATTTCTAATATTCCTACCAGGAGTTTCCATTGTTTGTTTTTTAAATTTTACCTTCTTAATCTACCTTTGTAGTATTGACTATGATCACATTATTTTTGGCTATGTTACGTCTGCATTCGGACCTGTTCTTGCTTAACTTGGTATAAGTGTGTGACAGTAGTGCTACCCATGCATGCAAAAATCTACTACTGACACTCACTAAACTGTGTAAGTTTCCACATGTCCAGTTATCAGATTTGATACATGATGTATAACATTCACTATGAGGTAAACATCTGATCAAACATATTGAAACATATTGTACAGATTTTAAAAAGTGGGCTGACATTTAATTTTCAGCAACAAGAATCTTAGTGCTAATTGTTCTGTTTGATTCTTTTTAGCCAATGGCAGGAACTACCAGACATTGTCGCTGTGGTGCGTGGAAAAGCAGGGATGCTGAAATCACAGTCCCAACGATGTGCTGTGTGTGGCCGAGGACAATGCAAACGACATCAGCCTGCCACACAGCAGCCCTGGCTTGGCCTCGATGTACCGAGGGAGATTGATACAGCCCTGGAAGAGGTCAGGATTATGGCAGAATTATCTATTTCTCTGTACTTGCGTAATTGTGTTGCTCTTCCCCCACAAACATGACTACTCTTTTATGCTACTGTTATGTCGAAGCCATCCTATTGTAGCATTAGAATATCTCCATTGAATGATTTAACTATTTGAAAATTCTTAATGGTAACTTATTGGA
The DNA here is from genome assembly GCF_023864275.1 of Schistocerca cancellata. Lineage (NCBI taxonomy): Eukaryota > Metazoa > Arthropoda > Insecta > Orthoptera > Acrididae > Schistocerca > Schistocerca cancellata. Next base: position 666,356,641 of record NC_064627.1, on the reverse strand, counting down.
AAAGAAAAGGTTTGGGCAGACATTAATTTGTAGCAACATTATTGAATCTTGTTTTTAGTTCATTTTCATATAGTCTATGTTAAGTCATTTATGAAAATAAACAACATTGTATGTAAGCTTTCCACTTCATGTAGGCTCTTTGTAATGTTGTATTGCTCGCATTGTATCAAGTTGTTTAGTTTCACACTATGTGCAGGTGGAGAAGATAGATTTGTGACACCCTGAAGCAGAAAGGAAGACATACGAAAGTAAATAGTGGTGCATTTAATTCATATTCGTATAAGGTTCTGGATTATAAGCAGTGATAGTGCACTGAGTGGTCCAAATATTTCATCTAATTTCACATCACCATATGTTGGTCATTACCAATACTGTATATGCAGGATAGACAGGAGAAAATTCAGATATTATGTAGAAGTGCTGAGGTTTTTTTGATGTTATCTGTTAAAGAGATTTCGATTGTTCCTTTTCTGACAGTCCCAAAACTTAAAATAAAATTTTCTTCTGGTACAAGTGTGGATTGATAATTTTTTTAAAAAGCTCAATACTTCTGACCCCATGAAGTTCCAGTTATTTCATTACTCAGAAAAGAAATGCGTTTCTCTCATCGAATAGTGCCTTTTTCCACCATAGCGATCCTATTCATTTGGCAAAATGGTCTTCCAACAAACTCATTGACTGAGGTTAGGAAAAAGGGAAAGTAACATGGAACAAACAGGTAACTGATGAGGTACTGTATTGAAGCCCAGTCCTTGTATATCAGCCATTCCAATATCCAAAGTTTATGCAGACACTTTGCTCAGTCGCAAGACGACCTATTTGGATGCTGATCTTGATTGTTTGGTATGAAAATATTCTGCAACACTGTGTGATAAGAACCAGTATCTAACTGTTTTACAGATTGTCAATCGTGATTATGCCCTTTAAATCAAAATAAGCAGTGGTGAGTACTTTTATTGCAAAAAAAAAAAAAAAAATGTTTGTCACTGTTTTCATGTGCTTTTACTTATGCAAACCAACTATTTGATAGTGAATCTGCTTCCAAGACGTAATGGTGAATACTCATTTTGTCTTTAGTCACATAATATGTATTACACAAGTCCTTCAGATTACGCCACAACTGACCCATACAGTTTTGAAATGTGTTCCCTCTAATGTTTTGAAGTGAAATTAACAAATCTTCACTCACTATACACTCGATCACCTCTTGTGCAAGACTTCATTCAGTACATTGCATCATTATTAAATCAGATCACATCATATGAACTACATTTCATCTTTAAAATCTCACAAACCTTTATGGACTTCTGTGACGGTGACATGAATGTTACAGACAAATTCTGCAGAAAGAACCTTGGCTGGATGTCCAATGTTGAAGAGGCTATTCCAACAGGCATTGAAGGAACAAGATGCAAGCAGCTACATATTAAGGTGCTCATTGGAATGGACAATATGTATTGCCTGGGCTCGGAGGACATACTGGGATCATTCCAGTGACTGGCAGAGAAGGTTGAAATCACAAGTCTTGCACACAAAATTCCATCAAAGCCTCAAAATGTGCAGTGTCGTTCTCAGAACCAAACGTGTCTCTCTGGTTCTTGACATGAAAGGCTTAAACCAAAGACATCCAGAGGTCTGTGAGAACCTAGACTGGATGTTCTAGACTCGCACCTTAGTTTTGAGACTTTAGTGTTCCCTTACAATGCACTACACATCAGAGACTGCTAACCGGGTAATCACCTGTGTATGGGGTGCAAGCAAGGATTTTTAGATTAGTTGACTCGCCATCGATTGCAGATAATGGTAACTGTATGAGACCCTGAAGACTTAGTATAAGACACAAATAAATGTCCCCCATAGATGAGACTATCACAATTCCTGTTATCTGTTGTTGAAGCATTCCCCGTGAAGTAAGTAGTTTGAAGTACTCCTAAAAAGCAGTCGATCTTACATAATACTGGGTACAGAAAGGTAGTTGCAACATGAAATTGACAGTACTGAGATTTTTGGACATAAATCTTAAGTTTGTAGTAAAGGATAGGCTAACGGCAAATAAAATAGAGGAGGTGAGTTCATCACTCAGACTGAAGCTGCTTATGAGATATGAGGGCTATTCATAAATTAACCTTCGATTGGCTACTAAAAATAAGCAATGACATGGCACCTATAAACATTTTGACAAAATTCTGTGTGTGAGACATTGGTTCACAATTTATGAACTTTCTTAAGGTACTGAAGTTTCTCATAATGAGAAAGGGGGGAGTGATTATAATATACTGTAACGAATTTTCTGTTCCCAAAATCACATTCGAAACTCTTTTTATTGACTAGCTCCAACAGGTAAGACCGTCATCTTCAGTCAGAAGATAACAGTCTTACCTGTTAAATCAGTTAATAAAAAAACAGGTTTGCATGTGATATTGGCTACAAAGAAATTCTTTAAACAACATACACTCCTTCTCATTCTCAGTATGAGGAACATCAATATTTTAAGAACTGACATCTGAAGATGATAGTCTTACCTGTCGAAACCCATTAATAAAAAACAGTTTTGAATGTGACCTTGGCTACAAAAAAGATATGCCTCAAATTTTGAGGTCATCTATCGTCAGCATTTTCACAGGAACTCAAAACATGTAGCTGTGGGCATGAGCATGTAGAGGAAGTATGACTAAAGCCCAAAAGAATAGCTGATAGTTCATGATGGGAGGGATGCTCCATGTTATGCAGTCACTAAAGAAACTGCCAAAGAAAACAAAATATTTGACTGGTTTGGGGATTGCTTCTTATGGAGGATGTAGCAAGTTTTCACAGATGGAGAGCCATAGACAGATGTGGAAGTAACTTCAGACATTCCCAGAGAAGTATGTTGGGACCACTGCTATTCGTGTTGTATGTTAATGACCTAGCAGATAATGTTAATATTAACCTCAGACTTTTTGCAGATAATGCAGTTACATATAATGTAGTAATATCTGCAAGGCATTGAGCAAATATCCATTGAGATCTTCATAAAATTTTAAAATAATGCAAAGATTGGCAACGTGGTTTAAAATATTTGAAAAGTATGAAAAATATCAATGAGTCACATTTGGAATTAACTACCATTGGCTTAGATGTAGCTAGAGCTTATTGCTGGGATACTGCAAAAATGTAGCAACTGTACAAATGGGGTGGTTTACAGAACTGTCACACAACACACACTATACTGTGTACATCATAAGGACAAACCTGACGTAAACATTATACCATGTATGCTTCTGTATTTGCTTGAATCTCATTGGATTTTGTTTCACGTAAAGCGGAAGCCAAGCTGTGACCAGTACAGTGAATACAATCATGTTGTTGTTGTTGTGGTCTTCAGTCCTGAGACTGATTTGATGCAGCTCTCCATACTACCCTATCCTGTGCAAGCTTCTTCATCTCCCAGTACTTACTGCAACCTACATCCTTCTGAATCTGCCTAGTGTATTCATCTCTTGTTCTTCCTCTACGATTTTTACCCTCCATGATGCCCTCCAATGCTAAATTTGTGAACCCTTGATGCCTCAGAACATGTCCTACTAACCGGTCCCTTCTTTTCGTCAAGTTGTGATATGAGCAGTTGCAGTTAAGATATAAAAAGAGATGAGCAGAGAAACGGTATAGCTTTGAATGTCACTTAAATTGGAAAAATAATGAAATAATAGGCAGCAGAGGACCTAGTAGGTAAGAAGACAAGGGCCAGTAGAAATCCTTGGGTAACAGGAGAAATATTGAATTTAATTGATGAAAGGAGAAAATATAAAAACACAGTAAATGAATCAGGCAAAAGGGAATACAAACGTCTCAAAAATGAGATTGACAGGAAGTGCAAAATGGCTAAGCAGGGATGGCTAGAAGACAAATGTAAGGATGTAGAGGCTTATCTCACTAGGGGTAAGATAGATACTGCCTACAGGAAAACTAATGAGACCTATGGAGAAAAGAGAACCACTTGTATGAATATCAAGAGCTCAGATGGAAACCCAGTTCTAAGCAAAGAAGGGAAAGCAGAAAGGTGGAAGGAGTATATAGAGGGTCTATACAAGGGCAATGTATTTGAGGACAATATTATGGAAATGGAAGAGGATGTAGATGAAGATGAAATGGGAGATATGATACTGTGTGAAGAGTTTGACATAGCACTGAAAGACCTGAGTCAAAACAAGGCCCCAGGAGTAGGCAACATTCCATTAGAACTACTGACGGCTTTGGGGAAGCCAGTCCTGACAAAACTCTACCATCTGGTGAGCAAGATGTATGAGACAGGCTAAATACCCACATACTTCAAGAAGAATATAGTAATTCCAATCCCAAAGAAAGCAGGTGCTGACAGATGTGAAAATTACCAAACAATCAGTTTAATAAGTCACGGATGCAAAACACTAACGCGAATTCTTTACAGACGAATCGAAAAACTGGTAGAAGCCGGTCTCGGGGAAGATCAGTTTGTAATCCGTAGAAATATTGGAACATGTGAGGCAATACTGACCCTACGACTTATCTTAGAAGCTAGATTAAGGAAAGGCAAACCTACATTTCTAGCATTTGTAGACTTAGAGAAAGCTTTTGGCAATGTTGACTGGAATACTCTCTTTCAAATTCTGAAGGTGGCAGGGGTAAAATACAGGGAGCGAAAGGCTATTTACAATTTGTACAGAAACCAGATGGCAGTTATAAGAGTTGAGGGACATGAAAGAGAAGCAGTGGTTGGGAAGGGAGTGAGACAGGTTTGTAGCCTATCCACGATGTTATTCAATCTGTATATTGAGCAAGCAGTGAAGGAAACAAAAGAAAAATTAGGAGTAGGTATTAAAATCCACGAAGAAGAAATAAAGACTTTGAGGTTCGCTGATGACATTGTAATTCTGTCAGAGACAGCAAAGCACTTAGAAGAGCAGTTGAACGGAATGGATAGTGTCTTGAAAGGAGGATATAAGAGTAACATCAACAAAAACAAAATGAGGATAATGGAATGTAGTCGAATTAAGTCGGGTGATGCTGAGGTAATTAGATTAGGAAATGAGACACTTAAAGTAGTAAAGGAATTTTGCTATTTGGGGAGCATAATAACTGGTGATAGTCGAAGTAGAGAGGATATAAAATGTAGACTGGCAATGGCAAGGAAAGCGTTTCTGAAGAAGAGAAATTTGTTAACATTGAGTATAGATTTAACTGTCAGAAAGTCGTTTCTGAAAGTATTTTTATGGAGGGTAGCCATGTATAGAAGTGAAACATGGACGATAAATAGTTTAGACAAGAAGAGAATAGAAGCTTTCGAAATGTGGTGCTACAGAAGAATGGTGAAGATTAGATGGGTAGATCACATAACTAATGAGGAAGTATTGAATAGAATTGGGGAGAAGAGGAGTTTGTGGCACAACTTGACTAGAAGAAGGGATCGGTTGGTAGGACATGTTCTGAGACATTGCGGGATCACCAATTTAGTACTAGAGGGCAGCGTGGAGGGTAAAAATTGTAGAGGGAGACCAAGAGATGAATACACTAAACAGATTCAGAAGTATGTAGGTTGTAGTTGGTACTGGGAGATGAAGAAGCTTGCACAGGATAGAGTAGCATGGAGAGCTGCATCAAATCAGTCTCAGGACTGAAGACTACAACAACAATGAAATAATATTTGTGAAAACTCTAGCAAAACCGCCCACTTCTTATGTGACCAGACGGAAAGCATAAAATGCTCTCATCCTCACCTAACATAGTATTCTAATCGTGAACAAGAGTGATGAAAATTTCTAATTTAATCACAGGGTAATTTTTATGAGTGAGCTATTTGTGATCCAGAAGCATACTGCAGGGATTTCATTGTAATGTTGAGTACTGAAGCCACTGAAGGTATTAATTATAGTCAGTTGTCTGGTAATGTCTTAGCTTCTTCCTTATTAATGTCTGATAAATATATTTCAGTTCTGTAACTGTCATCTGCTACATTGATAATGAGCCAATCAATGACAGAATCCAGAAAGCCATCCATAACTTTTTCTCCTTTTCTTGTATAATGTGCTGTTCGTATCCCTCCAGCGTCCAGCAGTGACATGTAGAAAAAATGCCTGCGTTAACTCCAGTACGTCAGGCACCTTAACAGTGTTGTTATTTTTCCCAACAAATCCCTTAACTCGGCACCAGACCAGTTCTGTTGGGTTCACATTGTAATGGTACAAAGCAAAATGTAAAAATGCAGCATACATGTGGTTTGCTCGATGCTCTGAAAATGATTGTTTTTCATGTTTCTATGATACTTATTGCTGTGGTTCGTGTGAGACTACATCTGTGGTATTAAACAATGGACATAGTCCAAATAGAGAGTATTTGGGTTTTCATTTTGTCCTGAAACAATAAATTATTATGTTTTCTTAATTTAAGCAACATTTATTAACAATCTTTCATAAAATATAGGTAACTAAGAACTTATATTTGAAGTGAAAGCAGGAATTTCGTGTGCAATAGTTAATTAGAAATAAGAAGAGAAGCATTATTCACAAAAATGATGATGAATTTTACAATTATGATTATGAGATGCAGGTAATTCAAATTGGGGGGGGGGGGGGGAGGGGAAGAATGGCCAAGGCGACTCATGAACCAGCGATCCATGAACTGCACCAGTTTATCAATGTACTCTTTCTTTTTTTTTCTTTTTTGTGAATCTTATTTTGTTCTTTATTGTTTGTTGCCTTTGTTCAGGGTGGTCACCCCATGACACCCGTTCAACTTTAGTGTTGATCTGTTCACTCAGTTTTTTTTTTATTATTATTATTTCTATTTTTCTCAGACCTTAGGTCTGGTTAAAAATGGAAAGTGACGTGGACCTTCATCAAGCGTGACTTCCTTTTAACTGTACGGTATATGTTACATTGTATTTAGGAACTTTTGGGTTATTGAACACATATCAATAATTACGGATTTCTGTAGTTGTATATATACGTTTGGATGTAGCTGTATTGCATTGATGTACTGGTGGATATTGTGTGGTATGACTCCTGTAGTTGATAGTATAATCGGTATAATGTCAACTTTATCCTGATGCCACATGTCCTTGACTTCCTCAGCCAGTTGGATGTATTTTTCAATTTTTTCTCCTGTTTTCTTCTGTATATTTGTTGTATTGGGTATGGATATTTCGATTAGTTGTGTTAATTTCTTCTTTTTATTGGTGAGTATGATGTCAGGTTTGTTATGTGGTGGTGTTTTATCTGTTATAATGGTTCTGTTCCAGTATAATTTGTATTCATCATTCTCCAGTACATTTTGTGGTGCATACTTGTATGTGGGAACATGTTGTTTTATTAGTTTATGTTTTATGGCAAGTTGTTGATGTATTATTTTTGCTACATTGTCATGTCTTCTGGGTATTCTGTATTTGCTAGTATTGTACATCCACTTGTGATGTGATCTACTGTTTCTATTTGTTGTTTGCAAAGTCTGCATTTATCTGTTGTGGTATTGGGATCTTTAATAATATGCTTGCTGTAATATCTGGTGTTTATTGTTTGATCCTGTATTGCAATCATGAATCCTTCCGTCTCACTGTATATATTGCCCTTTCTTAGCCATGTGTTGGATGTGTCTTGATCGATGTGTGGCTGTGTTAGATGATACGGGTGCTTACCATGTAGTGTTTTCTTTTTCCAATTTACTTTCTTCATATCTGTTGATGTTATGTGATCTAAAGGGTTGTAGAAGTGGTTATGCAATTGCAGTGGTATAGCCGATGTATTTATATGAGTGATTGCTTTGTGTATTTTGCTAGTTTCTGCTCGTTCTAGAAAGAATTTTCTTAAATTGTCTACCTGTCCATAACGTAGGTTTTTTATGTCGATGAATCCCCTTCTTCCTTCCTTTCTGCTTAATGTGAATCTTTCTGTTGCTGAATGTATGTGATGTATTCTATATTTGTGGCATTGTGAACGTGTAAGTGTATTGAGTGCTTCTCGGTCTGTGTTACTCCATTTCACTACTCCAAATGAGTAGGTCAATATTGGTATAGCATAAGTATTTATAGCTTTTGTCTTGTTTCTTGCTGTCAATTCTGTTTTCAGTATTTTTGTTAGTCTTTGTCTATATTTTTCTTTTAGTTCTTCTTTAATATTCGTATTATCTATTCCTATTTTTTGTCTGTATCCTAGATATTTATAGGCATCTGTTTTTTTCCATTGCTTCTATGGAGTCACTGTGGTTATTCAATATGTAATCTTCTTGTTTAGTGTGTTTTCCCTTGACTATGCTATTTTTCTTACATTTGTCTGTTCCAAAAGCCATATTTATATCATTGCTGAATACTTCTGTTATCTTTAGTAATTGGCTGAGTTGTTGATTTGTTGCTGCCAATAGTTTTAGATCATCCATGTATAGCAAATGTGTGATTTTGTGTGGGTATGTTCCAGTAATATTATATCCATAATTTGTATTATTTAGCATGTTGGACAGTGGGTTCAGAGCAAGACAGAACCAGAAAGGACTTAATGAGTCTCCTTGGTATATTCCACGCTTAATCTGTATTGGCTGTGATGTGATATTATCTGAATTTGTTTGGATATTAAGTGTGGTTTTCCAGTTTTTCATTACTATGTTTAGGAACTGTATCAATTTAGGATCTACTTTGTATATTTCCAATATCTGTAGTAACCATGAGTGGGGTACACTATCAAAAGCTTTTTGGCAATCAGTGTATGCGTAGTGTAGCGACCTTTGTTTAGTTTTAGCTTGATATGTCACCTCTGCATCTATTATCAGTTGCTCTTTACATCCTCGTGGTCCTTTGCAACAGCCTTTTTGTTCTTCATTTATAATTTTGTTCTGTGTTGTATGTGTCATTAATTTCTGTGTAATGACTGAAGTTAATATTTTGTATATTGTTGGTAGGCATGTTATGGGGTGATATTTAGCTGGGTTTGCTGTGTCTGCTTGATCTTTAGGTTTCAGATAAGTTATTCCATATGTAAGTGTATCAGGGAATGTGTATGGGTCATCAATGTAACTGTTAAATATATGGGTATATGTTAAATAATTTAGTTAGATGTGAATGTGTTGAGGTGAACTTCTTTAGCCAGAAATTTGCTATTTTATCATTTCCAGGGGCTTTCCAATTGTGCGTAGAATTAATTGCTCGGGTGACTTCATGTTGCAAAATTATCACTTCAGGCATTTGTGGTATCATCTTGTGTGAGTCTGTTTCTGCTTGTATCCACCGTGCATGCCTGTTATGTTGTACCGGGTTTGACCATATGTTGCTCCAGAAGTGTTCCATGTCTGTTATGTTTGGTGGATTGTCTATTTTAATGTGTGTGTTATATATTGTCTGGTAAAATTTCTTTTGGTTTGTGTTGAATGTTTGGTTTTGTTTCCTTCTATTTTCACTTTTTTTGTATCTTCTAAGTCGTTTGGCCAGTGCTTGTAATTTCTGCTTCTTTTCATCTAATTGCTCTATTGCTTCTTGTTGTGAGATTTTACCTAACCTTTTTCGTTTTTTGTCTGACATTTCATTTCTTATAAATTGTGTTAGCTGTCTGATGTCTTTTCTCAGTTTTTCTATTCTGATCTGTAGCCTGTGTTGCCATGCTGGTTTTGTGGGTTTCTTCTGTGTGTTGGTTGGTTCTGATCTCTGCCTAGTGTGTATATTTAGTGTAGTGAGTGCTCCTACATAAACCAGTAGTTGTAACTCTTCCATAGTTGTATTTTCATTTATTTTGTTGTGTATGATTGTGTTGATAGTTGTTATTGTTGTTTTGACTTGTGGGTTATTTGGTGGTCTATGCAAGAATGATCTAATGTCTGTATTTGTGTCTTTGTATTCTATATATGTCAACTGAAATTTTTCTTCTATATCTAACATGTCTGTCACTTCATGTTCTATTTGTGCTTGTTCTGGTGGCTGTCTTAAGATTTCGTTTTCCTCTGATTGTTTAATTGACGCGTTTTGTTCTTTGTTTGTTTTCTCTGGGATGTTTGAGTCAATTACTGTATTTTCTTCTTCTTCTAATTGCACATTATTTTGTTCCAGTATTTGTTGTACTTGTTGTTTGATGTTTTCTAATTCTGACTGGGGTATCCTGTTATTTTTTATTATTACACGGATCTGATCAGCTAGTCGTTTAATTCCGGGTATCTGGTAATAAATGTTGTGTATACTTGTGATCTGTATCAAGTTGTGTTGGTTCCTAGGTTTGTTGCTTGGTAATAACAGAACATGAGGTGTCGATTAACTTCATCTGACCATCTCATCCTCTGTCTTTGTTTTCCTTCTAGGGTGGTTGCAGGAAGCATATCCTGCAAAACACCTCTATTTGGATTTAAATCATTTTCCAGTTGGCTAGCAGTGTAATTACCATTGTGGGCGGGCATAGGGTTCAAGCGTCGTCCCCGACCATGACGGCGCTTGTCCGAGGCTTCTTTAGTTCTGTCCTGAACCAAGTAATCACACTAAAAGGGGGGTTAGCCCTATTAGTGGTTTGTTCTTTTCGTCGCCTTTTACGACTGGCAGAACATACCGGAGGCCTATTCTTTTCCTGGGCCTCCACGGGGTTTAATACTGACTAATCTTCACATTTGTGTTTGTTTACATCAGGTTTATTCTTATGATGAACAGAGTACAGAATATTGCTCAAGGGTGTGGGATCAATATCATATCGTACTTACAGAGGATACTGAATGTATACAGGGCAGTATGAATGGTTACAGATTTGTTTGAATCATGGGAGGGTATTTCAGAAATGCCAAAAAAGTTGAAATGGTCAGTGCTTCAAACAAGATGCCATCTATCTTGTGAAAGCCTACTGAACAAAGTTTGAGAACCAATATTCAGCACTCATAGAGAAACTGAGCAGTCATCCATCCCAATGTCCGTAAGAGAAGACCCTCTAATAGGTTGTACAATGGGAAGTATCCTCCGTGGTATATGTCAAGGTGGTTTGCAAAATATGGATACACAAAAGCAATGCTGGCATGTGCACTTGTACTTTCATTAATCCAGAAATGGACTGCCTTGATTACTGATGCAAAGTTGCTGTAAACTTATCTCAAATTTGTGTTTATTTGCAGTCCGTATGCATGAAAAAAATACTTTGTCACTGCACAAGACTTACTTTCGTCCATTTCTATGAAACATCCAGTTTCAATCACTTGTGATAGCTACCAATAAACAACATTTCACATCTGTTTAGAAGATGTAGTAAATCTATATGTGTTTTAGTAGTCCTGTTACTCTGCAAAATGTCCAACTGTTTAATAGAATTTTAGCTGATTTTTAGATCCATCCTTATATGACCCAGGGAATGGAGTTCTTAGCGACAGCAAATTGTTGAAATGAGTGTAATTATCCATTGCTCATACTCAAATTAGTGTGTCTTAATGATTCAAATTGTTTATTCTGTACAAGCCAGACCATCCCATTGGCAATGAAGTCAGGATGGTTCAAGTGTTTATTGACCTCGTTGCAGGCCATGGTGATGATACAGGATGTTTAGCAGGGCAGCAGGTATGTAGAGCCAGATGGACAGCAGCTGTAAAGTCATAAAAGCAATGAGAAAACCATACTCAATTTATTAAATGCAGTAAGAGACAAGTGATGGCCAGGGGTGTGTGCTTAACTTGGTACACAGCCTCAGGAGGTGGTTGTCTCACGGAGTTGCCAAGCCAAGCAGATGACGTCAGTGGTGGAATGTTCTCAGCAACTCGTTGAGTGCAGGATTGCATCAGCTCAGGTAGACAGTTGGCACGCAGTGATGGCAAGCTCCGTAGTAAGTCGGTCACACCATTTGGTGCAGATGCATGACCAGCTAACTGTGTGGAGTGAGCCTAGTACAGGGATCACCTGAGCACTGCAGTCGGCCGAGGACCCCACTGTAGGATACAGCACAATGCCCAGTGAACACAAGTCTGCAGTAGCTGAGTATGAGCATGCACTGCAGGCAGCACCTCAGCAGTGAGTTGGGTGCATCTGTGAACTATGAGCTTCGAGGTAGGTGTCTTAAACTTACTTGAAGCCAGCCAGCACATGGATACCAGCTGGAAGACACCAGTCTGTCTCCCAGCATTATCAATACAAGGTGCATGCCATAGTCTTGCAGCTAGTGTGAGCTGGATGTAGTAGCTGTAATTTGGATGACCCATATGAGGTTGATGACTTTCATGGAGTACTTCTCAGAGCTGGCTGCAGACAATGACAGATACTGCATGGTGGGTGGTTGTTATTTACTGTTGTTTGTCCCAGTCCTGATGTGACAGGACATCTTTATCGATTGTGCAGACCATGGAAGTGTTGCTGGCCCAGGCTTGATTGTGGAGAAATCCGGGTCACTTTTGCAGGCCTGACCCCTGCACTGTGCTGCGTCAGCAGTGTCCCAGCCCCAGCTGCAGCAACAGGGGCTGAATATGTGGCAACTGGTGTGACTCTAGGGACAAGGCAGAGGCTTCTGTCATGTCTGCGTGGCCTCTCTACAGATTCTCTTTTATCAGAACACAGAGACAGCTTTCTGTTTGCTTGGCCAAAAGTTACAGCCACCAGTTTGAAAGGCAGTGGCACAACATGCTTTCCCTCTTTGGAAGATCCGGTCCACTGGATCACGCTTTGGAAGTCCCTCAACAATATGCTTACATTTTTACATTTATGAACATTCCTTTCAGTTTTCTCTTATGCTAAGCCAGCCTGAAATACAATGTCCAATGGATGGGCTGGTATACTTAATCAATAATTATTTGCTAAGGGTGACCCACTCAATCAGTACTCAGTTATCAGGGAGTTAACAGGGTGGGAACTTCCCTGTCTTTAATTGATATAAGCCACCCAGATGAAAGTCCAAACTAATCTTGTACCCAAGACTTATAAGCTTATTACCATGACTTTGTGGTTGTATTCATTAAGATATTGTTGCATTTGCTTGGCAGAAATACGTCCTTTCTGTGCTGCTATGAATTTGTCCAGGGAGTTAAGGAAGTTGGGTTCTAAGGCACTGTATAGAGAACTCAGATTTTGAGCACTAAGTTTATCTAAATGTTTGTCAGGCCAACATCATAGATAATGTGTTCTGTTTATCATAGCTTCTGCTATGGTAGCTGGAAGATGTAAAGTTGGCTGTAAAATATCAGAAGTTATGCCATTTACCAATATACTGCTCCCGGTGCAACTTAATTTTTCTGTCGTGGACATCTTTGCCCAGACTCCTATCTCACCAATTAAGGGTGAATTATATAGTAGTTATACTGAGCATTGGTGTTTGCTGCTGGGAACGGGTCCTTTACTGTCATGAGATGGTAGGATAGTGATAAGGCTTTCTTGTCCAGAGGAGTAATAAATTCCAATGTATCTGTTTGCATCTTACACAGGCCAGCCAGAAACTGTTTGGTGACAGCAGGATAGGGGTTAACTGCCAATGCGCTATATGGTGTATAGCTTCCTGCAATTCTGCTATCTCAAATCAGGCTTCCCCTACACTGTCGGCCAGTGTTCATGAAAGTCTCACTACAGCTAACCAGCTATTCAGTAGGTCTAACTGGATCTACATTGTATCTAAATCCCAGTTCACTGTACTGGTGCCAGTTTCTACATAACACATTAGGTCTGCTGTTACCCTTGCAGCATTCTGGTGTCAATCAGAACTCCTTGCCCTAGATCTGTTAGTTTGCCATGTGCCATTCTATCAAAGCATTAGTACATTCCCCTGCACTTTGAGTGTCATTGAGGTCCCTATGTGTCATCAGTGTTTCTGGTGCCAAATACTATTTTCAGTAAACTACATCCCGTATCTAACTACCGCTACTTCTTTCATTGCAATGTGTGTGGCAGTAAATCCACAGCTTGCTGCAGTTGCTCTCAGAGATGTTCATAGGGGACATACAGTATTTGGTACTCTCCATGTGTCTCATCAATACTCCCTTTTTCCTGTCCCTAAGGTGCAGCTCCGAGGAAGCCTCATCCTCCCCCTGTACCTTGTTCTCACTTCCCATGCAATATTCAGTGGTGTCTGGTTAGGATGACGTCTCTCTGCCTGAATTAGAGTACTCCTTCCTCCATTGGTTGGTCCTGCAATGCACTCACCCTTTTGCAGCTGTTGAGGCACGGCACTGCCAGAACTGTGATCACCCCATGGTCATTTTTGCTTGTGATGTTACCTCAACGAAAGAAGCTATAACGATTCACCTTCCTTGATCTAGATCCATTGTCTACAAATAAAGCCTATTACTATATTCCCCACAACATAACAAAAAAGCTGTACTCCTGTTGTCCCACATTCTTTTTGTGACATAACAATCCCTGAATTATCGTGACATCATAAATCACACAAGAACATAAACATCTTAATATATCACTCTTGTGTGTGTGCTCTTGAAGCATACAAAATTGTGTGTGTGGTCTGCGCGAGAGCATCTGGTTTCTCCTTTTTCTTTCTATGCCTTCCCTCATTTTGAGGGAATGCTACCATTACTGGTGGCAACAAATCTGGTGCACTCCTAAAAGGATGAATGCACCTGACATGCATGAATGTCATACCCATTGGTAACTGCTGTTTGACATTCACTGGTGAGGTGATAAGGACCTTTGTACTGGGTGCCTAATTTTTTGTTTTATCCTTTGGAGAATACAGACTTGTTAGCATCACCTATTGACCTATGTGATATTCTGGTAATATGACATTGCATTGTCCACTCTTTTGTGATGCTCAAGGTCCTTGGTATTAGATCTTTGCACCCTTTCAACACTTCTTTCAATGTTCTCATGATATTTTGTATGGTTCACCATTTTTCCCTGCCTTTGGTTTGATTATCTCAAATGGCAAAGACATTTTTTGACTATACACCATCTCATATAGTGATAGACTTGTGCTTTCATGGGTTATTGAATTATAAGTCACTACTGTGTACCACAAGAAAGTTTCCAAATAACTGTGATGGGTTTTCACATAGGCCTTAATATCTTCCCTAGCATTCGATGTACACACTCAGTTCTTCTGTTGGCCTGCAGATGTAATGGGCTTGTTCTCATTTTGCAAATACATAACAGATGACTTATAAAATTTGTGCCCTGGTCTGTGATCATCATTTCTGGAATACCAAACTTCGGTAGTCTGTTATTTACCAGTGCATATGGTACAGTGTCCACCTGCTGGCTCAGGATAGCAATTATCCCTATGTATCATGAGAAATGATCTGATTGTAGCAGTTTCCCACTGGTGTCTGACTAAAAGGTCATAAAATAACCATCTTGATCATTTCGAAAGGCTTAGTAGTTTCTGACAACCTCTGTAGTGCCACACGATGATGGCTAAATTCCACATTTTGTACAAATGGCATATAGTTTTCCACATATTGTTCTATGTTTTGTCAACGCATGCTCTTGTAAGTAATGTTTGGCTATTCTTTGGTCTGTGGTTCTACACCTTTCATGTCCAGACAATACATGGTAGCGTACATGTTTCAATACTTCTTCCCCTTGAGTGACAGGGAGCACAGTGTGAGGCCTAAGCATAGTTTCTGACTCAACACAACCACCAGGAATGACCAACTATGGCCGTATTACAAATAGTTTGCAATCCATATCAGCAGCTTATGCTCTTCGGCACTCTGCAGTGTTTTGATCCACCATCACACTACACCAGTTTTTCCACTTTACTGTTTTTCTTACTGAGTTTGTGAACTACATTGAAATTAAACTTGCCTAATTGTAATGCCCATCATGTAAGTATGCTCAACAGATCTTTTAATGCCACCAGCCATTTCAGTGCTGTGTGAGCTGTTAACACCTTAAATTTTTTGATATAACTAATAGCTACAGAAATATGTCATGGTGTGTATTAACCTTAATGTCTCCTTCTCAGTGATGGACTATTTCCTCTCTGCTTTGTTCAGTTGTCATAATGCCTAAGTGACTGGATGTTGCTTGACTTAAAACGCAACCTACCGCTGGATTGCTAGCTTCATATCACAAAGTGAAGTTACTTTCATAATCCAGAAAGATCAATAAGAGGCTAGTTGTTAATAATCTGAGAGGTTGTACTATATTTGCAAATCCTTGGACAAACTTCCTATAGCAGTTTGCTTGTGCCAGAAATGACTGTAATTTCTTACTCATCCGAGGTTTTTGTGAAACTTCACTAAGCATTCACTAATCTCGGATCTGTTCATACTCTATCCTTGCGAATTACATGTCCCAGGAAATTCACTTCTTATAGTGCAAAATGACAATTCTCTATGCTAAGAGTTAGACGTGCTGAACAAGTCTCTCAAAATTTCCCTCAGCTGATGTACACGCTTCTTCATATTCTTCACAAACGTAGCAATATTTTTGTAAACCATCGTCGCTAGTTTTGAAAGGCCATGTCGCTACTGCCGTGGAGGTTGAGTTTGTGAGGTCGTGAAACGGCTTCTGGTGCAGTACACTGCTACGACAGTTTCTCCCTGCCACTACTACACAAGCTATGCCCCAGGGTCAGGTAACAGGGTAGGAGAATGAGGGTTCTACAACACTCCAACAAATTAATAATAAACTTGCACAGATGAGTTAAAAAGGTTTACTTATCTTTGTGACTTGTTGAATGATTAAGTCTGCAATACTGCATGTAACATAACACAAAATAGGCCCTCAATGCATAACTGCAAGTAATTGTAGGTAAACTTCACAGTACATAGCAAATGCAGTTTACAACAACTGTCTGCCCACTTTGAAGAGTTTACTAAATGATGTTCCCTGTCTAAGTCAGCCCTAGACGATGATCTATAACCAACTGGGTAAGAGCTGCTCTTCCATCTTACGAGTAGGCTTCTGTCCGTTGTCATCCAGTCATTGGTGGATTGTACTCGGCTGGCAATTGAGTGAGACGAAGTCGATATCTTCATCCTCAGTGCCGCCTGCAGCACTGTTTCAACTCCAGTTCCCTCAAAACTCCCTCCAACAACTGCTGAAACATGGCTGGTGCATTTTTCAAACCAAACATCATTAATTGATACTGTAATGACCTAAAGGAACTGTAAATGCAGCTTTTAGTCAGTCCTCTGGTGCTACTTCCAATTGATGATGACCACTTGTTAAATCTATAGCAGAAAGTACCTACATTATCCCAAGGGTGTTTGTTATATTCAGTATTGGATACATGTCTGTAATCATATGACTGTTGAAGTATCTGCAATCACAGTAGAATTGATTCTACTTTGTACCACCCAAGCTTTTTTCAGTATTATTACCAAACATGTACCCCATGGGCTAGTACTTTCCTCAGTGATATTATCATGTAACTTCTGGTTAATGAATTCATTGATTACCTGTTGTAGGTGATGTGGCACCCTATTTGCCTTATGGTGATTGTTTCCCAGCTGGGATCCTGTAATGTGTTTGCTGGGGTTGCTGGTAACAAGCCATCAGGATTAGATGGTCCTCAAATTCCAAGAGTAAGTTCTCCGTTGCTACTCTCCCTCTGTTTCCTCTAAATACTCTACTTTTACATACAGTGCAGTTATACTGACAGCTTGCTCATGGCTAGGGTCCAAACTTGACCTGTCTAAATGATCTTCATTTAGAATATCTAAATTGTGACTAATAATCCCTTAGACGAACTCAGGTCTTCGGCATTGGGCACTACTTGTCAACAGTCAATTTCCTACACATATGTAATACTCTTGTACCCAGAACACCATGTTTTATCTAGCTTGTTGTTTTCTTCCAGTGGTTCCACCACACAAATGATGTTTACAGATAGTTCTGTTTCCACCTTCATCCAAAGTAGTTCCCCTGTACCTTGTGGTACATTATCATATGAACTAACCTTAGTGATCTTGCACAGAGCTTAATTGGTTTGTCTTAATGAGAGACGATCCTTGTGGCTGTATGTCACTGACATCTGTTTACCCCCCCCCCCCCCCCCCCCCCCCTCCCAATAGATCAGTGTTCTCTAGAGCTCTATCATGCATTTGCCAAGGTCAGTTTGAGCATGATGCTTGTAAGAGAAATCTATCCTTCACATTGTGCAGTACCCTTCACCTGGAATTGCTTCACTCCCACCTAAACTCATTGACACCTGTCCTTTGCAAACTTAGGTTCTGAGTGAACCAATTAAGAGACCTGAAAAAAAAAATCTGTTTTAGTTTCAGTGAAAAATAATTGAAATCTATGAGGAACATTGACAGCTTTTACTTCATGTGTTACATGGCTGATTTGTGAGAAGCTGCATCTACTTGTGTATTCCGCAGCTAACAGTATGTTACGTGTCACATTTGACTAGCTTGTCAGGAATGGCCATCTCACTCTTGACCCTGTGGACTGAGGTACTAAGTTTGTAGATCAGTGGCTGCAGGTGGCAATAATGCAGGTGACACCAGAACTATGTCACACCGTAGATCAGACGTAGCCCCTCCATCTTTGATGATGTGTAGTTATACTCAACACTGTTCAGTTATAAGCTTGTATCCTTCTGGTTCCTCATTTTAAGACACGTCTTGAGGTAGAGTCATTTGAAGAGTACAACAGAATAAAGAGCTTGCTGTAATAGATGTAGGCCAAGGCAGGACCTGTCCTCCATGAGGGTCCTCACACCTTAGGGCTTCCTCGTAGTCCGTATTATCCATTGGAATTTTAATCTTTTTCTTTGACAAGTGCATCAGAGGATCAGGAACAAACCTATGTTAATAATTTGCTAACCATATATGTTGCACAGAAAATTTACATACAGCTTCTAGTAACTGGGCATATGTTTGAATTCTGGCCTTTCTGATGATTTTTCCTGTATATTGAACTTCCATGGGCTCAAAGTGACATTCTGCAGACAAAGTTGTAGATGTATTCAATTTCTGGCCTTTTCAGGTTATTGAACAACCATATTAAAAATTCTTAAGTACGCCTGGAGAACAAAATTATATTGCCCAGATAGACAATGCAGTGCCGAAATGCACCATAGTTTGGGAGTTTATTTTACACTCCTGGAAATGGAAAAAAGAACACATTGACACCGGTGTGTCAGACCCACCATACTTGCTCCGGACACTGCGAGAGGGCTGTACAAGCAATGATCACACGCACGGCACAGCGGACACACCAGGAACCGCGGTGTTGGCCGTCGAATGGCGCTAGATGCGCAGCATTTGTGCACTGCCGCCGTCAGTGTCAGCCAGTTTGCCGTGGCATAGGGAGCTCCATCGCAGTCTTTAACACTGGTAGCATGCCGCGACAGCGTGGACGTGAACCGTATGTGCAGTTGACGGACTTTGAGCGAGGGCGTATAGTGGGCATGCGGGAGGCCGGGTGGACGTACCGCCGAATTGCTCAACACGTGGGGCGTGAGGTCTTCACAGTACATCGATGTTGTCGCCAGTGGTCGGCGGAAGGTGCACGTGCCCGTCAACGTGGGACCGGACCGCAGCGACGCACGGATGCACGCCAAGACCGTAGGATCCTACGCAGTGCCGTAGGGGACCGCACCGCCACTTCCCAGCAAATTAGGGACACTGTTGCTCCTGGGGTATCGGCGAGGACCATTCGCAACCGTCTCCATGAAGCTGGGCTACGGTCTCGCACACCGTTAGGCCGTCTTCCGCTCACGCCCCAACATCGTGCAGCCCGCCTCCAGTGGTGTCGCGACAGGCGTAAATGGAGGGATGAATGGAGACGTGTCGTCTTCAGCGATGAGAGTCGCTTCTGCCTTGGTGCCAATGATGGTCGTATGCGTGTTTGGCGCCGTGCAGGTGAGCGCCACAATCAGGACTGCACACGACCGAGGCACACAGGGCCAACACCCGGCATCATGGTGTGGGGAGAGATCTCCTACACTGGCCGTACACCACTGGTGATCGTCGAGAGGACACTGAATAGTGCACGGTACATCCAAACTGTCATTGAACCCATCGTTCTACCATTCCTAGACCGGCAAGGGAACTTGCTGTTCCAACGGGACAATGCACGTCCGCATGTATCCCGTGCCACCCAACGTGCTCTAGAAGGTGTAAGTCAACTACCCTGGCCAGCAAAATCTCCGGATCTGTCCCCCATTGAGCATGTTTGGGACTGGATGAAGCGTCGTCTCACGCGCTCTGCACGTTGAAATGCAGCAAATGTTATCCCGGCTGAGACACAAGTTGAAAATATGATCACTATTTTTTCTTATTTACTTAAATTTGCCATATTTCGTGACAGTACCTTTTTTATTAGACGTTTACACGGCGATATAGTCTTGGCTTCAGTTGTCTAAGTATGATTCCACAATGCATCTTTGTTGGTTGCAGAATTGACGTGGTTCAACGTGTTTCTCTCATTTTGGTGTTTCAAATACAGTTTCTTCAAATGTAGTTTCTTCTTTTTAGTTAATACAAAAATAATAGTAACATACTTCAAAATTATTTATGACGGTGACCTTCACATTGTTCTTCCGTCAACACACACAAGAGTTAGCTGCCGACTAAGTACAGTCAAAGACGACTCCAACGTCAAAGATCGTTTTACACCACACACAATCTTCCAGTTGTAATCAGTCTCTTTGCTATTCTTCGATACATTTTCTAATAGTAATCAATATGCTTTTACTCTCAAAAACAGAAGTAAATTAACATATAATAAGACAAATTATAATAAATCCTGACAAAAATATAAGAAAACATTTACAATTCGGTATCGACAAATACGGTAAAAAAATTACATCTCCCAGATCCATTACAACTGCTCCCCAGGGCTTTTGTTTTTGGACAAAATCCCGACCACACTCAGTAATGGATCTGTATTACACAATTAGTACATTAATGATGCAGTCTGACAACCTCTTCCAAATTTGGACTCTTTGAATCTGTGGACTTGTTACTGGCTGTTGTTGCAATGATACTTCCCCATCAATCTCATACACAAAAATTTCAAGTAAAAAAATTATTTAACATGACAAATATACATGGTATAAATCATACATGAGAAATATTCTAACATACAGCATACAGATTGAAAATAATAGAAAGGTAAAACTCATTTCCTGGAATAAGATTCAATTTTTTTTTTTAAATATTAATGTTAATTTCATTATGCTTACATATTGTACAGTAAAAACGATACTGGATATATATAGTGTAATGTGTTTTTCTCTATATTTGCCTTATATATATATATATATATATATATATATATATATATATAATAGAGGGAAACATTCCACGTGGGAAAAATATATTTAAAAAGAAAGATGATGAGACTTACCCAACAAAAGCGCTGGCAGGTCGATAGACACACAAACAAACAGAAGGTTGTTCGTTTAGAAGAAAACAACACTAAGGCTGAAGAGGATACTCCAAATGCAGCCTCTTTCACTTTTCCAGAGTGTGATGTTGTGTACAAATGTTGGATATTTCTTTGTTTGTGTGTCTATCGACCTGCCAGCGCTTTTGTTGGGTAAGTCTCATCATCTTTCTTTTTATATATATATATATATATATATATATATATATATATATATATATATTTGTGTTTGTTTGTGTGTCTGTCGACCTGCCAGCACTTTCATTTGGTAAGTCACATCATCTTTGTTTTTAAATATATATATATATATATATATATATATATATATATATATATATATATATATATAAAATAGAGGGAAACATTCCACGTGGGAAATATATATATATATATATATATATTTATTTAACTTCTGATTTTCTTAATTTTTATATTTTTTTATTAGCCATGGTTTTTTTGTTTTTTGTATTTTTTTTGCTTATGATTTTCTTTTTAAATTTTTTTTAACTCATGTTTTTTTATATATTTTTTTGTGATTTTCTTCTTTTAGTACAGTTAAAGATACATCAGTATTATCTAAATTTTTTTTTTGCAATTATTTATGTACACTTTCCTCTACTACAATATTACTACAAATCACATTCTTATGAAGAGTACTTTTGCTGCCCACAACATCAGTATAAACAACAATAAACTGCTCATATATCATGAGGCTTTATCTAAAATTGGTTTTGAAACTTATACCTTTGCATGCATGTCCTCACATGCATGCCTTCACCCATAGGGAAGACTTGGCTTCCAAAAATTAGAAAAATTCAGAAATGCTCACTATGGAGACTTTTTTTTTGTAAAAAAAGTAAAAATAAATCTTTCTCTCATTCTTTGTTACAACAGTGTTTTTTCATCAGTTTCAATTAACACGTGACTTCAAATTATTAATTTATACATGCAAATATACATACTTGGTTGTACAGGCAGTTTTGTTCTAACAAGCGTATTCCAGTGGAGGACTTTTGTTTTAGATGATAATAGGTTATTTAAATTTTGATTCTTTTGTTTTTTTTTTTTTTTGTTTTTTTCGAAACCACTACTAGAGGATTATTATATGCACTGATACTCCTTTCTATTATATTACATCCTTTCATCTTTTTCAGCTCTTTCTCAACAGGAGGTCTTTTTGATATTGCAATACTGTATGGTTTTATGAAAAATGGTTCATGAGGTTTTACCTGAAGCTCACACTGATAACCCTTTACCCTACCAGGTATGTCACTGAAAACATCACTGTATTCCCACAGCAGATTTTCTAACTGTTGTTTTTGCTCCCCAGATAAATTTTGTGTTTCTGAAATTTTCAAATTTACTAAATTCCCAAATTCAACTTCATCAGTATCAAATCTATGAGTTTCAATATTCTCCAATCTATTTTCTTTTAGTAAATTGATACTGTCAAAATTTCCATTACTCTGATCATCAAGTGTGTTCACAAAATTTGTCTGAATGTATTCCCTTTCACTAGTTTCTATCAAAAGTTTTCTTCCAACCCAATCAAATGCTGTATTTACTTTTACTATCCAATTCATACCCAAAAGAAAATCCTCATTAAATTCCTGAATTACAAAACATCCATGTGTGAACAACTTGCCTTCAATTAAAAATGTCACTAAAGCCTGGCTTTTTACCAATTTACTGCTCTTCCCAGTAGCACCTTTTATCTTTACCCCAACAACTGGCATTTCAACAAAATCTTTCCCCGCTTTCAATTTCTTGCTTAACCTTTCAGATATTCCCGAGATCTCACTTCCTGTATCAATTAAACATTTACCAATCCATGACGCAATTTGAACTTTTATATAAGGACTGCAAAATTGATCACTTTTCTCAGAACCTGTATCCTCATGTAACAAATCACTTTCAATTTCCCCAAACCTATACTTATCAGAATCATATGGTATATCATTACATGTATTATTTGTCACAGTTATAAAATTTGCACAAGATACAAAATTGTCATTAGTACTCTCTATTATCTCAAATAGCCAAGAATTTTCATCCAAATCACATTGTATACTATTGAAGTACTTATCCTTCAGTTTTTCAAAAATAAAATATCTCATCTTTTTCCACCACTCAGGACATACAGTTTCACATACATTAATAAGCATCTTTCTAAAGTTCTTGTCAAAAGAAATAGTTTCACTGTTCAGCCATAGATTATTAAGAAATGTGTGTGTATCATTAGTATCTGTAAAAGTTTCACTTAGGCTAGAAGTTATACATGTGTCATCGTTATTTGTGTAGTCAGATTCTTTACCAACAACATCTAAATTCACACTTTTACATACACCCAGCTTGTGAGTCTTATTCATCCTGGTAACATCCCTGGGAATTTCTATAATATTCTCACTATTTAATCCATTTTCAACCATGTGTATACCCAACTCCCTATTTAAACTAATGAAACACCTTTCCTCAACATCATCATCATCAATACCATTACTATCATTAACTTTATCATCAACATCATTATCATTATAAATATTCAAGTCATACACATTCAAATTATCCCCCAAAATATTATTTCTCCTTTCTAAAGTTACCAGGTCCCTTTCACCAATATTTTCATTCTCACAGCATGCATTCTCTCTTTCATTCACACACATCTCTGAACTACTACAAATTACATCATCTGACAAAGTGTTGTTCTTTTCTGCCCAAGTGTAAAACTCTGTTAAATTAAATGAATCACAATTACTTTTATCTACTGTATGTTCTTGTGTACTGAAAATTTTATCTTTATCAATATTATTTTCCTCTTGAAATTTTTTCAATAAGTAACAACTAATAACCTCATGTGATAGCTTAGGTTTGGAACTGTCATGTTTGGGTTTATGATAGTCACATCCATTGGTCCTTTCAACATGCTCACCTTCTGCCTCAACCTTGCGGACCTTCAAGGGGGCGTCTACTCGTTTTTTGTTTCCTGAATTACAACTTGTTCCTGCTTGAACTGCTGATTGTGGTTCTGCCAATGTCTCTGATCAACATTTCTGTTCCCATTCCTTTGCCAAACATTACCTGATTGTCGGTAGTTTCTGTCGTACTGATCTCTATCAAAATTTCCGTGATTTTGATCCCTAAAGTGTTCTCTATTTTGTTGATTATTACCGCAAAAATCATGTTCTTGTGTTGGATAAAAATTATGGTCCTTCTTCTGAAAATTGTTATATCCCCCTGAATTTTGACCGACACCATGATAATTGTTTTGTTCCCTTTTTTGAAAGTTATCATTTCCCCAATTTTGACCGTTACCTTTCTGAGTAAACCCACTGTGTGTTCTTGTTGTTACCCTATCCAACTTTTCAATATAATTGAGAAACTGCTCTACATTACTATCAGGACAATGAACTAAACTCAACTGCATTGCTGATGGCAATCTTCTCTTTAAGGTATCAATTTTGATCAAGTCATCCAAAGGTTTTGTTAAATGAATAAGTTTTTGGAGTTCACTTTTGCAAAATTGTTTCATGCTCCCATCTGATTCTCTATAGTTTCGCCCATTCAAAAATTCACTTTTGATTCTAGTTTGTTTAAGATCATCCCAAAAATTTTCCAGAAATTTTGATTCAAATTCTGAAAATCTCATCCCCATAGTTACAATCTGGTTTGCCCAAGTCAAAGCTTCCCCTTCCAAGAATTTTTTCACAAATTTAATTTTTATTTCATCTGGTGAGTGAGGTAAAAAGCAATCCTTACAATACTGCATAAAATCAACGGGATGTAAGGGTCCATCTACCGAAAAGTGCTTCACTGGAATATTAGATACAAGATTACATGTGTTGAAATTGTAATTTTTGCTTTGAAATTCAATGTTAAAACTTTCAATTTTTTCGCTAAGTTCTTTGGCAGATTTTTTGTTTTCTAAATCATTGCATTCTACTTTTTCTTCTAAAGTAACCAAACGATTGTCAGTTTTTTGTTCTACATTTTTTACTAAAACTTTTGTATTCTCATCCAAATTTTTAATTTCCCCTTTTATGTCATTAAAATCAATTAAATTTATTTCCCTATCTGCCAGTAACTCATTTTTTACAGTACTAATTTCACCGCTCAATTTAGCATCAATTTCATCTACTTTTGCTTCCACAGATTCAATTTTTTCCTCAGCATTGCCAACTCTGTTCGAAAGATCACCCACTTGGGTATTGACTGCTTGGACTTGCAACAAAATGTTATCAATTTTTTCATCCCAGTAAGTCTTATTGTCGTCAAGTGTTTGTTTAATTTCTTTCGTGAAATTTACAAGAAAACTTTTAAAATCAAACTTATCGGTTCTTTCACTTTCATTTGACCTGTCCTGATGTTCGAAGTCTATTAAATTACTACTTTCTACTTTAGGCACAACACTCTCGAAAATCTCATAAGTCATTGTGAAGAACAAAAATTTATACACAACAATACAGAACAAGATAAAAAGATTGTTTTAACAAAATACAATGGTTTCGTGACTTATCTGGAACACTCTTCTACTGTTGCAAAACCACATTTTCCATCTGTGTGATTGTTGACCAAAATTCTTGAAATTACTTCTTCTGTCGAAAATTATATTTTTCGCCGAAACATTTCTTCATCAAAACTTTCACTTCCCGATGAACACAAACACTGTAACACACATTCTGAAGAAACTGGTATTAACACAAAAATTTTCTTCCTCGTAGCACTGTTGAAAATCTCGTGAACACGATATCCCGGCTGCTGAGGCCCCAGTTGAAATGCGGCAAATGTTATCCCGGCTGAGACACAAGTTGAAAATATGATCACTATTTTTTCTTATTTACTTAAATTTGCCATATTTCGTGACAGTACCTTTTTTATTAGACGTTTACACGGCGATATAGTCTTGGCTTCAGTTGTCTAAGTATGATTCCACAATGCATCTTTATTGGTTGCAGAATTGACGTGGTTCAACGTGTTTCTCTCATTTTGGTGTTTCAAATACAGTTTCTTCAAATGTAGTTTCTTCTTTTTAGTTAATACAAAAATAATAGTAACATACTTCAAAATTATTTATGACGGTGACCTTCACATTGTTCTTCCGTCAACACACACAAGAGTTAGCTGCCGACTAAGTACAGTCAAAGACGACTCCAACGTCAAAGATGTTTTACACCACACACAATCTTCCAGTTGTAATCAGTCTCTTTGCTATTCTTCGATACATTTTCTAATAATAATCAATATGCTTTTACTCTCAAAAACAGAAGTAAATTAACATATAATAAGACAAATTATAATAAATCCTGACAAAAATATAAGAAAACATTTACAATTCGGTATCGACAAATACGGTAAAAAAATTACATCTCCCAGATCCATTACAACGTCCAGCACGAATGCTGGTCCAACTGAGGCGCCAGGTGGGAATGGCATGGCAAGCCGTTCCACAGGACTACATCCAGCATCTCTACGATCGTCTCCATGGGAGAATAGCAGCCTGCATTGCTGCGAAAGGTGGATATACACTGTACTAGTGCCGACATTGTGCATGCTCTGTTGCCTGTGTCTATGTGCCTGTGGTTCTGTCAGTGTGATCATGTGATGTATCTGACCCCAGGAATGTGTCAATAAAGTTTCCCCTTCCTGGGACAATGAATTCACGGTGTTCTTATTTCAATTTCCAGGAGTGTATTTTTTAGGTCCACAAACAACTGATTGTGCAAGTTAGTTTGGAGGTCAAAGGAAGGCAAGAGCACTTGACCTCCAACAGAATCATGTCTAGTAAAACATTGTGGTGTTTAAACCAATCCTTGTGTTGATGACAGCTTTACTTTATTAATCATCACTTACTTTATGTTAAATTAGATATCTGTAATGACAACAGAATTGATAAGTCTTGGTTCCATCTGTGTGTTTCTTAGGTATAAGCACTACAGGAGAGGGCCATAAGCTTATGCATCCTGGTAAACTACCGTTAAGTAACAGATTCTTAATAGTTCACAACTGGTATAAGATGGCATGGATTACGATAGGATTTCCAATAAATGCAGAATTTGTTCCTGGATGGAATTCAGTTTTGTGTAATGGTTGTGGTGGGCAAACAGCTTTTAGATTGGTTCGGGGATCCATGATATACTGTAGGTTCCCCACAACTGGCTCTGTAAGTGGGCCTTAAGGTTAGGAGAAGACAAGGATGTACCACCTTGAACAGTACCATGCCTAGTAGAACACAGTGGTTTGATACCAGCCGTCATTGTGATGACAACTTTTCCTTATTAATCATCATCATCTATTTTATGTTAGATCAGATGTTTGTAATGACAACAAAACTGGTAAATCTTGGTTGCATCAGTGCATTTCTTATGTGCACTCTTTGATATAAATTGTGACTGCTGTAGAGATTAAGTCCCAGTCACACAGAGAATTCTAAGTCCAGCCCTCTGCATATCTGGCAGCACTGTAGGATGTGAAACTGGAGGAACTGTCTCCAGCTGTTACAGAGCAGTACCTGCCCATGATCTTGCAGTAAATGTCATGCAATATAGGTGCAAAGTCGTGAGTTCAAATCCAAACATTCCTTTATTTTTCAAACCGCATTTAGGCTGTCTGCTAAAGGTAGTTCTGGGCACCTCAAATATAATTTGCTTCACTTTCTAACCCACAAGTAATAGAGCTTGGGGCTGCATTGCCCTGCAGTGGCCACTGTCTAACCAGGTGAAAGCAGTGCAGCGCACCTTGGATGTATTTCTGCTTCTGCATTGATAGGCCTAAATTCTCGATAAACCTAATGGACACCATGAATTACAACATGTGTAGGTTGCTGATTGTATTTATCAGTTGTGATGTTCTTATTTGAATTTGCAGTTAAAAATTACATATTAAATACTCAAAACTTTTGAAGATTGTTTAAGTGTTATAAAATAGAATCGCAAATGGGAAAAGGTCAAATGTTTGTGATGTATTGTTCGCTTTGGATTTAATAGGGAGGTGAAGGCAGCAGCTGCAGCTTGAAACCCTTGTGTCAGGTATGGGCAAGTGTCACCAAACAGATCACACTGGAAACAGATTTTCCTGCTTCAAGAAAGATCTCTCTCACAACTAATTTTCCACTTTCAAGAAGTTTTTGTAATTTACATTTGTAATGAACTGTAACCATTTAACCTTTGTATGACATTTGCATTCAATAGGCAAGATTTGGAAGTCAGATGTAGGAGTAGTGCATGCTTTGTTGCAAAGCAAAATAAGTCAAAGGGGTGGTGGTCACTTTATTTTTGTTTGAATATCGTCACTTCCTTATTGAGCATTCCTAATCAATAGTGTTACTGGTGGTGAGATATTATTTTTTTATGCTAATTTCTTAAGAAGAAATTAATACAGTGGGTAGTATTAACAGATAATATTTTACATCTGGCAGCACAAAAAGGATGCAATGCATTATGAATTCCTCTCCAGGGGTGTGTCAACCACAGCTGGCATTTGTTGCCAACAACTGAGATATCTTTCAGTTGCAGTGTAAGAAAAACTGTGGTGTATGCAGGGCTGCACCCCTGCATATTGAGCAGCCACACTTATGGATATGCCTCGCAAGCCAGTTGTGGCTCTTGCCTTGCCTTGGAGGTTGGTTGTCAGTAGAAGAGTCACTGAATTGTTTACCATTGAGCCTCCTGCAGCGGTGCCGGGGCATCTGGATAACGGGATTATGCTGTCAAGTTAAGGATGCATAGGCTTATGGATCCAATCTCAATGGGGGCTAGTGTTGTACATATTCATTGACTAAGCTACAAGAACCAGATTGAAAATCAATAAGGAATTCTTAAGAAAACCTTTTTACCATAAGCCCTTCACTACTTGCAGTACCCCATAATGTGAGGGTGAAAAACTTATGGTACGGCACACTTCATAATGCCTTTACCTGCTTCTGCAGGCATTACTTTTGGTTTTGTAAATACACAATTTCAGTGTCACTAAATAATTTGTGAATTGGGTTTCTTTATGGGTTCACTCCAATTGCTTCAGTTCTATGCTACTTGAGTATGATATTGGACAGCACATAAACACAGACCACATCAAAGTCCAAAGTGTTTAATGACTTACTAATACAAGCCAGTTTAGGCACACTCGTGTTACACATACTTTAGGTTTTGTTAAACAAACAATGAAAAGTCCAAGATGGAATAACAACAGGGTTCTGAAAAGGATAGATTGCTATTCACCATCTAGAGGAGATGTTGAGTTCCATACAGGCACAACAAAAAGACTGCTATACAATTAAGCTTGTAGCCAAAAGGCCTTCTTCTAAAGTAGAAAATATACACATGTTCATGCAAGCGCAACTCTCACACATGACCTGTGTCTGTGGCCAAAAGCTTAAATACATAGCAGTCTTCTTGTTATGCCTGTCTGCAACTCTACATCTCCTTTGTGTGGTGAAAGGCAATCTATCCTTTTCATAATATAATCGTCATCCCCCCTGGATTTTCCCTTGTTTGATGTCGCCTAGCGGATTGTCTTCCATCCTGCAGCACACTGCTGTTTTCCTTTTCATGCTTTACTCAGTGTCTCTAATTTCTTTGTCTTTTTTCCAATGTGTTACCTGTTGCCTTCTAAACTGCATATGTTGTGAGTTATGAGCCACATGGTATCAACTGTCTCGATATGAAACACAGCGATGTGATTGCACTTATTATTGGTGCAGCATCTCTTGTCCCACATTATTCCTGTCAATTTAATTTATCTTAGTCCTTTGAACAGATCATTCTTCATGCCTCACTCTTGTGCATTTTCGTGTGTTATTTTCCTTACCTTTCTGTGCCGCACAAACTTGCTGAACGTCAACCTATCAATACCCCCGGCCCCCATTGCTTTTTCACGTCAATTTAGTTCATTTTCGCCTTTCACTATTGCCTCTACTCCCTCAGGTTTCACATTTTTCCCCTATTCTTCATTTGTTCTGTCTTTTTCACGTTTTTTGCTGTAAACTGACATACGGCCGGGAGAGCGGTGTGCTGACCACATGCCCCTCCATATTCGTAACCAGTGGTGCCTATGAGCTGAAGATGACACAGCAGCCGGTTGGTACCATTAGACCTTCATGGCCTGTTCAGGTGTAGTTTAGTTTTTCTATGTATTTTTAAGACATTTCTCACATATTTTTATGTAATTTGCATATTTTCAGGTGCTTTTATCTTCATTATGGATTCTTGCTCCTCCGATCTATGCCAATACAGAAAAGTTTTCTTTTCCGTAGTCAGAACCCAGTCCCACATACTGTTCCTGTATTGTTGCCCAGCTCATGTAATCCCCCCCAAATAGCCATATAATCAAATTACCCAGCTCTGGGTGCAATCACTTCTTCCACAATGATCTCTCGCTGTTGACATTCTGCCATAATTGTAATTCCTACGTATTCAGTTGAATTTACGGTCGTTAGATTAGACTGACTTGGTGCCTGCACCATAATACATTGAAGGACGCAATTGATATATTGAGACACTAGGTAATTTAATAAAAAAGGGCAAAGTATTTAGATTAAATTAACTTTGGGATCAGTTCTCATAGTGCTTGGATCTCACGAGAAGTGATATGAATCTCTGATTGGAAATGCCTTGGTAGTGGACTTGAAATGGAATATCATTGTTATTGTTGAGAAGATCATTGTTATAAAAGGATAGATAGCAGCCTGGCCTGTGGACAATTTGTTTGTAGTTCAGGCAGTCAGCAACCAATATGTCTGTGCTGGATATGCATGAAGGGAAGCAGTCAGCAACCAATATGTCTGTGCTGGATATGCATGAAGGGAAGCCTGCAAAAGCTGTCTAAATAATATGAGAAAATAATATCAAAAACTTGACAGCAAACTTGAAATTATCGAGATTACACCATTTACATGGTGGGAGTGGAGCATCTGCATTATGTGTTCTGCCTATGGCCTCCAGCCCTCATGAATATGAGCTTTATTTCACACAATCATAGTTTGTGGAATCCTTTATACAAATTTAACTGTAGTTATCCACCCCTCCTTCTTTCTTGTTGTTACTGTCCACTATGGTAAAGTTGGACAGTAGTAAGATTTACAATAAACTTTTTAGTTATCTTTTCTCATGCAGTTGACGTCAGTTCTTCCTGTCTAGGGGTCTGATTCCTGGAGCTGGAATTCTCACATTTTAGGTTCTCATGGTTCAGTTGATCTAAATAATTTTGAAGAACGCCTTTGCAGAATTTTTGTTATTACAATAATTTATTGTCTCACACTTCACTATATCACACTGTCTATTGAATTTTCACATTAAAATAGCTGAAATTACATTGTTCGTTCAAAATACAAAAATACACCCGATTACATCAGAAGCATGCCCACTCTACACTAATAACAATATTCCAAAGGGTTTACAGTTTTTCTCGACAAATGAATTTCTATTAGTTTAGATTATTATTTTATAGATGAATCCAGAAATAAACATAATAAACAGTACTAGATTTTGTAATAAATAATAGAAATTTTAAGTGTACTAAATATTTCGTAGTGTCAAATGTTCCTAAAAAAATTTTTTTTAACTGTGCATTTAGAGCTAGTACATATCGCTTGTGACAGTGAAAATAAAGTAATTCCTTTTCATAAATTTTAGCTTGAAATATAATATAGTGTAAGTAAAATTATATGCAACTTTTCAGAAAAGCAGCCTTTATAATATTGACCTGTCAAAAATTTGAAAAATATTTCTGATATTGACTAGTACGGTTGAGGAAAAGTAATGCTAGAGGAGGATGTCCCTTTACACTGTCTTCAAAAGTGCCATCACAAAGACAAAAATTTCTCTTCCTTGTATGTTCAGTACTAAGCATACATCTTACAATATGAGTTTGAGGTTAAATCTTCAGCATATTCCTGCTCATGATTGAATGTTTTGCTGCTAGCTGCACTCGCATTTTGAACAACCATTTTTTGCATTGGTAACAAAAATTTTTTTTATGCTTCACTATAACTTATGTAAATAGTCTCGCAGTTTCATATTCCCTCACCTACACTATCTAAGAAGACATTTCCTTTTGTTGCCAATCATATTGACTAGATTGTCTATGTAACTGTTGGAGATAATTTACTGCAGCTCTCTCTTTGACGTCTGATTTTTAGTATAACTTGCCTTCAAGAACAGATAGAGTTGGCTGAAGAATTTTTCTCCTGTTACAACAGTGAAATTTGTGTTCCATAAAATTTGTAACTGGAAAGCCACTAATGTGGTAACACTGCTACTGATTGGATGCACTAGAAGTGTAACAGCATATAAAAATTGCTGTTTTATTTTCATTTAGTTTCTTAACAATGAGCATTGAAATGCTAACTATTTAGAAAAAAAATTGGAAATTTTTGATCACAATCCGTATTATCAGTGTGCTTCATTTAATACCTTCTTCTTATTATTCTTTTTGAAACTATTAACAGTGTTTGACAGTGGTGAGACTGTTTTTGGTCAAATGTTGAACTGTAATGAAAACAAAACTCCCTATAAATTGCATTAGATTAATAATAAATTACATTATTTTTGTCTGCATATTCAGCCAAATGACAAGTGGGAAACAAGTAAATGGGTTGACCAGTGTAGGGTATAATTTTGCAAAAAAGGTTTTAATGAGTTGAATGTAATCAAGGCAATTAAACATTTTTAATTACTGATTTTAGTCCATATTTTCATAGTCAAGTGAAGAGTGCGAAATTGACTAATGGGATATCAAATGGGCCAGTGTAAGGTGTAGTTTTGGGGGGAAAATTCTTGAAAGGAATCAGGGTGATTAAGAAAAACTTAATTAGTTGTAAAGGAAAATTGAAGTATTTCACTAATAGCTGCTCATTGGGATGCTGTTTCAGACTCTGCTGAAACTGAAACAGATACCCAAGTGTTTGGAATGTCTGGTTCTGACAAAGGCAGAAATGTGGTTGACATCATGTTCTGCTGGTGAATAAAGAATTCCAGCCAACACTAATAAACAAAGTGTTTGAAGAAAGAGGGAGATAACAGACACTTTGTCATACAATTTAAAACTGAAAAGAACCTGCTGTCCATCATGCCAAAAATATTCGGAAGAATATGATGTCTGGTATCTTTATCCAGTTGGTAGAAATGGATTTGCAGAAAAATGCAAAACTTTCTTAATGACATACCTATATGAGTATTTCTAGTAGCTTGCAGTGGCTAATGATAAAAGATTCTGGTTCAGTGAATAACTTATTTATCCTCACAGTAGAGCAGAGGAAGAGTGCATGAATACTAATATCAGTTTATGGAACATCAAATGTGGTGAAGGTCACAGATCTGAACCTTCATTTCAAGAATATACGTTCCTATCTATGTTATTGGAGAAATGTATCAAGCAATCTCGTCATAATGGTCAGATGGTTAGAACTTCGTCCCTGGTTCCTCACTGTCAGGTCTAATGACTTTTTGTGGCCTGAGGTGATGAGTATTCTGTTGGTGCTGTACTGCAGTGTCAACGACAAAATGCATTAGAATCTGACATTGGATGAAAGGGGGCCATTAGTTTCCTGTATGGCACTATTTTTATCATCACTTTTCCAAGCACTTATATGATGTAATTTTGAAGAGAAATGTATTGAAAGAAGCTGTGTCATTCACTACTTCATGTGCTTTCAATTTCAGAAGAGGAGTCCTGTGTATACTCAAATTCTGCTCTGGATGGAGATGCTCCTGACATGGGTTCAGCTTCTGGAATCATGTACATTGAACAGGTAGTGCATTGCAATGTTCCAAAGCTTGATGAGCAATTGCACCAACTGGGACAGAAATATCATGTACAAAAATGGTAAAAGACTTACAGGAAAGGGAAGAAACTGTACAGATTTGATTTTCCTCATGAACCTTGTGAGAACACAAGTTCTGAAAATGGTGGACATAAAAAAAAATAGTACTTGATTTGTCAGTTGCAGATGAGAAGCAGACGAGTCAGTGGCCAATTACTACTGTTCAGTTACTGCAATCTTAACAGTCTCAAGATATGGCCAACCAATATGGACATTCAACCATTTGGTTCTTACATTGAAATTGCCATTTATATTTTGAAATAAATTGCCAAAGCTTAGAGACATGATCAACAAAAATATGTGCATGTAGAAATGGTGGAAAGGAGGCAACAAAAAGTAACTCTTCATTTGATGGCACACAGCATTATCAATAGTCGAGGGATGTCAAAGCAAGAAGCAGTAATGTTGTGATGCTGCACAATCTGAAGTCATGTCTCTAAAGTAGACAGAATGTACTGTTCAGCATTATTCAGAAAAATAAGGAAGGCCAAGGCTGCTTTGTTTTGGGAAGTGTTGGATGCAAACCTTTTGGACTCGGTCATTTTCATTTTGCCTGCCAGAGTTTGCAGCAAATTATAAGCCAGTAAATAAATCCCATGACACGGAGTCCAATGATGATGAGGTTGATATTGCAGGTGACACTGAAGGGGGCAAAATCACGATTTTTAGGTTGCAAAATCAAGATTTGGAAAAGAAAGCTTTCATCAGTGCTTAAAACACTGCATACAAACAGTTACTTTTGTACTGTCCTTTTTGAAACGGAGAAAATCTTATATATAGCAACAATGCTGAATTTTTGGGAGTGCTCAGGAAGCACTTGATTCAAAAAGAGATTCTTTGCAGTCGGCATTGCTTGCAGGTAAAAAAGATCTTGAGAATAGGTGTTGTGAGCTGTTGAATGCTCATGAAGCTCTTAGTATATTGTGAGCCATAGATTGTCACTTCAGGTTTGAAATGAGAAAAGTTATGACTGCTGCAGAGCCTGACTTTAGTATGGGCTTTGTGTACAACATTCTAGCAAAATTCATTGTTTATGATGAACAAACAGTCAGGCACCATGCACTCGCAATCAAGCAAAGAAAAATCCACAAATTTGTCAAATGTCAAATTGACTTGCACATGAATAGTGCAGACGTTCTACCTCTAAGTCTATTCATTTATGGAGGTGGTGGAACTGTCAGAAGCTTCATGCCTAGAGTGATGCACAAATTGATACAAATTGCAAATAGCGTACATCAAGGCTGACAGTATTCTTTGCGGTGCTCCAAGTGGTGTTGCTACTGAGAACGTAAATGGAATGACTTGCCATTGTGTTTTTACCCTTCAAAATGACCAACAACACTAAATCACTTATGTGCCATTTGCTAAATTCAGTAATATTCATGGATTATAATGGATGAACACTCAATTATTCACATGAAATGTTACCTGTGATTGACAGGTGACTCAGAGAAGTCAAAATACGACCAAGTGGGGAATTTGGTAGTTTAAACATTCTTCTCATCGAAGACCTGTTTTAATAGCGTCTAGTTCTTGGCTCTTAGATTTTCAAGCAGCCAGAGTCTTAAGAGCATATTTTTAATCTGTGGCACCTTTTCAGTTTAGTGGAACTCAGAGTTTGCGACTGCAAGATAATGACTGAATTGCTTAACTGACTTCGCAAAGGCAACTTCACTTCTGATGATATGGATGTTCTCTATAGCAGAACTATATCAGAAGTTGATTTGAAATCAGAGAGAGTGAACCAGTTGCTTTATAACAATCCAACAAATGCACAGTGTATTGCCTGGAACAAGCAACGACTTGCAGAACAGGCTGCAGAAGTTCATAAAGTTTGTGCCATAAGTATGTACTCTGAAATGTCAGAATACACAGAAAGCCAGCACTGAAAAATCACCATGAACAATGTACCAATGGCTATGGAAGACTGAAATGAAAATCAGCATCACAGTGCTTGAGGTATGTTGAGGGTAATTATTTCAGTAGCGCTGATCTCGTCAATGGTGCATTGGGTGAAATTGTTGAGATTCAGTGGATACAGCAAGATCAGCTTCACGAAGCTCAACAACCACTTGAAGTTCTCGTTTACTTCAATTATCTTCTCAACATTTTAACTAATGATAAACATCTTTATGCTATTCAGCCATTAGCTGTCAATTACGTGAACAGAATCAGCATGAAAATTCAATGACTTCATCTGCCTTTGACATTGAGCTGAGCGATAACTGCACACAAGCGATAGGGCTTACTTTGCCTCCAGTTGTGGTCTCAATCTTTGCACTCTCTCTCTCTCTCTCTCTCTCTCTCTCTCTCTCTCAGTTGCTCTGTCTCACTCTTTCTCTGCTGCTTCTTGGCACAGAAAAATAATTTTACCAAAAGTGTAGAAATGAAGGAATTTGAGTGTAGGAACTAGGGATCACAATTGAATATTTACATCTATAATTATATTGCGCCACGCCAGTGTGAAAACAGTGGTCAGTTTGAACATTTGCTATGACATATTTTGGCTAATTAAGTGATGGCAAGGCTGTGTACAAGAGTGTGCTCATTTTTCTTTTACTTTGACCTTTTTAGGACATATTGAAATCTGAAATATGGTCATCTGATTGTGTTCATGATGATTGGTTATTCCAAACATTTTGTTACCATATAAATTTTCTCTTAATTACTCTTCATTTTGAATAAAGACATCAACACATCAGATTTCAGTTATGTTCTGTAACAACAAAAACTCAAATTCTTTTTCTGATGCTGTCTTTCTACCCTACTCTTTTGGTCAAAATATTTTTCTGCAGCCTGTACACACTGAGAAAGATTGACTGTTCTATGACTGCACTTCCCCAGATATTGTCAAAGGCACATCTGAGAGGCCTTCCCCTGTTTGATGCAGAGCAACACTTTAGAATGTAAGGAGTTCCTACCAATATGATCAGACAACTCTTTGATGAAGGTTGACCGTCTGAAGAGCTTGAAGGGGCTATAAGAGTTCCACTTCTCATCACTTTTGAAATTGTAGATTTCTTTCTTTTTGTTGAAAAATACAATAAATATCAAATCAAAACAAAATTGAAACTATTACTGCTTTCTTTTGATCTATACGCCCTTAAGAATTATAGAATTAGGATCAGTATTTGAATGTGTTGTGTTTTATGCTTTCTGAAGAAAACTAGAAAATAAAAGAAAATGGAAAAAAGGACAGATGTTTTCTGAAACCATATGCCAAAAAGTAAGAAATAACTTGGAATAGAGAAGCATTTAATGTGCCTTTGAATGATACTTGAAATCATGTACAGCAAATGAGGCGCCAATCAAGAATTTAAAGTTAAGTGTTTAATTTATAACCTTAAAATTTTAAAGAGTACTAGTTCGTATTTATCTGATAGTTTATGCAGACTGTGCAGTGTGCTGTTGTGTTGCCCTCTATCACATATATCTGAACGTATAAAAAAGTTCCTACTGTTTCCAGTCTCAAAAATGTTTGAATAGAGAATCCTTCAAATATCAGGAAAGAGAATATATGTGGTGCAAGAAGTAATGTCTCCTGTACGAGTGCTGTCATCGTTATTGTTCTTTCTTTTCCTAATAAAAAGGAGATGATTTAGAGCATCATTTGAAGCCACATCAAATGTTTCTCTAAACTGTTTTATTTCTTACTTTTAGATAAATGATTTCACAAAACATTTGAATTGTTTTGTCAAACATGATGTAAACCCTCTCCCTATCATGTGGTTTTGTCTCACCATTCATGTTATCTTTCATCCTCATAACCTGAACATCTGTTGTATAGCTTTCTTCTCTTGCTGTCTCTTCCCCAGACACCCTTGTCCCATTCTCTCCTTTGTTCTGAGAGTCTGAACTACAATTGTTGTGCAGAATGTGGACTAGATTCTTATTTCACCTCCTTCTCTATCATGTGACAACGGGATGACTACATATGTCTTTGAGGTTTATGTTTACAGTAGTGTTGTTTAATAGCTTCTTTTTTGTGGGCATTGTTCCTACTTTTCCCCCATAAGAGACAAAGAACGAGACAAAGAAAATAGCAGTTTGATCAAAACACGAGATGAATTGTGTGAAAATAAGTAATTCCCTGTCCCTGTGTTTAATGCCCATATAGCTTAACAGAAACAATTGAAGTATTTGAGTTTTTCGTGCATATAGAACTGAAATTAATAAAGTAACACCAACATAGTAATAAAAGTGCTACTTTTTTCCTTTTTTAGTTTCTGGACAGAACTCTGCAAGAATTTGTGTATGCCTGGTATAAAGAATTGTCAACAGATGAGAGCTTCATTCAAGAGCTTAAACATGCAATACGCTATTCTTCATCAGTATTACTGCGTAGAATACTTCAGGTAAGTATGACTTGAACACAAGTCAGGATTCTGATTGTGGATGTTCATACTCATTAAAACTATATAACTGTATTTAGTATCTCCCAAAATTATTAACACCCTACTTCTCTACTCCTATATTCCAAATTAAAGAGGTGTATGTATCCAACCAAATATGCACCTTTACATTTTAAACTGAATTTACACTTTTAAGAATTTTGTTTGTGCTGTTACGTACCACTCAGAGAAGTGATATGTATCCCTGTGCATTCTTACTGACAAATGACTACTCGTGAAGGAAAATCATAAAATAAATTATCATAGAGGAGAGTGCAAATACTGTGCAGATCTGTTATTTTATTTGCATGTTGAGAAGCATGCCGATGGACATGTCTTCAAGATGGGACAGCTATCACAGTAACTCCATGACAGGAAGTATGTGCATTGATGTAAATATAGAAGCTCCTAACATTGGCCTCCTACTTCAGAAAAGAGTCCTTCAAGAATGTAAATTTTTGATAATAGTTATGATTTTGATCAGAAAATGAAGTGTGTCATCCATATTCTTTCTTTCATTGGATAGATTTCTGTGTAGAGATTTCGTGTTGGACAGTGTTTTACCAGATGAAAATACACTCATCAGTACAAAGGTGGATTCTTTATCGTGCTCTGAGAGGAGACCAAATGGATACTATAACACCGAAAATTAGTTCACTTTATTACAACATAGATAACAAGAATAACTTAACTTTGTACATTCACTGCCACAGGAATGTCATGAGTATTCCCAACTGTATCTGAACATTAACATATCGCTTGATACAGACAAAATACAAATCTCTCACTCAGAGTACATTTCACAATAATTTTCACTTAGTATTCTGTATAATACGGTGACCACACAGGTGGCTTACTAGAAGACAACGGTGACCACACAGGTGGCTTACTAGAAGACAATGCTGTCATCTTAGTTGATGATCATGGACTGGGCTGAGCGGTGCTGTGTTCAGCCTAAGTAGAAGAGGCGTTGTGATGGCGTAGCGTAATTTTTCTGGGCGTGGCTACACCAGTATCACTCATTTATCGATGCAACTTGGCGACTTATCTTTTCTTGTGGTTGCGTTGTGAGGTACCAACCTTGCTTTGGCACCTTGCTCTTCGGACAACACCACAGACATTATGATTTGACAGAAGTTTGATCTTATCCATTTGATGTATATATTTATGGACAATTGCAGATTATAAATACAAATGATCTTTGTGTATCATTCAAGGAAGTTAGAGTAGTAGTATTGAATTTCCTTACAGCAATAATTGTACAGTCTATGAAGTTACACAAAGCCACCGTTGAGCAACTAACTGGTAACAAAGAAACAACACTAAATCATCATTAATTAAATCATGTACAATGAAATGGATGGAACATGACATGTTTAATATATGGTTAGTATTATCATTTTATTCTTGACCATGATCTCTTGAAAGGCTGTGCAGGAATTCTTCTCCAACTGCATTGTTATTGCTTGTAAGAAAACTCAGTACCACAATGTTAACTTCTTTCAAG
Source organism: Schistocerca cancellata (assembly GCF_023864275.1). Taxonomy (NCBI): domain Eukaryota; kingdom Metazoa; phylum Arthropoda; class Insecta; order Orthoptera; family Acrididae; genus Schistocerca; species Schistocerca cancellata. Next base: position 666,316,706 of record NC_064627.1, on the reverse strand, counting down.
GAATATCAGAATTCCATTTCCATTTATAAACTGTATATTTACATGAAATATTTACATCATTAAAGTTAATACATCAATAGCCCTGTTAATCATGACATCCCAACACAGACTCTCAGCATGGCATTAATATTAAAAGAACACTTCATTTGTCTCTTTATCCTATATAATAACCAAACGTCAAAATTATTTATATATCTCCTTAGGACCTCTGTACCTCTTCAAAATAGGTCAGTGATCCCTGGACCTCACATACACAGTATTCGCATTCAAACATGTATGTTATCACTGTTCCATCTTGAAGACGTCCATCATCTCTCAGCACTCCTCTGGAATGGTGTATATCACCACAAAATGTTCTTTATTAATACATACATTAATATGTAAATTTCTGTGCACTTAAGGAGATAGAGGGTGTAAACTCTTGTGTACTATAAAATACTTCAGCTCTGTTCTGGATGTGTAATACCCATTAGCAGTAAGTGACTTAACATGGAATAATGGGTCACCATTTCTTATCTTATTATATTATTAATATTTTTCCATTGTAATGCGTATAATTAGCTGAGTTGTGCAACTGAAGGTTGGGCCTTTGTAGCTGTAACAGTTTTTTAAATATGTGTTTTTGGCAGGTGGATGTTGCTCGTGTTATACTATACAAGTTACTGCCAGTAGGATTGCGTCACCTAGATGACTTCCTAGGTAGTATTCGTCTAGCTGGTGGAACACAAGCCACAAGTGGAATATTGGAAGATCTAGACAGAGCTGTGTTAGAACGTGCTGCTCTACGTTATTTGGGCCCACGTCTTCACCCAGCAGTGCACAGTAGAGAAGCTGAGCTTATGTACCTGCGTCAACTCACATGTTTGCTCTTACCACAACTTGTTCAGCAGCAGCAGCTTAACTGCAGGTGTGTCAGTTTGATTTATTATTGTGCATGTTCTCTTCCCTTTTTTCAATAATGCAATGTGGCCTCCAACCTATATTATCATCAGACAAGTGATAGAGCAGTGCAACCCGAGTACTTTTACATGCGAAGGCAAAAGTCAGAAACATTTGCCTCGGTGCAGTATGATTCTGAATTAAGAATGTGATGGTAAAACAAACCCAAACAGCATTATATCTGTCTTGACAAAAACAAACAGCTTAAGGTCTACAAATCAAGACTGGGTAAGGTGATGCATTTGTTAAAATATTGAATTCATATTCAGGGGGAATGGAGCTCAGATCACCATATTGTTGTTGTAACTTAAAGTATCATAATTTTAAGTTTTACAGTCATTTCTGTAAATCCATTTAGGTGAATGTCAGAATGATTCCTTCAGCAAGACCATGCCAGATTCATATCCCTGTACTTGTGAGACTGAGCTGGTGCTCTATCTTTTGTGACCGTGATGTAAAGCCTGCCTCAAGGCACAGATCAGAAACTAATATTTCAAATGCATATAATGAATGCTATGAATGATGAATTGTGATTTATTTTTCTCGTACCATAGATGTGCTAATCATTTGATTAGAGCACAGGAGATATGTCAAAACATGGGGGGGTTGTCATTTCATCCACAAAATATTGTGCAGTCACCTCTGAGCTTAATATGTACAATATACACTGGTTGTCTGTCATTGTTTATAGTCATCCACTTTACTCAAAGTTCTTATTATTGGCTAGAAAATCCAAATTACGTATATTTGGAATCTTCTCTTTATACCTTACTCATTTTCTTGAGTGGCAATTGCTAATATTCGATGCAAGTTAAGGCTTTTTCTTCCACTATTTTTGAGCTTTGACTATTTATTTAAAACACTCAGTTGAGACTCCTCAATCATTTGTCTTGTTTTTAAGCCAAGAAGTTAGAGGCACATTGAGTTTGCAAAAATTAGGGACTGCATGAAATTAAAAATTGCTCATAGAAACATAAAATGATGGATTTGTTTCTAGCTTAGATAACTCACAGGAAATATTTATGGCAGTGATTTGTATTTCAAACAAGAATATAGTTATTTTAAACAAAAGTAAATGATAATTCTTAAATTGATTGTTATACTGCATTACAAAACTCTGCAACAGTGACAAAACTGACAGAACAACTTAAAGAAACACAGGTATTGATCTATAATACAGCTTTATATGATATAGCGTCATATGACACAACAAAAAGTTAACATGGCCTCAATTTGAAGAAAAGTTTGGATTCCTCCAGCCCTCCTGATTAAGGTTGTTGTCAGTTTCCCCAAATCGCTTGAGGGAGATGACATGGTGATGAACAAGATAGTAGCTGATTTCCTTTTCCATAGTTATCAATTCTAGCTTTGGTCTGTCTCAGATTTTGTCTGCATCAATTGGATATTAAACTCTGTTTCGTCTTCTTTTCTGGATAGAAATTTCACTTCCAGAGAATGAATATGAAATGAGCCTTGACTATGTTCGTACAGTACTCCATGGTGATTAAGACATGAACACAAAAATCACTACCACACAAAAATCACTACCTCCATCATAACAGATAAGCATTTTGTGAATTTTGTGTTAACTCAACCTCAAGATAACTGTCTGGTTGTCAGCTGAAATATCACAGTGTGAAGTTGATGTCATCCAGCTGCAGTTCCAAAACATCAAGTAATATAAACATTTACTTACTGTACTCTCAATGAGCAGTGTTGTATACTGATCTGAACTGTCAGTTGGCAGCCTGAAAAAGGAGCAGAAAGAAGAAATTAGTAAGTCCAAAATGACATATACAGGTCATCTAAAGGAGTATGGACGTCATTATTTAGATTAGGGCTGTAAACAGAATGTCCACAGCTTACCGAATCTGTGAAAATCTAAAACATTTGTGGCACATATTAAACAATAGGTTTTTTTTCCACACTGAACCTGTACGGCACTGTGTGTAATTAATAATTATATTTTCTGTTTACAGAAATTTTAATGTCTTAATACGAGAGATTCTGTCAGGATGGGTGCTTTTACCTACAATGGATGTACTGGCTGATCCAGCCATTGTTAACAGTCTGCTACTACTTTTGGTGGATAAACAGCCTCTAACACAATATCCAGCTGTAGTGCCTGATACTGTTCCATTTCTGGCACACTTTGTTTCCTCTGTGGCACCTCCAAAACATGCATCAGTAAGATCAGTTATTTATAGAACTTCTTTTGATGTGACATATTTGAAACAGATTTAGCCTAGTTCCCATTCAGCTTATTAACATTAGTGTGGGAGAGCTAAACTTTGCTTCAGCACATTACTATTCCTTTAATTTGTCATATACAGAGTGTGTTCATAAAGTAACACAAGTGATTTTATTGGGAAGCTACTGAATGTGACATTGTGTTTGGACCTTGGGCTAGATTGGGAGACACTTGGCTTCACAACCGGCCCAAGGTCAGTTGGCTCCAAGCAGTGGTTGCATCAGCACTGTTGATTTTGTTAACTCACCTTAAAAGG